>NC_045770.1:34251188-34564641 GCF_008692025.1 Phocoena sinus | reverse complement strand
CTAAAAATTTGTCCATTTCTTCCAGGTTGTCCATTTCATTAGCATAGAGTTGCTTGTAGTAGTCTCTTAGGATGCTTTGTATTTCTGTGGTGTCTGTTATAACTTCTCTTTTTTAACTTCTAATTTTATTGAGTTGAGTCCTCTCCCTCTTTTTCTTGATGAGTCTGGCTAATGGTTTATCAATTTTGTTTATCTTCTCAAAGAACCAGCTTTTAGTTTTATTGATCTTTGTCATTGTTTTCTGTTTCTACTTCATTTATTTCTGCTCTGATTTTTATGATTTCTTTCCTTCTACTAACCTTGGGTTTTGTTTTATCGCTCTTTAGTTCCTTTAGATGTAAAGTTAGGTTGTTTATTTGAGATATTTCTTGTTTCTTAAGGTAGACTTGTACTGCTATAAGTTTCCCTCTTACAACTGATTTTGCTGCATCCCATAGATTTTGGATCATAGTGTTTTCGTTTTAATTTGTCTCTAGGTATTTTTTGATTTCCTCTTTGATTTCTCCAGTGATCTCTTGGTTATTTAGTAACATATTGTTTGGCCTCCATGTGTTTGTTTTATTACTTTTTTTTCCCTGTAATTCTAATTTCACAGTGTTTTGGTCAGAAAAGATGCTTAATATATTTCAATTTTGTTAAGTATACTGAGGCTTGATTTGTGACCCAAGATGTGATCTATCCTGGAGAATGTTCCATGTGTGCTTGAGAAGAAAGTGTAATCTGCTGTTTTTGGATGGAATGTGCTATAAATATCAACTAAATCTATCTGGTCTATTGTCTCATTTAAAGCTTGTGCTTCCTTATTAATTTTCTGTGTAGATGATCTGTCCATTGGTGTAAGTGAGGTGTTAAAGTCCCCCACTATTATTGTGTTACTCTCGATTTCCTCTTTTATAGCTGTTAGCATTTGCCTTATGTATTGAGGTGCTTCTATGTTGGGTGCATATATATTTATAATTGTTATATCTTCTTCTTGGGTTGATCCCATGATCATTATATAGTGTCCTTCCTTGTCTCTTGTAACATTCTTTATTTTAAAGTCTATTTTACCTGATATGAGAATTGCTACTCCAGCTTTCTTTTGATTTCCATTTGCATGGGATATCTTTTTCCATCCCCTCACTTTCAGTCAGTTTGTGTCCCTAGGTCTGAAGTGGGTCTCCTGTAGACAGCATATATATGGGTCTTGTTTTTTTTATCCATTCAGCAAGCCTGTGCCTTTTGGGTGGAGTATGTAATCCATTGACTTTTAAGGTAATTATTGATATGTATTGTCTTATTACCATTTTCTTAATTGTTATAGGTTTGTTTTTATAGGTCCTTTTCTTCTCTTGTGTTTCCCACTTAGAGAAGTTCCTTTGGCATTTGTTGTAGAGCTGGTTTGGTGGTGCTGAATTCTCTTTGCTTTTGCTTGTCTCTAAAGCTTTTTATTTCTCCATTGAATCTGAATGAGATCCTTGTTGGGTTGAGTAATCTTGGTTGTAGTTTCTTCTCGTTCATCACTTTCAATATATCATGCCACTGTCTTCTGGCTTGAAGAGTTTCTGAAGAGAAATCAGCTTTTAATCTTATGGGAATTCCCTTATGTATTATTTGTTGTTTTTCTCTTGTTGTTTTCTATAATTTTTCTTTGCCTTTAATTTTTGTCAATTTGCTTACTTTGTGTTTCTCCTTGGGTTTATCCTCCTTTGCAGTCTCTGCTCTTCCTGGCCTTGGTTGGCTATTTTCTTTCCCATGTTAGGGAAGTTTTTGACTATAATCTCTTCAAATATTTTCTCAGGTCCTTTCTCTCTCTCTTCTCCTTCTGGACCCCTATAATGCGAATGTTGTTGCATTTAGTGTTGTCCCAGAGGTCTCTTAAGTTGTCTTCATTTTTTTTCTTTATTGTGTTCTCCAGCAGAGAATTCCACCATCCTGTCTTCCCGGTCACTAATCCGCTCTTCTACCTCAGTTATTCTGCTATTGATTCCTTCTTGTGTATTTTTCATTTCAGTTATTATATTGTTCATCTCTGTTTGTTTCTTCTTTAATTCTTCTAGGTGTTTGTGCTTTAATTCTTCTAGATCGTTGTTAAACATTTCTCACATTTTCTCGATCTTAGCCTCCATTCTTTTTCCAAGGTCCTGGATCATCTTCACTATTATTATTCTGGATTCTTTTTCTGGAAGGTTGCCTATCTCCACTTCATTTTGTTGTTTTTCTGGGGTTTTATCTTGTTCCTTCATCTGGTACATAGCCCTGTGCCTTTTCATCTTGTCCATCTTTCTGTGAATGTGGTTTTTGTTCCACAGGCTGCAGAATTTTAGTTCTCCTTGTTTCTGCTCTCTGCCCTCTGGTCTGGAGCATTATTTAGATACTGTCTGCTTTTGTGGGTCTGGGCAAATGTTCCTACTTATCTTTAAATTTTTTTTTCACTTGCTATCTCAATATCACCTCATTTTCAATAAATTTACCACTGATTTCATTATCACTTTCACCCACAAATTATTTTTTTTCTATCTTTTTCGATTTCAATCAGTGAAACTATCAGTTTCTATGTAATAAAGATTTAAAACTATCCTTGAATAAATCTGTTTTTTATTATTTTCTTTCACTTTTATATTCAATCATCCAATCTAGTTTATATATATATGAATTTCATTTGAAAACTTCTTTATTGAAGTAAGATTTTATCAGGATAAATATAATTGATTATGTCTGAATCTTTCTTTACAGTTCTATTTCTGTAACCAAAGATCTCTTGCCTATTAATTTGCTAGGATATAGTCTCAGCTATAGTCAATATAATGTAGGCTAGTCTACCTTTAAGAAATCCAATTGACCCTCATACCTCTCTTCAAAAATATCCAATACCTGTCTCTACTCCTCAGCCTGGATTTTTAAAACCAAATTATCCAGAGAGCCTCCCCCTACTTTTCCAGAGTGCTTTTCTCTCACTTTTGAATCTATTACAATTTTCTCTATATTTTAAAGCTAAGGGAAATCCCAGCCCTTCTTTCTCCAGGCCCACTTTATTAATACTTCTTTCTGTGTGTTTTAACAAAGGGAGCACATACTCTGAGCCACACAGCTACAAGGTTAGATATTAGCATCTTCATTTACTGACTGGTTAGCCTTGAGTAAATTACTTAAACTCTGAATGTCAATCTCTTCACTTATTAAAAGGTGAGAATTACATTTATATTATAGAATTGTTGTAGGGATTGACATTTGTATATGTGAAAGAAATGCTGTTTCTTAGTGCTAATAAGAATAATTTGATATAATTATTCTCTATCACACAACTCAGCATTAAACTTAATGCTTTCTTTTATGCATGTCATTTTTCATATTTATTAAGCACGTCTCAGCTGTTTATCTCCTTGACCTTTTAAACTTAAAAATTGTATCTTGCAGTTCTCTTCTGTCTCCCAGAGTATTTAGCACAATGCTGAAAACAGAAGAAAATACAACTCAAGTTTCCTGGGTTTATTTTCTAGCTCTAGCTCTATTACTTACCAGCCATATAACCCTGAGGACATTACATAAATTCCACAGTTTCTTCATTTGTAAAATAGGAATAATAAATTTCCTAACTCAAGGGTTATTGTGGTTATGCTTACTCACAATCAACATGAATAAAGCACTTATAAAATATTGATTATATGGAAACTGCAATGTAAGTGTCAGCTTTTATCACAGAGGCAATAAGCATGAGCTGCTTGAGTGAATTATTTTATAATAATGTTATACATTTATTGTACAAAAAGTTTTATAATAGTAAATTAACATTTTATTTTTTTTTGAAATTTGATAAATGTGTTAGATAAGCAGTAAATATGCAAAGAATGAGGGGCTTTCAAATATCATCCTTTTTTGGGAAAAATATAACTGGAAAGCATCAGGCAGAATCCTACAATGTATTACTACAAGAGACCTAATAAATGATAAATAAAGTTTCTATGTACACCGTCTACAGAAGAAGCAGAACTTTGTTGGACTATGTTAATAAACAAGATGTTTAGTTGACATAAACTGTGAGGGGCTAAAATCTGTAAATGTGTTCTACTGCTAATAGGTAATGAGTACATCATCATATGCACAATTTATCACAAGTTTTTAAAGAAACTTGTAGAGAAATAGTAAAAAAAAAAAAAATGAAACCATTAAAAGCCTAGAAACCTTTCAATTTTATAAACATTGTATCATTTATCTAATTAAAAATAATCATGTCAAAATCTAATACAACTACAATTTTTTGTAACTATCAAGAGTGAGACTCTACCCTAGGAACTTTCATCCTTTAGTATCATGAAAATTTGCATGATATAGTTCCTAGAATAGAGATTTACTCTTGTTATTTTATACAGAAATTCCTCACTACCTAAGATGAGCTTGCCATTATACTAGTGGACACAAAAAAGAACCAAAAATTGTCTGTTCATTCACAGAGTTTCCAACTGCTCAACAGACTTTTTAATGAGTTTTAGTTTTTAGAATTATGTTGAACATTTGTGATTTTCCTAACTGCACTGAAAGTTCATGGATAATGATCTTGAACATCAGTTTTAATGGTGACTTAAACAGAAGCCATTTGCTAAATAGAAATTATTGAATTTTGCTTTTCTTCTGCAATCTGTTCCCTGGAAAAGAAAATGTTAAAGAACTTTAATTGCTTATTCAAAACATAATATTAGTGTGGTTTGAAAATTAATAACAATATTTAAAATGCTCTTTCCAATATGATCAAATAATACTTGAGGGATTTTCTAAATTTAGTGTGTAATTACTTATTTCAGTTAATCTTTCCTCTTTAACAAATCACCCCAAAATTTAGTGGCTTAAAACAATAATTTATTATTTCTCACTAAATTTAGTTATTTAAGTTCATCTGTAGCTCCCGCACGGACTAATGCATGTGGTGTCTTCAGCTGTAAGGTCAACTTAAGTGTGGCTCATCTGGGAAAGCTAGTATATCTGGGTCTGTGTCTTTTTCTCCCTCTTTCTCAAGGTGGCCATACTATACCAGGCACTGTGGTAACAATGACACTCCAGAAGGCAATCTCTTTAGAATTTATCAACCTCTACTGGTAACACTTTGTCTCATGTCCAAATGCCCAAAGTAAGTCATATTGGTCAGACCCAGTGTTAGTGTAAGCAAGACTTACACAAGAATCTAAATATATATATATATACTGTGTTTTATTTCTATAGACAAGGCTATTGGCCAAATCTGGAGATTTTTAAATAAGAAATCTGGAAGGGATGGTATGAATCATTAGTATTTTGTTGATCAAATAGTTCATGCAGATTAAGAAAAGTAATTAAGCAAGGTAAAAAGTCCAGTTATATGCATAGATAGATTTACTATTAGGTCAATTATATCATAATTCTAATTCAATGTATTTTCTTATATATTTTAAAAGTTATTGTCAGAAATTAGTAATTGTGGTAAGATATTTCAAATGAACATAAAACCTCATTGTAATGCATTTAAATCAACTTGTAAAATTTGTCAGGAGTATTCTAAAACACTTTTAGGGCTATTCCTTACTGCCTGGGGAAAAACAATTACTAAAAGGGGTTAATCATGCTACTTTAATTAACAAAATGGAGATTTGTTTTATAAATGTTCAAGATTGGAAGTGATAAGCTTTTACATATTTAACTACTAAAGATGATTACTTTCTTTTTTAAGACTTTATTTTTAGAGCAGTTTTAGGTTCAAAGAAAGATTAAGAGGAAGGTACAAAATTTCCCATAAACACCCTGCCCTGACACATGCATAGATTTCTCCATAATCAGCATCCCCCACCAGAGTGGTACATTTGTTATGATCAATGAACTTGCATTGACACACCACAATCATTCAAAGTCTATGTTTATATTAGAGGTCACTCGGTGTTTTACATTCTGTGGGTTTGGAGAAATGTATAATGACGTGCACTCTCCATCCTCTGGCCATCTCTGTATGAGAGTTGAAACAAGAAGGCAAAGCATTACCTTGTCCAACCTTAGCTGGGAATGTACTCATGGAGTGACTCAAATTTTTTGCCACTCTGCACACATCTGTAAACAATCAGGAAAACACTTTAAGTGTTGATTTCAGGATTACAAATAAATTTTAATGAGTAGACAAATTCTCAGATGCAAAAGCTGCAAATAATGAAGATTGACGATATCTAGAAAATAAGGGCTATTCTATCCTGAAAGAACTCTACAGAGGAGAGATAATAAGTGTAAAAGGAGCATGACAGGGAAGTCGTAAGTATACACTAAGTCCTAACACAGTCTTAGAGAATTGTCTGTTTTCCATACCCAATCAATAAAGTAGCATTGGGCTTCTCTGGTGGCGCAGCGGTTGGGAGTCCACCTGCCGATGCAGGGGACGTGGGTTCGTGCCCCGGTCAGGAAGGATCCCACGTGCCACTGGGCGGCTGGGTCCGTGAGCCATGACCGCTGGGACTGCGCATCCGGAGCCTGTGCTCTGCGGTGGGAGAGGCTGTGGCAGTGAGAGACCCGCGTACCACAAAAAAATAAATAAATAAATAAATAAAATAAAAATAAAGTAGCAATAATACATGAATGTAGATGACTGTAGGGAAAGAAAAAAGTATACTCTTCTCACTGACACCTGAGATCATAGCTTAAAATCAAGGGAAATGATAAGAAAGTGAAAAAAATAAGTAAATTACTATCTAAATTCAGTGGTCTGAAACCATTCCTCATTGTTTCCACCCCAATATTTAGAATAAAACTTAGAATAAAACTGAGCAAGAACAGAGCATGCAAACAGAATAAAGTAAATAAAGGTGATTCCATGTTACATTATAAAACATTGTAAGGTGGAATTCAGGTTAGCATACTCTAAGGAATTAAGGATGGCCTAAAAATCTACAAATAATCCAGCAAAATGTAAAATTCTTGGCCTATGCAATGGTAAACAGTTCTACTTAGGAATTTGTCTTAAGCAGATCCCGAAATCTCAAAAATTCCAAATAAATTCTATATAATGGCAAATAAGTTAGTATCCACTATAAATCAGATTTTTTATCATATAACAGGGTTCTTTTCTTTATTGAAATTATTTACATATATTAGAAGGCATTGTAATGGCATAATTATTTTGTTATTGTACCTGAAGGACTAGGTGATAGATTAAGAAATGAAATTAGGCTTGCATTTGATGTTAAGATATTTATGAATAATATTTTATTCATCTTTTAGACACAGTATCTAGATAAAAGTCTAACATATTGTACATACTCAGGTTTTTTAACTTGATCTAAATTAGTTTTGGAGTCATAATCTTCCTGTTTTAATCATTCTATTAATAAATTTTTCAATTTGGATGACACATCACTCTTTAAGTCATTTGACTATTTCCATATACCTTGAAAGAGTCATTCAATAAATGGCACCCTCCTGGACAAAGAATGAATTTCCTTTTAAATATGCAATGTATTTATCTGTACAATTTACTTCAAAGTAAAAATTGCTATGAGCTAAAACTTCACAGTAAAGTTCTGATGCAATTGTATAATATTAAGTGTGAATTAAAAAAAAAAATAGAATCAAGTGGCACTTCAGAGATTACATAATACAGAATCCCTTGAATTTCAAATGATGAAAGCAAAGACCAAAGCCATTTATTAACTGAAGTAATTGATATAAAACAGATTAGAAAACCAATTGTAAATTGTAAAATACTATATAAAACTAAAATAATATAAGTATTATTTTTGCAATTCACACAAATAGTCAGTGGCTGTTAGAACTAATATGAAATTGTCAACTCTCAGTCCAAAGTCCTTATTCCTATGTCAGACTGAATCTTACCTGCTAAAACAAACAAATAAACAAACAAGCAAACAAACCAAATTGAGGTTTATACTCAAAAGTTTTAAGGTAATTACCAGATTGTACATCTTCCTTAAGTATTGTGGTAGATTGTTATGGTAATGGACCACAATAAATCATGTCAATAGCAGTAGCTGAAACAAGTAAGTGATAATTATGGGAAGATTAAAAAAAAAAAAAAATACTGTAAGGAACGGCACCAAAAACGGAGGAGAGCTTAAACAAGCTTTATTTGGGAATGCTCCCAGGCGAGGTTCACTGGTCCGAGAGAAAGGGGCCAGAGAAGTCGCACCCAGGTGTGGGCGCAAACAAAATTTATAGGGGAAGAAGGGAAAGGGATGTGGTGGATCCGGGAGGGCGCAGGGTATTCCTTATTTGGTTGTCTCTTTGGGTATCGTGGCAATATCTGTTGCCGGTTGCATCAGTCTTGAGACCGTTAATCCTGCCCCTTGAAAGGCGGGAAGGCTGGGCTCGGTGGAAAGTCTCCAGGTCAGTTCCTGGAACTGGGTGGTCCGAAAAGTCCCCAGGTCAGTTTCTGGAACTGGGTGGTCCGGAAAGTGTTGGTTTGATGGAACCTGTGAGTCTGATTGCTTTCCCCTGCCTCGGGCCAGTTGGCCTTACAAATACTACGAATAAAAACCTTAAATTATTGGGGTTGACCTGAAACAAAAAGACTGCCAGATATTTCTCCAGCAAAGATGGTTTATTCAGAATTAGCAAAGAATTGTTTTTCAGGGTCTGCAACCATGGGGAACCACATGCAAGTTCCCACACTCTATGGGAAAGAGAATGCTCTTACTGAGAGGAAAATGAAGTTGGGAGGCTATGGTAAACAAAGACTCCATGGCTTTTCATTGGCTGAATTCTTTCAAGGAAAGGATCTGTTCTTCCTTTTAGGCTCTGCTATCATTGCAGACTGTGAAAACTCCCTGTTCTGGTCTTCCAACTCTAATTGGGGTTTCTGATCACTGATTTTTTTACAATAAACACATATTTTACACCAGGAAGTGTTGCTGAAAAGTGTCCATATATTTTTTAATGTTATTTATAAATCAGTCTTGAAGAACAATTATTATTTTTCCTATTTTATAAATAAAAAATGAGGAATATGTAACTTTGATGACATAATAAAGTTAAGAAGTGTCA
Organism: Phocoena sinus; assembly: GCF_008692025.1. NCBI lineage: Eukaryota > Metazoa > Chordata > Mammalia > Artiodactyla > Phocoenidae > Phocoena > Phocoena sinus. Next base: position 34,555,656 of record NC_045770.1, on the reverse strand, counting down.
GGGCCTGGATTTGAAGTTGTCAGACACTTTGTATAGCCCTTCCCAGATTCAAAATATGTTGCCTCTAAGGTTTTTTTCTCTTATTTGGATTAGAATATATAAAAATTGCAACTAAAAAATTTGTGTAACAATGTGGAAAAGGAGAGCCTTTGAGAAAGGGAGGAAACTCAGAGGGAGAATGAGAACAGTAATTGAGAAAATACTTGAAGCAGTTTCTTTGATTCATCATTGAAATTACTTCCTGAAAATTTATGATGTTAGAGGTGATTCATTGTGATGAATATTTGGTTTAAGCAATGGAAGATTCAATCTTTATTACAAAATTTATTTTATCTAATATCTAAAAAAATGAACAAACAAAATATAAAAACAAAAACAAGTGAAAAATTTAATAACAGTACCAAATGCCATTATAACCCAAATCTAACGCAATAAATCACAAAAGTTGTGAGCAAAGGAAGAGACAGAAGACCTGAAGCAAAATGAAGCAACTAAATCTTGAAAATTATGTTTACTATACCCCAAACCTGGAAAGAAGCTAACTAAATTTATGTCCATAGGTTCCTTCTTTTATATTGGATCATAATAGGAATGGCTGTGGGGAAAAATGAGAGAAATAGGGAAAGTGAGCAAAGGGAATGACTGAAGGCTGCAGGGTTACCCAGTGAATTGAATAAGCCTTCAGTGCTCCCCTCTGGGAATGGGATACACCTTCAAGTGTGTGAATCTTAGTGTAGGACAACTAGGAATGTCTCAGAAAAAGTAAGAGAGATCAATTATTCTATGAAAGTTTATTTTTTCACTTTATTTAGTACTGTGACCTTTATTCATGCTATAGAAATGTATCATAATGTTACTTATTTTAGGTATCATATGCTTTGCTTTGCAAACATATGATGTTTCTCTATTTGTCCTATAGCTTCTTTTCAGGATTGGTATATATTTGTGTGTGTGTATATATATATATATATTTCCTTTTAATTCTCAAAGGGTGGTTTTGGCTATGCCCATTGGTCACAGCCAGAGCAGTTATCATAATGACCAGGGACTCTGTCAACACAGAAGTCTTTTTGAGTTGGAAGTCCATTTAATGCAGAAAATTAATTGTGTAGCTTCTAAGGACAATTTTCATTGAAATTTCCCTTTACTGATTTTTCATCCTAAACTTTTCTCATTCAGATAATTTCTGAAAAATCTTTTATTTCAAAACTCATAAAATGAAACCATTGTGTTAAGCCAGGTGCAAACTTTTCTAAAACTAGAAAGAATAAATGTGAAAAGTCAACTCAGAGTACATTTTAAAGGATCATCAAGCCACCCACAAAAATAGGTGCTCCTCAGAGGAATCACAATATAGTTTTATGTGGTTCATCTTGATGAAAATTGAAGGAAGAAAAATATATTTCCAATCTATTATTTTGAGTATAATTTCTGGAATAAGAAGTAATGTTAAATATCCCAAAGTGAAATCCTTTTGAAATATTAAGAACATCTTGTAGAGAATTATCAAGAGAATAGATTATTCCCTTATGCTCACAGCTATCTAAATCAATCTCCATGACTATACAGAAACCTTTCTGTCATGTTTCTAACCAAGGGATTCAAGAGACAAAATGACAGCTTTAATTGAATATTGTGACAGAAGAGTTCATCTCAAAAAAATGTAGACTTCTCTGACACATTTTCTTATGCTGCCTTTCCAACTATTTGTTCTTTTAGCATTTGAGATTGAAAGCCTAAGTTGTGTTTAATACCTACTTAAAAACATAAAATCTCCCATGGTACTAAACCACATTAAGTGAATGAATTGATACCCCTAATTATTAGTGTATGGCCGTATCAACCCAAATTTGCTTATTATTATTTTAAAGTTGAGAAAACTAAGTGCTAGGACATATTTTCAAAAAACATTGTTAGACATATTAATCTAAATTTTTAAAAAATATAGTTCTTGGCTTATTTTATATATTCAACAAATGTTTGAATACCTCTCACTTGTCAGGCAACATGATAGGTACCCTTGGTAGAATGGAAAAGAAGACAGGCAAGACCCCTGCTCTGAAGGAACTTATATTCTAATCAATATGAGACAATACATTTTCTGTAGATTTACAAAATTATCTGAGATTAGTGGATAATATTAATAGTGTAAGAGAAAGAATGCATCTGTATGTAAACGTTTACTTAAAAAAAATATTTTTAATTGTCCTCGCCGCTTATGCGATCTTAGCTCCTGACCAAGGATTGAACCCAGCCCTTTGTCAGTGAAAGCTCAGAGTCTTAATCACTGGACTGCAAGGGAATTCCCTCAGTGTATATTACAAATAAAGAAAAATGCAGCTCTGGTGAGACAAAATAGATGCACTATGCCAGAGTAAAACAAATAGTAGTGACCAACAGAGTTTAAAGGAAGAAGCTTTTGGGTTACCTAGGGTGATCAGAGGTACTTTAAAAAAGAAGCAGGATATGATGTGTCTCTTTAGATATGGGTGGGCCTAGAGTCTGTCATACAGAGTGAAGTAAGCCAGAAAGAGAAATACAAATATCGTATATTAATGCATACTTGTGGAACCTAGAAAAATGATACAGATGAACCTATTTGCAGGGCAGGAATAGAGACGTAGACATGGAGAATGGACATGTGGACACAGTGGGGAAAGGAAGGGTGGGACGAATTGGGAGATTAGGTTTGACATAAATACACTACCATGCATAAAATAGACAGCTAGTGGGAACCTGCTGTATAGCACAGGAAGTTCAGCTCAGTTGGTGCTCTGTGATGACCTAGATGGGTGGGATGGAGGGTGAGAGGGAGGCCCAAGAGGGAGGAGATAAAGATATACATATAGCTAATTCACTTCATTGTACAGCAGAAACTAACACAACATTGTAAAGCAACTATACTCCAATAAAAAAGGAAAACTAAAAATATAAATTCCATGAAGGCCAAAAAAAAAAAAGCAACATTGCTGTGATTATAATGCAATCAGAAAATTATTAAACTGCAATCAACACGTAAAAAAAAAAGAATGTTTAGAATTTCAATACTTGGAAAAAAAGAACCAAGGTATGAGGGTAACAAAGCAGGGGAATAATTCATTACCCCTTCCCCTAATAGTCTTAGTGTTTAGTGAAGAAGGTAAATTAAACAAGTCCTTTAAAAAATTCATAAAATTATATAGTTACTATGTTTAAAATGAAAAATTTTTTCAAAAGCTTAAATAGCTTCAAGAGCTATAATTCCAGGGATTATACATATTGTTGTTAGTAAATATGGCTAATGGAATTCAAATATATTGGCAATCACCAATATATTGATAATCACCATTATCTATTACAAAATAAATGATCAAGCTTATCATTAGCATTCAGAAATTATAATTTATTTTTCTCCTTGAACTTAAATTTTCACTTAGTTTAATGTAACATATGATTTTTTAAATTATTTTATTGATTATCTTATTTTAGTTCTCAGTAACTCTTCATTTAAATTTTCTGTAACCTAATGGGTTCTAAACCTCAATATTTATGAGTTGAGAAATCATTACGGTAATATATTATATAAAAATATATGAGTATATTAAAATTGTGATAAATTATTAATAATAAAATATTATTTGCAATGGATATCTTAAGGAGATGAATGAAGCTTTGTTTAGCTAGTTTCATTATCCAAGGATAAATATTAATTATACTAAGAAAAAGACAAATTTTACCATAAATTCTATCCTTATTCTTTTAATAGATTTAAGAGCTGAGAAAATTTATTTACATAAATATATAGATAGAAAAAAGGAGATTTGAAATATGAATACCACTTGATTACTTAATATCCTTCACTGTTATATGTTAAAACTCAGAGATCTATAATCAGCCATCATTTTTAATGATTGATCAGCTTACAACCAGGGCTCACACATGAGTTATGTGCTATAAGAAAGACTCAAGATGATGAGCGGTAATGCACTTTTTTAATAAAGAAAGAAAAAGGTGAATGTAAGAGAAAGTTAATTGTAAATTGAGAAATGGTAAAGGAAAATCTATATCTCCATTATAGATATGATGTCATGTGGACCAAATTAAGTAAAATGAGTACCTGTAAACTGAGGTTCTGAAAACTGATTTCCTCAAAGCTATCAGTGCCAATATTACATATTCCTTGAAACATTTTTGCAAACCCACATTGCTGTCCATACTTGAGTTTGAAAACCATAAGAAGGCTATATGGGAACATATAGCCTTGGACAGCTAACAATTCCAGAAAAACTTAGTAAAAGGGAGACCTGAAGTCTCTGAGAGATTCACCAAATAAAGTTTGAATTGGGTGTGGGTAATTTATTAGGCAGTGGTGATTGCATTTGAAAGTCTAGGAACTGAGTGAGAATATAATGTACTGTTAGAACGAAGTGTAACAAGTCCTGTGTCATCTGAGTTGGAATATATGAGACACAGGCTGTTGAATAATGGGGTTAGAGAAGTATTTGGAGATCAGAATATGGTAAGCCTCATAAGTCAAACTATGACATACAGATTTACCCTGAGGACAGTGGTGAGCTACCAAACGGTTTTTAACAGGGAAAATATATCTATAGTTTTGTCTGTTTTTAACACCCTCTAGGGGCAATAAGGAAAATACATCAAAGTGAATATGAGGTAACAGGGAGTTAACTTAGCAGGTGCTTGGGGTAATCAAGGAATAAATGATGGTTGCTTGAAATGAGCTGATGGCAAAGAAGATGGAGAGAAACAATCAAATTTGAGAGATACTAAGAATATAAAATTGACTTAACTGACAATTAATTGTAGAAGGAGAGGAAAACATATAATTGTCACAAAGTAATATTTGGGAAGTTAGTTAGAATGAAACCAGGTTATGGAGTTCTGGGCTGCAAATGGAATGAATGGAGACTCTATTCCCTAGGTATTTGGAGACATTTTAAACTTTTTAAGCAGTAAGACTAACATGATAGGAATGGCATGTTAGGAACATTGATATTATTGCAATATGAAATTAAAATTGAACTAGAAGAATATGTGAGGGTATATTTTTTAAGTGGTACTAGCCTGAACTGTGGTAGATGAAGGGAGTAAAAATAAATAGTTTTGATTCAAGATGTGTTACAAAATAAAGCATGAAATAATATGATAAATTCAAATTTTCAGTATTTTTTTTCTGTCTAAATTATGTGCTGTTCACTGTGTTTATACCTCAATTGAGCTTAAGGTCTAGAAGAGACAAAAACAATGAAATATATGTGTCTATTATTTATAATGGTGATGTGTCTTAGAAAAGAAGTATTAATAAAGGTTTTCATGAGAATTGATAACAAAATAACATAAACAAATATTTGGGAGATGTGAGAAGAGCATTTAAGGAAGCTAAATGATGAGATATATGGAGTGAGATATAGACTCAAAGTTGTCTTAAATCATATTGAAAAAATAATGGAGGTAGTATTACTAGAAATAGGGAAGTTAGCTGGTGGGTTATTTTAAAGGAAAAATTGATGACTTTAGTTTTGTTCCTTGTGAACTGATGTTAATGTGTCAAAGTAGAAATATTCATTAGATAGTTGGATATGTGGGACTAGAAATTAAAAACATAGAGTACAGCTGCATTCCAAATTAAAAGATGTAGTGCAGGGCTTCCCCGGTGGTGCAGTGGTTGAGAGTCCGCTTGCTAATGCAGGAGACACGGGTTCGTGCCCCGGTCCGGGAGGATCCCACATGCCGCGGAGCGGCTGGGGCCATGAGCCATGGCTGCTGAGCCTGTGCGTCCAGAGCCTGTTCTCTGCCACGGGAGAGGCCACAACAGTGAGAGGTCCGCGTACCACAAAAAAACCCCAAAAAACAAAAGATGTAGTGCAAAACCAGAATGTGCAAAACCTCAGGAATAAATATGAAAATTTTAATGTAAAGCAGTGGTAATTACATAAAAATAAATGTACAGTAAAATGCATATTTTGTAGTAGGAAACATATTTCCCATGAATTTTTGACAAGTATTGTATTATGTCCTCAGATGTTCTATTCTCCCTTCCACCCTTTTCAGGAAAGATGTTTTTACTGTCTTTAAATATTAGAAATATTTTAATAAAGAAACACATAAGGAATGTAAAAGCAAAGAATTATTTTTACAAAGTTTAAAGTCTAAATCAGGAGATTAGATAAAATTTGTGACGTCTAAAATACTTAGGAGGAAGAGAGAGAAGGTACAGTGAAAAATATCTATTTCTGGCCAAGAAGTAGTCACCAACAGGATTTATTCTCCTATTCAAAACAATCAAAAAGCCATACAAAATATATAAACCAGTGGTACTCAGATGTCGGATACCAAACAACCTAGGACAGTGAATTTTTTAAAAGGGAGACTGTAATTCTCATAGTCTGCCAGTGGGAATAAAGTGGTGGAAGTTTCTATTATGATCCATGAGAAAATGAAAGACAAAATAACAGGGAAAAAAGTGGGTTTTTTCCCTTTCACTTCTTTTTTTTCACTTTTGCAAAATACTCCACAAGTTAGAAAAAATTTCAAGAAAAATTCTTCAATTTTTTAACTGACATGAATACGCATTGTATTGATACCCTCTAGAATAAAACACTAGCCTACCAGGTTTTCCCTGCTGTAGATTGATTCTTACTAGCCCCATTGGTATTGTGATCATCAGAGCATAAATATTTGAAGTATATTCTTCTCTGTGAAGAAGAAGATTGTCACAATGACATTGCTACTCAGAGAAGAGAACATTAGGGTTGACGTCTTCCAAGGAAACTAAAGAGTGCTGAATGTGCCCATCCCACTGAAACTTGTAATTGTTGTCTACTGCCTGCTACTTTACTGATGAAACATTGATTTGGAGATTGACTGCAGGATCACAATAAAAACTCCAGCAAGAAAATGCATTAGAAGAATGAATGAGGAATCTGGCTTTCAGTGAAGAATTAGACCCATTATATATTTTTTTAAAAAGTCTGATATTACAAACTAGTGCATTATATAATGAGCATAAAGTACCTGAGACTGATTCAATACTTCATAGCAGGAAAGAGAAAAAAAATATGAATAGCATTTAATATATTATAGATTGTTTTGCATGATTTATAATATTTGTTGAGTAAAAGTCACTGGCATCTGAAAATGAAAAAATGTAAACTTATTTCTGATATTACAAGTTAATTCTTATTCTGTAAATAAATATGAATATTTAAAGACAGAGTAATCAAGAAAATAATTTTATACTCCTTGTATTCAAAACCTGGTCTTATTATGGAACTACATATTTTAAATCACAATTTTAAAATAAAATTAGATGTGTTAATTTTTCTGAACATAAAAGCAATGCTGCCAGCTAAAATGCAATTAAATACAAAGTAAAACTATATTGTATCCTCAAAAATCATAATATTCTGATGATCATAGGGCAATTTTAATGCCCTTGTTACTAATTTCTTTAACTAGTTTTGAAATTTCCATCCACGTCATAGCAGACAGATACAGCTGTTGAAAGAAGACTTGTAGAAAACATTGTGGCTTAACCGACAGAAGTGCACTAAGCGTTCCTTAGACTCTCTATTAGTGATTTCTGTATTCAGCATATACATTTGGGAAGTATCATATTCTGCCTTTGAACATAATCACAGTTTTTTGAAATGTGCTCATTTTATAAAACTGAACAGCTGTTCCATCCAGGGGAATTGGGGATAGATGACTGCATTTCTGCATGGGAAGTAGTTGATATAGTCCTAGATATTCATCTTTTCTGAAGAGATGCCAGCTTTTCATTTCAAATCACAAATCTACCCATCAAACATTTTCAGCCATGGTCTATTTTCAAGGTGTTTAGTATGAACACATGCCAGAATTAGCAAATAGATTTAAATATATTTATATGTCAAGGTAAGCATGAACAGAAAGTACATGTTCAAGTTCTCCATGTATTGTGGCTACAATTTCTTGGTTCCTTAAAATATAACAGAAAAGATGGCTGTTTCTTTTTTTTTAATTTCTTTTATTGAAGTATAGTTGATTTACAATGTTGTGTTAATTTCTGCTATACAGCAAAGTGATTCAGTTATACATATATACATTTTTTTTGTATTTTTTTCATCATGGTTTATCACAGGATATTGAATAGAGTTCCCTGTGCTATACAGTAGGACTTTGTTGGTTACCTATTCTACATATAATATTTGCATCTGCTAATCCCAAACTCCTAATCCATCCCTCTCCTACCCTTCTCCCCACCTTGGCAACCACAAGTCTGTTATCTATGTCTGTGAGGTTGTTTCTATTTAGTAGATAAATTCATTTGTGTCATATTTTAGATTCCACATATAAGTGATATCACATGGTATGTGTCTTTCTCTCTCTCACTACTTCGCTTAGTAGGATAATCTCTAGGTCCATCCATGTAGCTGCAAATGGCATTATTTCATTCTTTTCTATGGTTGAGTAGTAATCCATTGTTTATATGTATCACATCTTCTTTATCCATTCATTTGTCAATGGGCATTTAGGTTGTTTCCATGTCTCGAATAGTGCTGTTATGAACATAGAGGTGCATGTATCTTTTTGAATTATAGTTTTGTCTAGATATATGCCGAGGAGTGGGATTGCTGGATCATATGGTAACTCTATTTCTTTTTTTTTTTTTTTGAGGATCTTCCATATGTTTTCCATAGTGGTTGAAACAATTTACATTCCCCTCCCCAACAATGTAGGAGGGTTCCCTTTTCTCCACACCCTCTCCAGCATTTATTGTTTGTACTGATAGAGTTTTTTAATGATGGTCATTCTGACCAGTGTGAGGTGGTACCTCTTTGTAGTTTTGATTTGCATTTCTCTAATAATTAGTGATGTTGAGTATTTTTCATGTGTCCCTTGGCCAAGATGACTGTTTCTTTAGATTATAAGAACTGAAATCCAATCATAGAATCTGAGTGTTTTAAAACCTTGACCAAAGTTTATTTGTATAGTTTTAATCTTTCTAACTTATAGATTTGTTGTGGAAATTGAAATTATAACTACTTGGTTTCATGTGAGAAAGCTGAATTGGAAATGAAAAATTTTCTCCCTGAACAAAATAAATAGTAACCCTTGAGAAATATGTCATGATATTTGCTTAAAAATAATTAAGTAAAGTGTTGCTGTTGGAGATGGTCACTAAGTGGCCATGACAAAGTTTACAATTTCATTATAGTAAAATCTTCATTTACAGTATTTTGCTGTATTTTTTTTAATTTGGTACATTTGGGAATCAACACAGAGTCATGCTTAAAACAGTCAAATATTTTGTTAGAAGTTCATAGAAATAAATCATGATACAGCTTGAGGAATGGAAAACATGCAGAAAAATATGTGTAACAGAAAGGAAATATGAATACACATCATGTAAGACAAGTCAGGATTTTTTGTAAACTATAGAAGGAATCTGTCCAAAAGCAGTGAATTTGTGGGCCAGGTTGGAATCTGGTTAACAGATAATTTGTGCATTTGTTTGTTTTTCTTTTCTTTTTTTTTTTTCTGATTTTTTTTTTTTTTTTACATCTTTATTGGAGTATGATTGCTTTACAATGGTGTGTTAGTTTCTGCTTTTTTTTTTCTGATTTTTTTTTTCTGATTTTTTTTTTTTTTACATCTTTATTGGAGTATGATTGCTTTACAATGGTGTGTTAGTTTCTGCTTCATAACAAAGTGAATCAGTTATATATATATATATATATATATATATATATATATATATATATATACATACGTTTCCATATCTATTCCCTCTTGCATCTCCCTCCCTCTCACCCTCCCTATCCTACCCCTCCAGGTGGTCACAAAGCACCGAGCTGATCTCCCTGTGCTATGCGGCTGCTTCCCACTAGCTATCTACCTTATGTTTGGTAGTGTATATATGTCCATGCCTCTCTCTCGGGTTTTGGGTACATAAGGCAAATGTAGATTTGCCTACAGATGGGAAATCTTACCTTTCCCCCTCCCCATATCCTCAAGTCCATTCTGTAGTAGGTCTGTGTCTTTATTCCTGTCTTACCCATAGGTTCTTCATGACATTTTTTTCCTTAAATTCCATATATAAGTGTTAGCATACAGTATTTGTCTTTCTCTTTCTGATTTACTTCACTCTTTATGACAGACTCTAGGTCTATCCACCTCATTACAAATAGGTCAATTTTGTTTCTTTTTATGGCTGAGTAATATTCCATTGTATATATGTGCCACATCTTCTTTATCCATTCATCCGATGATGGACACTTAGGTTGTTTCCATCTCCGGGCTATTGTAAATTGGGCTGCAATGAACATTTTGGTACATGACTCTTTTTGAGTTATGGTTTTCTCAGGGTATATGCCCAGTAGTGGGATTGCTGAGTCATATGGTAGTTCTCTTTGTAGTATTTTAAGGAACCTCCATATTGTTCTCCATAGTGGCTGTACCAATTCACATTTCCACCAGCAGTGCAAGAGGGTTCCTTTCTCTCCACATCCCCTCCAGCATGTATTGTTTCTAGATTTTTTGAGGATGGCCATTGTGACTGGTGTGAGATGATATCTCATTTTAGTTTTGATTTGCATTTCTCTAATGATTAATGATGTTGAGCATTCTTTCATGTATTTGTTGGCAGTCTGTATATCTTCTTTGGAGAAATGTCTATTTAGGTCTTCTGTCCATTTTTGGATTGGGTTTTTGTTTTTTTGTTTTTTTTTAATTGAGCTGCATGAGCTGCTAATAAATTTTGGAGATTAATCCATTGTCAGTTGCTTCATTTGCAAATATTTTCTCCCATTCTGAGGGTTGTTTTTTTGTCTTGTTTATGGCTTCTTTTACTGTGCAAAAGCTTTGAAGTTTCATTAGGTCCCATTTGTTTATTTTTGTTTTTATTTCCATTTCTCTAGGAGGTGGGTCAAAAAGGATCTTGCTGTGATTTATGTCATAGAGTTTTCTGCCTATATTTTCCTCTAAGAGTTTGATAGTTTCTCGCCTTACATTTAGGACTTTAATCCTTTTTGAGCTTATTTTTGTGTATGGTGTTAGGGAGTGATCTAATCTCATACTTTTACATGTACCTGTACAGTTTTCCCAGCACCACTTATTGAAGAGGCTGCCCTTTCTCCACTGTACATCCCTGCCTCCTTTATCAAAGATAGGGTGACCATATGTGCATAGGTTTATCTCTGGGCTTTCTATCCTATTCCATTGACCTATCTTTCTGTTTTTGTGCCAGTACCATTCTGTCTTGAATACTGTAGCTTTGTAGTACAGTACTGTAGTTTGAAGTCAGGGAGCATGATTCATCCAGCTCCTTTTCTCGTTCTCAAGATTGCTTTGGCTATTCGGGGTCTTATGTGTTTCCATACAAACTGTGAAATTTTTTGTTCTAGTTGTGAAAAATGCCAGTGGTAGCTTGATAGAGATTGCATTGAATCTGTAGATTGCTTTGGGTAGTAGAATCATTTTCACAATGTTGATTCTTCCAATCCAAGAACATGGCATATCTCTCCATCTATTTGTATCATCTTTAATTTCTTTCATCAGTGTCTTATAATTTTCTGCATACAGGTCTTTTGCCTCCTTAAGTAGGTTTATTCCTAGATATTTATTCTTTTTGTTGCAATAGTAAATGGGAGTAATTTCTTGATTTCACTTTCAGATTTTTCATCATTAGTGTATAGGAATGCCAGAGATTTCTGTACATTAATTTTGTATCCTGTTACTTTACCAAATTCATTGATTAGCTCTAGTAGTTTTCTGGTAGTATCTTTAGAATTCTCTATGTATTGTATCATGTCATCTGCAAACAGTGACAGCTTTACTTCTTCTTTTCTGATTTGGATTCCTTTTATTTCCTTTTCTTCTCTGATTGCTGTGGTTAAAACTTCCAAAACTATGTTGAATAAGAGTGGTGAGAGTGGGCAACCTTGTCTTGTTCCTGACCTTAGTGGAAATGCCTTCAGTTTTTCACCATTGAGGACGATGTTGGCTGTGGGTTTGTCATATATGGCCTTCATTATGTTGAGGAAAGTTCCCTCCATGCCTACTTTCTTCAGGGTTTTTTATCATAAATGGGTGTTGAATTTTGTCGAGGCTTTCTCTGTATCTATTGAGATGATCATGTTTTTTCTCCTTCAATTTGTTAATATGGTATATCACATTGATTGATTTGCATATATTTAAGAATCCTTGCATTCCTGGAATACACCCCACTTGATCATGGTGAATGATCCGTTTAATATGCTATTGGATTCTGTTTGCTAGTATTTTGTTGAGGGTTTTTGCATCTATCTTCATCAGTGATATTGGCCTGTAGTTTTGTTTCTTTGAGACATCCTTGTCTGGTTTTGGTATCAAGGTGATAGTGGCTTCGTAGTATGAGTTTGGGAGTGTTCCTCCCTCTGCTATATTTTGGAAGAGTTTGAGAAGGACAGGTGTTAGCTCTTCTCTCAATGTTTGATAGAATTCACCTGTGAAGCCATCTGGTCCTGGGCTTTTGTTTGTTGGAAGATTTTTAATCACAGTTTCAATTGTCAGTGATTGTGATTGGTCTCTTCATATTTTCTATTTCTTCCTGATTCAGTTTTGGCAGGGGGTGCATTTCTAAGAATGGGTCCATTTCTTCCAGGTTGTCCATTTTATTGGCATAGAGTTACTTGTAGTAATCTCTCATGATCTTTTTTATTTCTGCAGTGTCAGTTGTTACTTCTCCATTTTCATTTCTAATTCTATTGATTTGAGTCTTCTTCCTTTTTTTCTTGATGAGTCTGGCTAATGGTTTATCAATTTTGTTTATGTTCTCAAAGAACAAGCTTTTAGTTTTATTGGTCTTTGCTGTCATTTCCTTAATTTCTTTTTTAATTTATTTCTGACCTGATTTTTATGATTTCTTTCCTTCTGCTAACTTTGGGGGTTTTTTGTTCTTCTTTCTCTAATTGCTTTAGGTGCAAGGCTAGGTTGTTTATTCAAGATGTTTCCTGTTTCTTAAGCTAGGATTGTATCGCTATAAACTTCCCTCTTAGAACTGGTTTTTCTGCATCCCATAGGTTTTGAGTCATCATGTCTCCATTGTCATTTGTTTCTAGGTAGTTTTTGATTTCCTGTTTGATTTCTTCAGTGATCACTGCATTATTTTATTTATTTATTTATTATTTTCAGTACGTGGGCCTCTCACTGTTGTGGCCTCTCCCATTGTGGAGCATAGGCTCTGAACGTGCAGGCTTATCAGCCATGGCTCACTGGCCCAGCTGCTCCATGGCATGTGGGTTTGTCCTGGACCGGGGTATGAACCCATGTCCCCTGCATCGGCAGGTGGACTCTCAACCATTGCGCCACCAGGGAAGACCACCACTTCATTATTAAGTAGTGTATTGTTTAGCCTCCATGTGTTTGTATTTTTTTTTTCATGGTACACGGGCCTCTCACTGTTTTGGCCTCTCCCACTGTGGAGCACAGGCTCCGGACGCGCAGGCTGAGTGGCCATGGCTCACAGGCCCAGCCGTTCTGCGGCATATGGGATCTTCCTGGACCAGGGCATGAACCCGTGTTCCTTGCATTGGCAGGTGGACTCTCAACCACTGCGCCACCAGGGAAGCCCCATGTGTTTGTATTTTTAACAGATCTTTTCCTGTAATTGATATCTAGTCTCATAGCATTGTGGTAGGAAAAGATACTTGATACAATTTCAATTTTCTTAAATTTACCAAGGCTTGATTTGTGACCCATGATATGATCTATCCTGGAGAATGTTCCATGAGCACTTGTGAAAAATGTGTATTCTGTTGTTTTTGGATAGAATGTCCTATAAATATCAATTAATTCCATCTTGTTTAACGTATCATTTAAAGCTTGTGTTTCCTTATTTATTTTCAATTTGAATGATCTGTCCATTGGTGAAAGTAGGGTGTTCAAGTCCCCTACTATGAATGTGTTATTGTCGATTTCCCCTTTTAGGGCTGTTAGTATTTGCCTTATGTATTGAGGTGCTCCTATGTTGGGTGCATAAATATTTACAATTGTTATATCTTCTTCTTGGATTGATCCCTTGATCATTATGTAGTGTCCTTCTTTGCCTCTTCTAATAGTCTTTATTTTAAAGTCTATTTTGTCTGATATGAGAATTGCTACTCCAGCTTTCTTTTGGTTTCCATTTGCATGGAATATCTTTTTCCATCCCCTTACTTTCAGTCTGTATGTGTCTCTAGGTCTGAAGTGGGTCTCTTAGAGACAGCATACATATGGGTCTTGTATTTGTATCCATTCAGCCAATATGTGTCTTTTGGTGGGAGCATTTAGTTCATTTACATTTAAGGTAATTGTCAATATGTATGTCCCTATTCCTATTGTCTTAATTGTTTTGTGTTCATTATTGTAGGTCTTTTCCTTCTCTTGTGTTTCTTGCCTAGAGAAGTTCCTTTAGCATTTGTCGTAAAGCTGGTTTGGTGGTGCTGAACTCTCTCAACTTTTGCTTGTCTGTAAAGGTTTTAATTTCTCCATCAAATCTGAATGAGATCCTTGCTGGGTAGAGTAATCTTGGTTTTTCTCCTTCATCAATTTAAATATGACCTGCCAGTCCCTTCTGGCTTGCAGAGTTTCTGCTGAAAGATCAGCTGTTAACCTTATGGTGATTCCCTTGTGTGTTATTTGTTGTTTTTTCCTTGCTGCTTTTAATATGCTTTCTTTGTATTTAATTTTTGACAGTTTGATTATTATGTGTCTTGGTGTATTTCTCCTTGGATTTATCCTGTATGGGACTATCTGTGCTTTCTGGACTTGATTAACTATTTCCTTTCCCATACTAGGGAAGTTTTCAACTATAATCTCTTCAAATACTTTCTCAGTCCCTTTCTTTTTTTCTTCTTCTTCTGGAACCCTATAATTTAAATGTTGGTGCATTTAATGTTGTCCCAGAGGTCTCTGGACTATCCTCAGTTCTTTTCATTCCTTTTTCTTTATTCTTCTTTGCAGTAGCTATTTCCACTATTTTATCTTTCAGGTCAATTATCTGTTCTTCTGCCTCAGTTATTCTGCTATTGATCCCATCTGGAGTATTTTTAATTTCATTTATTGTGTGGTTCATTGTTGTTTGTTTCATCTTTAGTTCTTCTAGGTCCTTGTTAAATGTTTCTTGCATTTTGTCTATTCTATTTCCGAGATTTTGGATCATGTTTACTATCATTATTCTGAATTCTTTTTCAGGTAGACTGCCTATTTCCTCTTCATTTGTTAGGTCTGGTGGGTTTTTATCTTACTCCTTCATCTGCTGTGTGTTTTTCTGTCTTCTTATTTTGCTTATCTTACTGTGTTTGGTGTCTCCTTTTTGCAGGCTGCAGGCTCATAGTTCCCGTTATTTTTGGTGTCTGTCTCCAGTGGCTAAAGTTGGTTCAGTGTGTTGTGTAGGCTTCCTAGTGGAGGGAATTAGTTCCTGTGTTCTTGTGGATGAGGCTGGATCTTGTCTTTCTGGTGGGCGGGTCCACGTCTGGTGTTTTGGGGTGTCTGTGGACTTATTATGATTTTAGGCAGCCTCTCTGCTAATGGGTGGGGTTGTGTTCCTGTCTTGCTAGTTGTTTGGCATAGGATGTCCAGCACTGTAGCTTGCTGGTCGTTGAGTGAAGCTGCGTGCTGGTGTTGATATGGAGATCTCTGGGAGATTTTTGCCGTGTGATATGTGGAGCTGGGAGGTCTCGTGTGGACCAGTGGCCTGAAGTTGGCTCTCCCACCTCAGAGGCACAGCACTGACTCCTGGCTGCAGCACCAAGAGCCTTTCATCCACACAGCTCAGAATAAAATGGGTAAAAAGAAAGAAAGAAAGAAAGAAAGAAAGAAAGAAAGAAAGAAAGAAAGAAAGAAAGACAGAAAGAAAGAAAGAAAAAGAGAGAGAGAAAGAAAGAAAGAAAGAAAGAAAGAAAGAAAGAAAAGAAGGAAGGAAGGAAGGAAGAAGGGAGGGAGGGAAGGAGGGAGGAAGGAAGGAAGGAGGGAAGGATGGAAGAAAGATAAAATAAAGTTATTAAAATAAAAAATAATTATTAATTAAAAAATTTTTAGAGAAAACAAAAATAAACAAACATACAAAGAAAACAGACGGATAGAACCCTAGGACAAATTGTGGAAGCAAAGTTATATATACAAAATCTCACACAGAAGCATACACATACACACTCACAAAAAGAGGAAAAGGGGAAAAAATCATAAATCTTGCTCTCAAAGTCCACCTCCTCAATTTGGGATGATTCGTTGTCTATTCATGTATTCCACAGATGCAGGGTATATTAAGTTGATTGTGGAGCTTTAATCCACTGCTTCTGAGGCTGCTGGGAGAGATTTCCCTTTCTCTTCTTTGTTCTCACAGCTCCCAGGAGCTCAGCTTTGGATTTGGCCCCGCCTCTGTGTGTAGGTCGGGGAGGGTGTCTGTTCTTTGCTCAGACAGGATGAGGTTAAAGGAGCAGCTGCTTCAGGGACTCTGGCTCACTGAAGCTGGGGGGAGGGAGGGGTACGGAGTGTGGGGCGAGCCTGCGGCTGCAGAAACCGGCATGTCATTGCATCAGCCTGAGGCGCGTCATGCATTCTCCCGGGGAAGTTGTCCCTGGTTCCTGGGACCCAGGCAGTGGCGGGCTCCACAGGCTCCCTGGAAGGGGGGTGTGCATAGTGACCTGTGCTCGCACACAGGCTTCTTGGTGGCGGCAGCAGCCTTAGCATCTCACGTCCGTCTCTGGGGTCCGCACTTTTAGCCGCGGCTCGCACACGTCTCTGGAGCTCCTTTAAGCAGCGTTCTTAATCCCCTCTCCTTGCGCACCAGGAAAGAAAAAGGGAAGAAAAAGTCTCTTGCCTCTTCGGCAGCTCCAGACTTTCTCCGGACTCCCTCCCGGCTAGCCCTGTTGCACTAACACCCTGCAGGCTTGTTCACGCCGCCAACCTCAGTCCTCTCCCTGTGCTCCGACTGAAGCCCGAGCCTCAGCTCCCAGCCCTGCCCGCCCCAGCGGGTGAGCAGACAAGCCTCTCAGGCTCGTGAGTGCCGGTCGGCACCGATCCCCTGTGTGGGAATCTCTCGGTTTTGCCCTCCACACCCCTGTTGCTGTGCTCTCCTCTGTGGGTCTGAAGCTTTCCCCCTCCATCACCCGTAGTCTCCGCCCACGAAGGGGCTTCTATTGTGTGGGAATCTTTCCTCCTTCACAGCTCCCTCCCACTAGTGCAGGTCCCGTCCTCATTCTTTTGTCTCTGTTTATTCTTTTTTCTTTTGCCCTACCCAGGTACTTGGGGACTTTCTTGCCTTTTGGGAGGTCTGAGGTCTTCTGCCAGCGTTCAGTAGGTGTTCTGTAGGAGTTGTTCCACGTGTAGATGTATTTCTGGTGTATAGTTCTGAAGGCTGGGATGTCCAAGAGCAAGATGCCGGCTGACTGATCTCTAGCGAGAGCACCCTTCCTAGCTTTCAGACAGCTACCTCCTTGCTTTGTTCTTCTGTTTGTTTTTCTTTTCACAGCTGGTCTGTGCTCTTCATTTGGTCTCAGTCCTCACAGCTTCCTTTTGTCTCTTCAACACTGCAATCAACTTTCATGGACGTTTATTGTGCTTAAATTGTTTTTAATTTAAAAAAATATTTATCTAAACGCTATAAAATAATACAAAAATATCAAGCACAAGTACTTACTGAGCAGTATATATAAATATATAAAATATATTTTAATATTTATATATTGTTATCCATATATTTAATATATTAATTTCATAATATTTAACTTCTGAGTTCCAAGTAATAGTCCATTATTTCTAGATTTTAAGTTTCATGCACTGTTCAACAAATTTTATTCTGTTGTGTTTAAAGCATTATGACTAATTTGTAGAATATTACTTGGTACATAGTAGAAAATCAGTACATATTTATTAAATACGAGTTAATTTGGGGGAAACACCACTCCTAGAGTCCTCTGGACTTTTTTACTATCCTTGAAATTCACTTTGTCTCTATCAAATGCTTGACATCCTTTTTTGCAGAACTCCATATTACATTGTTTCTTGGTGTGGTCTTCATTCTTTTATTTCAGTACAGTTCCTTCTCATATATTGGGTTGGTCAAAAAGTTCATTCGGGGCTTCCCTTGTGGCGCAGTTGTTGAGAGCCCGCCTGCCGATGCAGGGAACGCAGGTTTGTGCCCCGGTCCGGGAAGATCCCACATGCCACGGAGAGGCTGGGCCCGTGAGCCATGGCCGCTGAGCCTGAACGTCTGGAGCCTGTGCTCTGCAACGGGAGAGGCCACAGCAGTGAGAGGCCCGCGTACCGCAAAAAAAAGTTTGTTCGGTTTTAAGTAAAAATAAAAAACACATCTTTCATTTTCACGAAGAAATTTATGGAACAATGTATTCATTAAGCGAACGAACGTTTTGGCCAGCCCAATAGCTTCCCGAGAAAGACTGCAGAGGGAGATATATATATACACATATATATTTTTTTTGCGGTACGCGGGCCTCTCACTGTTGTGGCCTCTCCCATTGCGGAGCACAGGCTCTGGATGCGCAGGCCCAGTGGCCATGGCTCACAGGCCTAGCCGCTCCACGGCATGTGGGATCTTCCCAGACCGGGGCACGAACCCGTGTCCCCTGCATCGGCAGGCGGACTGTCAACCACTGCACCACCAGGAAAGCCCAGGAAGTATATTTTTTAGACTTTACTCATTAGAGTATGATTGGCTACCTTGAAATGAAAAATAAATCCCTAGGATTTAAATCCCGGTCATATGATATGAGGAGTGGGTGCTAAAAACGGCTTCTTCATCTCTGGCTCAGAATATCATATTTACCTTGGTTTTTCTTATGATTTAGAAAATTTGAGCTGTGTCTCCTTGGAATCATCAGGAGAAAAATACAGTATTTCCGGTTCATTCTTGAAACCAACTTCTCAGAGTTTAGGTGTATTGACTAAAAGATCTTCCTTCTTCAACAGACTCCAAACCTCTGTAAGACACGTAATTGTAATTGGAGAAAAAAGAATGAAATCAGGCCAGCAGCTGCAGGATGCCAAGGCAGCCCCAAGGACTAGGGAAAGAGGAGGAGGGAGGGCTGAGAGTTGCCGTTAGAGCAAACAACCTCCAGAGGGCGCTGAAGCACCGGCAGAGCCCTTCTGCCACTCCCAGTTTGGCACTGCAGGGTCAGATTTGGGTTTGGAGATGGGATTGCTGTAACCCCAAGGAGGTGAGCAGAGAGGAGGAGTTGATTACCGGTCTCCTCTGACTCTCTGGCCCAAATTGCCTGGCTTCACAGCGGGGACAGAGTTTTGCTTTCAGCAACTGATGGGACACTTCCAGGCTGGTCGGGTTGCCCAGCGGCCCAACAGCCTGACTGGCTCACTGCGGTGTGACCGCCTTTTGTTTCTCCAGAATCTGTACATCAGGAGGTGCATGGTTGCGGGAGCCCATTCACCGCCACCACGACCACCCCTACCAAGGGGGATGGCACCTTCCCTGTCTGTACCCTATGACCACCAGGTACTTGAAATGAATGCAAGTTTTTTGACTTCAGGGAAAAGCTCACATAACCCCTTCTGCCTCATAATGTGTGGGATTTACTATAATGGAAGGACATTATAAAGAGCAGGTAGAAAACTCACCTGTTGATCTCCATGTAGGAGTTTATTTTGCATGAATCCCTCCTACATGAGTAGATAGCAAAGTTTTATTTTTGTTCCCGTGTGTGTAGTTGTGGCAGAGGATGTAGGTATGGTGATTTGAAGCCCTCAAAGAAATATTCTCAGAACTCTCAAGACTTCTCTTGATTGGAACCAAAAGAGACCTGGAAAAGGAGGAAAAGAAAAAGAGGAGGGAGAACGAATGACTGTTTCTCAGTAAATTCACCTTTCTGGTTGATTGTTCTGTCTTCTCATTTTTTTTAACTTCTATGTATGTCTAATGGAATAATGTAGAAAGGCTGATTTTTATGCTTTAAAAGATTTTACATCACAAAGAAACTAGAAGTGGCTAACAGAACTTATTCAAATGAATTTTACATAGAGACTTTGATATTAAATTTGTATACTAAAATGGGTTAATCCAAATTTTCTCTTTGTTTTTGAGTGAATATTTGTAACATATTTTTTAAAAAATAAAAATAAATCCCTAAATCTTACAATATCACAATAAAAGTTAATTGTTCCTGTCACAGTCTAATGCATGAAGGCATTAGGGGGACTTTAGGGCACTGTTCCACTCAGTAATGGACCCAAACTCCCTTTGTATGTTACACAACAATTATGGTCTTCAAAGCCACTGAAAAAGGGGAAGAGAGAGCTTGGCTGATCACATAAGGAAATTTAATTTTTTTAACATAGGGGGGTTTTATATCTAGTCAAGGAAGTGACATGCACATCATGGCCAGCACATTCTATTGGTTAGAACCCAATTACTAAGCCTCACTCAACTGCAAGAAGGGTGAGAAATAAATTTCTTATATGCCTGGAGGAATATGAATAATGTCTGTTTAAGAAATAGCATTATCTCTGCCACAACTTATCTATCTGATAATACCTTTATCCTTCTCACACTTGATGAATAGTTTGGCTAAGCATAGAATTTTAATTTAGAAAACTTTTTCATAATTTTGAAGGTTACTCCATTTTTCCATTAAGAAGTGTTGTGCCATTCTTACGTTTATCCTTTTTTGTGTGTCTTGCTTGACATCCCATCCCTCCCCCAAAGCTTTATGTTTTATCTTAAGTTGGTATTACAAACTTTCATGAGGATGTGCCAAGTGTGGGCCAGTTTTAGTTCTTTATAAAAGGAACTCTGTGGACTCTTGCATTCTGGAAAGACATTATTTCTAGATGTCTTTCTCATTTTTTCTTACTTTTTTATTTTCTCATTTTTTGCTCTAACTATTGAGAATTGAGATATTGTAGTCTGCAGTCCAAGAAACAGTATTATGACCCATGAGAAGACTCTTTCTTGTTTTTATTTTATGTTTCTTTTCATTCTTCGGAACATTTATTGGCACCCACCCTAAAGTATTTGATATACTTTTCTATGTACGTATGCGTTCTTTGTTTTGTTAGGTTTAGAGTTATGATTAGAGTTCAAATTTCATAACAAATACTATATCATAGAATTCATTCTTTAAAAAAAAAAACCAAAGGTAAGTTGAATTTACAATATATTTTTATTTTTCTGTGATTACCTGGCTTCTAACTGCTAAATATTTCTCAGCATGCACTCACCATCCCTTAGTGAGAGATACCTAGTTTTACCTCACCTCTAGAATACCAAAAGCAATGCATCATTGAGTATTTCCAGACACTCTAAGTTATGAATCTATGTAAGATGTTGTCTCTACTCTTCTCTCAGGAGGAGGTTACTGGGTCATAAACATAACTGAGTAAACTAATTGAAGTAATTTAATTGAAGAGAAAGCTTTAATGTTTTTTGTTTTTGTTTTTGTTTTTTTTTTTTCGGTATGTGGGCCTCTCACTGTTGTGGCCTCTCCCGTTGCGGAGCACAGGCTCCTGACCCACAGGCGCAAGGGCGATGGCTCACGGGTCTAGCCGCTGCACGGCATGTGGGATCTTCCCGGATCGGGGCACGAACCCGTTTCCCCTGCATCGGCAGGCGGACTCTCAACCACTGCGCCACCAGGGAAGCCCAGAAAGCTTTAATTTTGATGTAGTCATATCCAGATGATTTTAGTCTTATATTTACACTTTTTCAGGTCTTGCACAGTGATTTTTTTTACCTGTAAAAATGTGATTTAAAATGTTATCCTGCATTTCTTACTCTTTTCTTTAAATGTTTCCTTTATATTTGGACTTTAACTTCTTTGGAGTTTTCCTTTACATATTGCATAAGATTAGGCTCCAATTATATTTTTCTCCTAGAGAACTGGTTTATCAGTAATCTATTAATGATTCTTTTATGTAAGCACTAATTTGTGAATGAAGGTTTGAACTTTGTACAAGTCCTTTTCTAATCTCTACTCTTTAGTTAGTTCTCCAATGTCATTGATCTCTTTGTTCTTCCCCAATATTAGCCTTTAAAAATTTTTTAATTATTCTGTTTTTGTTACATATCCTATTTACAAGCCGACACCTACAAGCCCATTCCAAATGTATTCTTCTTTTTAAAAATTGAGTTAGCTATTCATGGAACCTTATTCTTCCATGTAATTTTAGGATAAGCATATCAAGTTCTTCAAACATTTTGGCAAAAATTTTAATGGAGTTGCATTGAATTTTTCTATTAATTTATGGATAATCAATATTTTTATAATATTAACTCATCCATGAACAAAATATTTATTCCTATGTATTAAGATATTTTAATTTTTTTAACAGATTTTACATTTTCTTCCACTAAGAGTTTTATATTTTCCAGTAACATTCCAAGGGCAAGGGCAATATGAGTGGTACACTTTGTGTGAAGACAAAAATAATATAGTCTGCATTTTGTAATCACTATGAAATGGCAATTCTACAAAAGTCACTGATAACATGTAGTTATAAATGATCAATTCTTCACTTTTTTCCAGTTTGTGCTACAATATTTTCTTAGTGTTTTTAGAAATTGAATGATTATTTGTAGATAGCTCACTAAAAGAAAGCATTCATTGTGTTTTCCCTTGGCAAATTCTTTAATTCTTAGTGTTTATATTAATTTTAATTTTTCCATACTTAGCATCTTTTTCTTATTTAAAATATTGTATTTGTTCTGCAGTATTGGACAAGCTCTCCTATCTTTTCATTTATAATACTTATTGAAGTTAATTCTGTTCTTAAACATTAAGATATATACCAATGTATATTTAAATATTGTTCTTTATTTCTTACTCTCCGTAAAATGCCTCCTTATCTCTTCCTTTCCATTTGCCTTATTTTGATGGCTTTATCTCATTGTATTTTGAGTTTCTCTCAGGCTGTTCTCTTCTCATGACTGTTTGCTCACATTTTAAAAGCACCAAACATTTTTTCATTATCCTGAAGCTGGGAAATATAAGATTTTTAAAATTTCCTTTTGATTCCTGTTATAAATAAATTTCCAAGACATGTTTATCCCTGAGTCTTCAAGATAATGTCCCATGCATTCTCTTTGTGTTGAGATATTTTAAATAATCTTTTTTATTGTTAATTGTATCTTTTTTTCCATACAATAGAGGGATGTTCTATTGTATCCAGTTGTGGGTTGACAGAGGAAGAGAGTGAATTGCCTTTATCTGTGCTCAGTATGATGCAGGTTGAGTAAACTCCCTTCCCATATACACTGATGACAAA
Source organism: Phocoena sinus (assembly GCF_008692025.1). NCBI lineage: Eukaryota > Metazoa > Chordata > Mammalia > Artiodactyla > Phocoenidae > Phocoena > Phocoena sinus. The sequence goes on along the minus strand of NC_045770.1, from coordinate 34,532,421 downwards.
AAAAAAAAAAAAAAAAATAGTGTGCATAGCTTTCTAGTGTCTGATAAGCATCCATGCACCCTACCTGTGAGTCCTTATTAGACTTAGTAGGATCTTCTGTCCCAATTATCTGAACTAATAGAATGGTGACTTACTACAACGCCCAAAATAAACTATGTACTAAAGCACATTTATCTCTGTTTGAACTGAGAACAATTTTATGAGGACTTAAGTCCAATCAGAGTGTAATGAATTGCCCCTAAGTCCACCCCTTCCCACTCCCAACAAACCTATCTCTAAGTAAACATTGTGAACACTAGCTGCCTCAAATTTCTGTAAATACTGATCTATGTGATAGATGGTTACCCAGTGTAACCTGTGTAAACACTGCAATTTTGTTTACCTTCTTTCCAGCCACATTCTTTCCATCTTCCAAGTTACATATTAATCTTACTTTAATGAAAGTGTGAGTTTTCTTCTTTTTTTTTTTTGTATTCTCATAGATATTTTATTAGAGATTTTGGAGAAGTTGAATTGAATGTTTATTGCTAGAAACCATTTCATATAAATATTTAATTGTTTATAACTTGTTTAAATATCACTGCCATCAACTTATGATAACTAGAGCAAATGGACAAAAGAGGTATATGAAATTCAAAATAACTCTTGCTTATCTTTGACATTTATTCCTTGGCTTTCTCAGCATAAATATCATGCTATTTAATTGAGATATATAAAATTTGAAATTAATTACTAGTCAGCAATTATTTTACTTTAATTTACTTTATATCCTCCACACAAGCTTTCAATTTACTTTATATTATCCACACAAGTTTTCCAAATTCTTTTTTCACAAGCTCCCAAACATCTGCCCACTTCTGGGTCCCGCTCTTAGGAAAGTTAGAATGATGGTGGTCTCAGGGAGGTTTAAAAATTCAAATATTTATCTGTGTTTTTATACTTATGCTCTTTCTTTCCTCCACCTCAATTAAAATAATATTCCTCTTCTTTCTTATGTGTTCATTTATTCTACTCTTAAGTCTATCCATCCATATTCTTTTATATATTTAACTTTATTAGAGGTAAGAGAATGAAAAGGCACTAAGCCTTCAACTTATTTCATTTTCTTAATCTTTCTCTCCACTGGTTTATCTTCCAAGTAGAAAATGTTAAGTTTTATCATTTACCGCTAGTACACATGTGAGGGCATGCATCTTATTGATATCAGCCATAAATAGTACTCATTTCCACTCTTTGCCCATAGGAGATACCCAAATTGACATCTGAAAAAGAAAGAGTTTGAATTATGGATATAAATCTGAAAAAAAAAAAAGTGTACAACTTGTAAGCTCAACCTTGGAAAAGTGCTTAAATTTTTACTTTGAAATTGAAATATAGAAGGAAAATCAAGTGTTTAAAAGGGGTTTTTAATCATTAAAATTACATTCCAATTAAATTTACAGTTGAACATTTTAAAACACTTTCACAATTATAGAATATGGCAGAATTTGAAATAAGTAAAATGTTAGGTAGATCTAGTTTGTTGCTCTAATAAGTTTCCATGAATGAAGGTCTGTTAACATCTCAGAAAGAGCTATCATTGACAATTTAGTTCTGGGTTCAAAATAATGGCTATACATACCCTCAAGGTGAGGCATCCAGAAATCACAGAGCGCTTCTAGTCTCATTTTACAAATACTTGAGATATATTTTTTAGAACTACAACAACAAGAAGTATATTTTATATTTATGGTAATGTGGGTAACACAACTGTAAAAAATAAATAAAGAAATTCTCAAACTGCAATAAAAAGGAACACAATAATAACTCACAATGATATTTTATACTCCCATAAAAACCCATCTGCTTTCAAAATATAAAATGTCTTCTAAACCCAATTAAATATTAGATAAGCAATCTGCATATCCTGAATTTGCAATCACAGGTGTATTTTAATCTTGAAATACAGTCAATTTTTACTTTCATGTATTTTCTGTCTAAATCATACTCCCACCCGCCTCCTTTTTGCTTGGCTAGATACTACCTATCTTTCAGTTTTCACTTCTCCAGGAAGCTCCTTTCCTGGTCTAAATTAGCCATGTCATCAATGGAAGAGCAGATTAACTAAGAGATTAAGAGTACAGACTACTCTTAACCCCAGCTCTGCAATTTAAAAACTGTGTTACCTTGGGTGAGTTGTTTAATATCTCTTTGCCTCATTTTTGCATCCATAAATCGAGATGATTACCTGTTTCATGGGGTTTTCCTAAGGATTACACTATTTAAGGTGCAAAACATGCTTAGAAAAGTGCCTGAAAATACATGTTTTGTGTTAGTAATAATTACTATGTTCTGCTATAGTATTTCCTGTATTTCCCCTGTCATGACATTAATCACTCTATAATCACTGCTTGTTCAATTGTTCTTTTTTCCAGAAAGAATATAAATTCCTGCAATTCTGGCAGGAATTGTGTCTCTTGTTTGCCACACTATCCATAGTGCCTATCATGGTACCTAAGACACAGTAAACAATTAATGCACACTTGTTGAATGAATTAAATCCCTACTGTGTCAGAGGGACTGAGATAAGAATTTTACATATATTATCTTTTTGAAATTTCACAGTAACCAAGCAACAAAATAGTATTATATTCTACAAGTAAGAAAACTGAGCCTCAGTCTCAATGGTTATAAGACAAATCCAAGTTACTCAAAATCCATATCATAATTTCTCCACTGCATCTTAATGATTTCTATTATAAGGTTCTATGCAGACACAAAGTCAAAGCAACCAAACAAGAAGCAAAATTTAGATATTATGTATGTAGTGAGAGGTTATGGATTTGCTGAAATAATGGCTGGCTCATCATTTTCCTGAAATGAAGATTACTTTGAAAATGCTGTAATAATCCCCCCTAGATTCTGGCTTTGTACATGAGTAGTTTATCATAATGGCACCACCTTTATCTCATCTTTGCACCTTGTTGTTTTGGCATTTATTGCAAGTTTTGTGTACTCTACTTCACATTATTATAAGCTTGCCTCTCTGTCACCTGATGCTATATTTCTATAGTTATATATACACCATGCTTAGCTCAGTCTTTGATCATTATTATTTTTTCTCTTTGTTCCTTGTTTTTAGTTGTGCTTGAGTAATACTTCCTCTGAAGTTTTCTTTGCAATGACCAAGTTTACATTGAAAATTTGCAGTCAGGTGATATCCATATATTGAAAGTAGGTAGAGATATCATCATACAATAACATATTTTTTAAAACAAATTCCTGTAATTCTATAACTAATGTTAACGTGTAATTTGTTTCATTGCCTAATATATATGTGTGTATATATATACATTGCAAATGTATGTTTCAAATGTGTGTACATACATATATGTACTGAAAAATACTAAGAATGTATATTAATTCAATATTTGAATACATATGTATATACCTTTTTGAAAAGTTTTAAATATTTAATTCTCAAAATAAATTTATAAAGTAAATAGCTCAGGTATTGTTAGGCATACCTGTGATTACTGATTTTCTTCCTGAGGCACAGCTAGTATGTTACATACAAAAACCTCAGAAACTTTATGGATTTGAAATTCATATCTCCTATTAACAAGTTGAGAAAACAATACTCCTAAATTAATCCATTTACACAATGTCCACTAGCTCTTATCAGTGGTTCTCAGTGCTGGCTACCAATGAAAACCACATGAAAACCTTTTAAAAAGTATCCATTGTAGGGGCTAACTCTAGGAAGATTTTGACTTAACTATTCTTGAATGTCTGTCACCCTCCATTGCATTTTTTTTAAACTCCCTAAATGATTTCAATATGAGGCCAATATTGAGAATCCGAGTTATACGTTGATAAATCTTAAAGAATTTTTGTTTATCAAAATTTCTTTCGGGCTTCCCTGGTGGTGCAGTGGTTGAGAGTCGCCTGCCGATGTAGGGGACACGGGTTCATGCCTCGGTACGGGAAGATTCCACATGCTGTGGAGCTGCTGGGACCATGAGCCATGGCCGCTGAGCCTGCGCGTCCGGAGCCTGTGCTCTGCAACGGGAGAGGCCACAACAGTGAGAGACATGCGTACCGCAAAAAAAAAAAAAATTTCTTTCTTAATTTTCATAAACAGATATCTAGCTTCCTACCAGACATCTCTAATGACATATATGACAAGGACTTCAAATATAATATCACAAAACAAATTATTTTTGTCTTCCTTCCATCCTGACTGCTTTATATTTCTTAACTTTTTCATGCTACTTTAATTTTTTTTTTTTTGAATTTTGTTTAATTTAGTTTTTATACAGCAGGTTTTTATTAGTCATCAGTTTTATACAATCAGTGTATACACATCAATCACAATCACCCAATTCATTCACACCACCACTTCTCCCTACCCCTGCCACTTTCCCCCCTTGGTGTCCATACATTTGTTTTCTACATCTGTGTCTCAATTTCTGCCCTGCAAACCAGTTCATCTGTAACATTTTTCTAGGTTCCACATATATGCGTTAATATATGATATTAGTTTTTCTCTTTCTGACATACTTCACTCTGTGTGACAGTCGCTAGGTCCATCCACGTCTCAACAAATGACCCAATTTTGTTCCTTTTCATGGCTGAGTAATATTCCATTGTATATAAGTACCACAGCTTCTTTATCCATTAGTCTGTCCATGGGCATTTAGGTGGCTTCCACGACCTGGCTATTGTAAACAGTGCTGCAGTGAACATTCGGGTTCATGTGTCTTTTGAATTATGGTTTTCTCTGGGTATATGTCCTGTAGTGAGATTGCTGGGTCATATGGTAATTCTACTTTTAGTTTTTTAAGGAAGCTCCTTACTGGTCTCCATAGTGGCTGTATCAATTTACATTCCCACCAGCAGTGCAATAGGGTTCCCTTTTCTCCACACCCTCTCCAGCATTTGTTGTTTGTAGATTTTCTGATGATGCCCATTCTAACTGTTGTGAAGTGATACCTCATTGTAGTTTTGGTTTGTGTTTCTCTAATAATTAGTGATGTTGAGAAGCTTTTCATGTGCTTCTTGGCCATCTGTATGTATTCTTTGGAGAAATGTCTGTTTAGGTCTTCTGCCCATTTTTGGATTAGGTTATTTCTTTCTTTAATATTGAGCTGCATGAGCTGTTTATATATTTTGGAGATTAATCCTTTGTCTGTTGATTCATTTGCAAATATTTTCTCCTATTCTGAGGGTTGTATTTTGGTCTTGTTATGGTTTCCTTTGTTGTGCAAAAGCTTTTAAGTTTAATTAGTTCCCGTTTGTTTATTTTTGTTTTTATTTCCATTACTCTAGGAAGTGGATCAAAACAGATATTGCTGTGATTTATATCAAAGAGTGTTCTTCCTATGTTTTCCTCTAAGATTTTTATAGTGTCCGGCCTTAGGTTTAGGTCTCTAATCCATTCTGAGTTTATTTTTGTGTATCGTGTTAGGAAGTGTCCTAATTTCATTCTTTTACATATAGCTGTCCAGTTTTCACAACATCACTTATTGAAGAGACTGTCTTTTCTCCATTGTATATCCTTGCCTCTTTTGTCATAGATTACTTGACCATAGGTGCATGGGTTTATCTCTGGGCTTTCTATCTTGTTCCATTGATCTATGCTTCTGTTTTTGTCCCAGTACCATATTGTCTTGGTTACTGTAGCTTTGTAGTATAGTCTGAAGTTAGGGAGTCTGATTCCTCCTGTTCCATTTTTTCCCCTCAAGACTGCTTTGGCTATTCGGGGTCTTTTGTGTTTCCATACAAATTTTACAATTTTTTGTTCTAGTTCCATAAAAAGTGCCATTGGTAATTTGATAAGGATTACATTGAATTTGTAGATTGCTTTGGGTATTATAGTCATTTTCACAATATTGATTTTTCCAATCCAAGAATATGGTATATCTCTCCACCTGTTGGTATCATCTTTAATTTCTTTCATCAGTGTCTTATAGTTTTCTCATGCTACTTTCTTTAAGCCATAACTTTTTGGAATATCCTTGAATTCCCCCTACCCCTTAATGATGGTATGCAATCTCTACACCCACTGATTCAAGAAAAGTAATATTTCTCAAATCTAATCTTTCTTTTAGTCCAATTGATATAATATAGGCTTTAGTGCAGGCATTCAATTTTTCTTAGCTTCCATCTAGTCCTTATGTGATGAAGTTTCCTCATTCTCATCTATAACTCCATGTTCTATACTGGACAATGATACCTTAATTTAGTAAGGTAAACAAGGAATTATATTAGTCTGTGAGTAACAGATTCTATAATCTAAAATAAAAAAATAAATCTAAAACCTTGAGGATGTTCAGAAAGTGTCTTCAAACAAAATTTCTTGTCTTCTCAAGACTACGCTTTTACACACACTATCCTCTTTCTGGCATAATCCTACTTATTCTGTGAGTACCAGATTAAAATACGTGTCCTTTCTTTGACCTTTCCCAAATTCTTCCAAAAGAATTAGAGAGTTAGGAAACTGGGGATGGAAAACTGAGCAGCATGCATTCAGGAAAGCTTGGTAGGTGGTGCAGTCAGGTCCCCTCTATTTTTGATTTTGGTCACTTGATTGACAGTCTGTCTTGCTGGCTCTGTAACTAGATAATATCAGTGTCCCAGAGCTGATGGGATTCTGGGATGCTGACTCAACTACAAATGTGATAACAATAAAAAAAAATGATTTACTACCAAGGAGTTAAGATACTTGCATCAGTTTCACCAGGGCACTCTCTGCCTGAAGACAAACTACATGGAAAGCCAAATTAAAAACATATATATGTATATAAAATTATCTTTATAATTTCCATTTTATTACAATTTAGAGAATATTTTAGTCCATATCAATATTAACATCTTATCCCAAAATTTCAAACATCCTCTACTTAAAATTTCTTTAGTAAAAATATAATTTAGTTTATTGTGTATATTTAAAAAACAGTCTTTTAAAAAATTTTTTTTTAATTTAATTTATTTTTTTATACAGCAAGTCCTTATTAGTCATCAATTTTATACACATCAGTGTATATATGTCAATCCCAATTGCCCAATTCATCACACCACCACCCCCCACCGCCTTCCCCACTTGGTGTCCATACATTTGTTCTCTACATCTTTGTCTCAATTTCTGCCATGCAGACCAGTTCATCTGTACCATTTTTCTAGGTTCCACATATATGTGTTAATATACGATATTTGTATTTCTCTTTCTGGCTTACTTCACTCTGTATGACAGTCTCAATCCATCCATGTCTCTACAAATGACCCAATTTCGTTCCTTTTTAAAAACAGTCTTTAAAAAATGATTCCGTGAGTTATAACCATGTCACCTAGACATGTGATAGAAAATTATGCTACACAAAACTTGACACACAGTTTATTAGTTAAACATTCTGGTCAACTTCTATGCAAAAGAGTTCTACCAGCAACATGAGTTACAAGTCTTATAATCTGATTACATAAATAGCATCCTATTACCTCTGTCTGTATTCTACATGATTCAAAGCTAAGTTTCTAGGCCAACCCACACCTCAAGCGTAAGGCAATTACAAAGCAGGTCTGAATATGCGGCGGGCCGGAATCATTGGGGGTTCATCCCGAGTGCAGACTGCTGCTACACTTCTTTTTCTTCTCCTTCTCCTTTCTCCACTCCAGTGGCCCTCTGGCCACTGATGACATATTCTGGATCCTCTTTCTTGAACTGGCGTTCATCCACCGGCAACATGTAAAATGCATAGTAAAGGTCGTAACAATATTGTTTTAACTTCATATAGGTAATACGTAAGTGTTGAAGATAAACTATATTTTAGGAAATTTGCATAACTACTTCAGCCATAGAGTAACATTTCTTACTTTTAAAAATAGATATGCATTTCAATGTGTCTCTTTAATAGAACCTTCATATTTCACAGAGCAATTTAATCTATACATTATTGTATATCTAAACTGAAAAGATTTTTCTATCTAATGTTTTAGATCCCCTTTTGGTTGGTTTAAATTTGTTGTTTGGGATTTCTGTTAGTCCCTCAACACTAATTGTTTTGAATGGCTTATAGAAGGAGAATAGTACCCATTCATCATAATGAACACTAATACTAAGGAACATATATTAAAATGTAAAACAATGGATTAAAATTCATATGGCTTTTCTGGTTTCTGGGGAAAGTGAGAGCATGAAGAGATCAACTGGTCATACTCTTCTAGTTCCATTAATCCTTCTTTTTTAAAAACTCTTTGTTTATAATATATGAATATTAGTAAGAATGGAAAAAAAATTACATTTAAATCCATGAGACTTCAGAATGACCTGCACACTCTTTTTAAAATTTCATAATGAAAATATTATCATAAAATACAAGAAGGAATACTTTAATAATTTAATTTTTGAAGTTATTTTTGTCCATTTACATCTCTCCTAGGTAAGAGTAAAATGTACTAGACTTATCAAAAAGAGAAACTCATTGATTGGTTTTATTTGATTTAATTTCATTCTGGATAACATATAGCAGGACTTAAAACATTTTGTTAAACATGCTGAAATTAGGAAAATGGATGATTTTCTAAGTCAATGTTAAAGGTAGATACAATTTAAATAATCTAATTAGAAATAATCAGTGACCATATTTTACTTGTCTTTAAATTATAAATCTAGAAATATATAATATTCAACATGCCACTTGACATAAAGATGTAGAAAAATATCTGCTTATAATGTGTTTTATATTTACAATTCTTCTCTTAAAACTTTAAGTAAAGTAACAGGATCTGTTTTTTTTAAATATGTATAATAGTACCCTACTTAATTAAACTACAAACTGAAATTTTATTAATGATGACCTCCATTAACAGATGTGTATATTTTGAGATACAGAAAAAATATGAATTGTCTATAGTTGTGTGTTACTTTAAATATTCATAACCATTTGCTTCTTTTTTTTTTTTTTTTTTTTTTTTTTTGGTCCATTTCAGTTTATCTTACTTATTAGAGGTGCGTAAAGACCTGCTAAACTTAGTTCATTGCCAGAGGCAAAAAAGCAAGCTAAACCCTTGACACAAAACTGTAATTTGGCTAAAAGGAGAAATACAGCCTAAGGTATAGAATATAGATAACAGATGACATTTAAGGCTGTTACTACACAACCCTAATCAAGTACTGAATATCTTTGACCTTGGCTATAGATTGGAGCCATGATTTTTCTAGCACATATTTATTATATGATAGAACATGAGTTGTCTATGAAACTATGCCTATTGGTAAATAATATACTCTACACAAGTTTAAATACTTACGCTCTTCCTGTTTTTATCTTCTCCATGCCTTTGCTTTGCCATTTTCACTATTTGAAATGGTGAATCTTCTCTTCTATAAAACTGTCAATCAGTATCAGACACTTGACTGCAAAAAATGTAGAGACTCTGGAACCAGATAGCTGTTTACATGCATTCAGTGCCATCTTTGGCAGGTTATTTAACCTCTCTGTATGTCAGTTTCCTCATCTGTAAATTAGAGATAATAGAAGTATCAAGTTCATAGGATTGTTGTAAGGCTTACATAGTTTATTTATAAAACATATACAAAAATGGCTGACATAAGTATTATATAAGCATTTGCTACTAATTTTACTTGATTCTTGAATTTTTGCTTCTTCTTGAGATTCACTATATATTTATTCTTCTGTCCTTGCTTTATAACATTTTCCCTAGCATCTAAAATATGTTTAGCCTCTGCTAGCATCCAAATCTATACTTTTTTTTTTAAGTGAAAACATTTTATTTTAGCTCCAAAATGAGCCCAGAGCAATTGAAAAGAAAGTGCACCCTTAGGGACTCTTGACAAGAGGACTCCATTTTTAAAAGAAATGTGACAATCTATGTGCCATTTTGTGGGCAGTGAAGTGGTAAAGCAAATATCACTCATACAGGTGATATTGACCTCACTCCTCAAATTCAAAGAAATTTCTGTCACTGCAAAGGCCATAGTTCTTACACCCCAAAAGACTAAATTTTTCCCAAGTTATGGTCCAAATCAATACTTTTAATGAATAAAGTAGTACTTTCTACTTTTTTCCACCTCTGACTAGTGACTCTACTCAACCCTCATTCATAATCTGATATATCACATACAATGAGGTTCTTCCTGTGGCTTATGTAGTTGATGACCAACAGTGTCAGTGCAACATCAGAGCATCTTTTACTCCAACAGATTCTGAAAGAATGCTCCATGGAGAGTAGGGAATGATTTTTGGCTCAATAAAAATTGATCAGGGGTATTGTGAAACTAGGGCAGTTATGAAATTCATGTGCATGGTTTCTTCAAATCTGTAGAAGAATGTGCACCTACTTACATTCTGCTTACTGCAATCAATGATGAAGAGAGTGGGTTGGAAATTTGCCTATACCATGTCTTCTATTTCAGTCCCATACCTACCTTGTATTCTACAAATATTTCAGTGATGGCTTTTTTTCTTCTGGCCATTTGCATTCAAAAGTTCTTGCCACTGGAAATTCAATAATCAGATATTTTAGTTCCTTTTAAAAATGACTTATTAAGGTATAATTAACATGCAAAAACTACACATAATTAAATATGCAACTTGGTGAGTTTGGAGGCAAGTATTCACCCATGAAACCATCACTGCAACCTATGCCATAAATGTATTCTTCACCTGCAAAAGTTTTTTTCCCACCCTCTTAACTTATTAGCCTATTTATTTATTTGTTTCTTGTTAAGAACACTTAGCAAAATTTTAAGTATACAATTCAGTATTGTTAACTATAGGTACTATACTATACAGTAGATCTCTAGGGCTTATTCATCTTGTCTAACTGAAACTGGGTATCTTGTGACTACTACTTTCCCATATTCCCTTCTTCAGCCCCCAGACAACCACCTTTCTCCTCTATAATTTTGACTATTTTAGATTCCTCATATAAGTGGTATTATGTATTTGGACTGTGTTTGGCCTATTTTACTTAGGATAATGCCTTCTAGGCTCATCCATATTGTCCAAAATTGCAGTATTTCTTTTTTTAATGCTGAATCGTCTTTTATTATATAATACTACATTTTCTTTATCCATTTATCTGTCAATGGACATTTAGCTTGTGTCCACGTCTTGTCTATTACAAAAAAAAAGTACTGCAATAAACATGGGAGTGTAGATATCTCTTTGACCTCCTGATTTCAGTTCCTTTGGCTATATACTTAGAAGTAGGATTCTTGGATCATACGGTAGTTCTATTTATAATTTCTTCAGGAACTTCTATATTGTTTTCCATAATGGATGCATCAATTTATAGTCCCAGTAACAGTGCATAAGGGTTCCCTTTTCCTCACATCTTTCCCAACATCTGTTATCTTTTGTAAAAAATCCAGCCTTGACAAGTGTGAGGTGATATCACATTGCAGATTTGATTTGCATTTCCCTGATAATTAGTAATGTTGAACATCTTTTCTTTTTTCCCCCCTTTAATGTAGATGTTTATTACTATAAACTTACTTCTTTGTATACTTCTGTTGCATCCCTTAGTTTTGGTATGTTGTGTTTTCATTTATGTTTGCCTCAAGGTTATCTTCTAATTTCCTTTTGATTTCTTCTTTGACCCCATGGTTTTTAAGAATGTGTTCTTTAACTTTCATGAATTTATGACTTTTTCCATTTTCTTTTTGTTATTTATTTCTAACTTCATACATTTTTTTTTTTTGTCAGAAAAGATACTTAGACTGATTTCAATCTTCTTAAATTTAAGACATTTTTTGACCTAGTGCGTCATCTATTCTGTGTTCTGTAAGACCTTGAGAAAAACATGTATTCTGCTGCTCTTGGCTGGAATGTTCTGTATATGACTGTTAAGTCACTTTGGTCTTTCATGTTGTTCGTGTCTGCTATCTTCTTATTGATTTTTTGTCTGTATAATCTCTCCATTATTGGAAGTGGGATATTGAAGTCTCCTACTATTATCATACTAGTAGAAGTCTATTTCTCCTGTCAGATAGATCAATGTTTGTTTTATATATTTAGGTGTCCTGCTATTGGGATTATACATATTGTTATATCTTCCTATTGAATTGACCCTTTATCATTATGTAAGGACCTTCTTTGTCTCTTATGAAAGTTTTTGACTTAAAGTCTATTTTGAATAAAATAATATAGCCACCACTGTTCTCATTTGAGAACAGCCACCACTGTTCTCATGTTTCACATTCCTTCACTTTCAGTCTATGGGTGTCTTTGACTCTAAAGCAAGTCTCTGTGGATAGAATATAGTTGGCCTTGTTTGTTGTTGTTGCTCTTGTTATTGTTTGCTTTTTATCAGTGTCAGGCATTCTATGTGTTTTGGTTGGTGAGTTTATTTCATTAACATTTAAAGTAACTATTGATAGGAAAAGATATACAATCATCATTTTGTTAATTGTTTTCTGTATGTTTTGTAGTTCTTTTGTTTCTCTCCTCTCTTACTCTCCTCCTGTTGTTTGATTATTTTTTACAGTGATATACTTTGCTTCTTTTCTCTTTATCTTTTTTTGTGTCTTCTGTAGGTTTTTTCCTATGTGGTTACCAAGAGGCTTGAATAAAATTTCAAATTAAAGTCTCTTTTAAGCTGATAACTTCAATTGTATAAAAAAATTTTTTTTAATACACACACTTTGTTATTGATGTCAGATTTACTTCTTTATATGGTACATATCCATTAACAATTTTTGTGGTTATAGTTATTCTTAGTACTTTTGTCTTTTATACTAGGGTTAAAAGTGATTTATGCACAACCATTGCAGTATTACATTATTCTGTGGCTGTTTATATATTTACATTTACTATTGAGATTTATATTTTTATATTCTTTCATTTGCTGTTTAACACCATTTTGTTTCAACTTAAAGAACTCCCTTTAGAATTTCTTGTAAGGCAGGTCTAGTAGTTAGAAAATCCCTCAGGTTTTGTTTGGGAAGTTGTTTATCTGTCCTTCACTTCTGAAGGATAGTTTTGCCAGTAGAGTATTCTTGGAAGTTTTTTTTTCTTTCAGTCTTTGAATATAGCATCCCACTTCCTCCTGGCCTGCAAGATTTCTTCTGAGGCATCTACTCATGGCCTTATGGCAGTTCCCATGAATATTGACAAGTCACTTTTGTTGCTTTCAACCTTATCATTTTATATTTGATTTCTGACAATTTACTTATAATGTGTCTTGGCATAGACCTCATTAAGTTCACCTATTTGGGATGTTTTGGGCATCCTGAATCTGGATTATATTTACTTCCCAAGGTTCAGAAAAATTTCAGCCATTATTCCTTCAAATGAGCTCGCTTTTCCTTTCTCTTTTCTTTCTGGGACTTTAATAATATGTATGTTGGTGTTCCTGATGTACCATAAATCCCTTAGGCTGTCTTCATTCTATGCATTCTTTTTCTTTTTATTCCTGTAACAGTATAATTTCAGTTATCTGTCTTTGAATTCAATGATTTTTTTTTCTGATTGATCAAATCTCTATTGAGATTTTTCAGTTAAGATAATATGTGCTTCAGTTCTAAAATTTCTGTTTTTTTTTTTAATAGTGTCTATTTCTTTATCGAACCTTTCAGTTTGATCATTTACTGTTTTCTTGATTTTGTTTAGTTGTTGTTCTATGGTCTCTTATAGCTCAGTGAACTGCTTTAAGATTGTTTTTGTTTCATTTATTTTTATTTTTTAAATGAAATATAGCTGATTTAAATGTTATTTTAGTTTCAGGATTATAGAAGAGCGATTCAGTGTTTTTTATAGATTATACTTCCTTTAAAGTTATTTCAAAATAATTGCTATATTTCCCTGTGCTGTAAAATATATCCTGGTTGCTTATCTATTTTATGAATAGTAGTCTGTATCTCTCTCTTTTTTAAATTAATACCTTATCCCTCCCCTTCTTCCAGGCCCTGGTAACCATGATTCTACTTTCTACATCCTGACATTTAAAAAAAAGAGTTAGGAAACCAATTCATGGAAACAAAAGATTACTGCCTTTTCACTTTATCTTAATAGAGAAATGAAACATTTTTGAAGTTTTCTAGTAGTTTGTATCTCTTAATCCCATAAGCTTATTTTGCTCCTCCTCCTTTCCCTCTCATCATTGCCATCCACTAGTTTGTTTTCTATACCTGTGAATCTGTTTCTGCTTTGTTATATACACTCTTTCGTTTTATTTTTTAGATTTCACATATAAGTGTTAACATAGAGTATTTGTCTTTTTCTGTCTGACTTATTTCACTAAGCATGGTACACTCCAGGTTCATCCACATTGTTGCAAATGACAGAATTTAATTAATTTTTATGGCTGAGTAAATATATATTATATATATAATATATTATATATATATAATATATATTATATATTTATTATATATATATAATATATCTTCTTTAACCATACATCTGTTGATGGACACTTGGGTTGCTTACATATATTGGCTATTGAAAATAATGCTATACACATTGGGGTGCAGATATCTTTTGAAATTAGTGTTTTTGTTTTCTTCAGATTTATACTCAGAGTGGAATTGTTGGATCATATGGTAGGTCTATTTTGAGTTTTTTGAAGAACTCCCCACACTATTTTCCACAGTGGCTGCACCAATTTGTATTCCCAGCAACAGTATTCCTTTTCTCCACATCCACACCAATATTTGTTATTAATGTTTGCCATTCCGACAGGTGTGAGGTGATGTCTCATTGTGTTTTTTTTTGTTGTTTTTTTGTTTGTTTGTTTTTGCGGTACACGGGCCTCTCACTGTTGTGGCCTCTCCCGTTGTGGAGCACAGGCTCCAGATGTGCAGGCTCAGCGGCCATGGCTCATGGGCTTAGCCACTCCGTGGCATGTGGGATCTTCCCAGATTGCGGCATGAACCCATGTCCTCTGTATTGGCAGGAGGACACTCAATCACTGTGCCACCAGGGAAACCCCTCATTATGGTTTTGATTTGCATTTCTCTGATGAGTAGCACTATTGAGCATATTTTCAGTGTCTGTTAACCACCTGTATGTCTTCTTTGGAAAAATGTCTATTCAGACCTTCTGCCCATTTTTTAATTGGCTTGTTTGTTTTTGTGATACTGAGCTGTATGAGTATTTCTGTATTTTCAATGTTGACCCATTATTTGACATATCATTTGCAACTCCCATTTAGTAGGTTGTCTTTTCATTTCATCAGTGGTTTTGCTATGTAAAAAATTCTAGGATAAATTAAGTCCCATGTGTTTATTTTTGCTTTCATTTATTTTTCCTTAGAAAGCTGATGCAAAAAAATATTGCTACAACTTATGTCAAACAGTGTTCTGCCTATGTTGTT
The DNA here is from genome assembly GCF_008692025.1 of Phocoena sinus. Lineage (NCBI taxonomy): Eukaryota > Metazoa > Chordata > Mammalia > Artiodactyla > Phocoenidae > Phocoena > Phocoena sinus. The sequence goes on along the minus strand of NC_045770.1, from coordinate 34,517,103 downwards.
TTCTACAAAATTTATGGTTTTAAGACTTACATTTAGGTATTTAAGGCATTTTTAGTTTATTTTTGTATATGGTGTGAGGAAATAGTCTAATCTTATTCTTCTACATTTAGCTGTCCGATTTTCCAAGTACCACTTATTGAATAGACTGTCTTTTCTCCATTGTTTATTCTTGCCTCCTTTGTCATAGGCTAATTAAACATAAGTGTATGGATTTATTTCTGGGCTTTCTACTGTGTTCCACTGATCTATATGTCAGTACCATGCTGTTTGGATTACTGTAGCTTTGTAGTTTAGTCTAAAGTCAGGGAACACGATACCTCCAGCTTTGTTCTTTTTCCTGAAGATTGCTTTGGCAATTTGGGGTCTTTTGTGACTACATATAAATTTTAGGATTATTTGTTTCTAGTTCTGTGAAAAATGTCATGGGTATTTTGATAAGGATTGCATTAAATGTGTAGAATGCTTTGGGTATTATGGATATTTTAACAATATTAATTCTTACAATCCAAGAACACCTGATATTTTTCCATTTCTTTGTATCAGCTTTAGCTTTCTTCATCAGTGTTTTACCTTTTCAGAGTATAGGCCTCTCACCTCCTTGAGTAAATTTATTCCTAGGTATTTTATTCTCTTTGAGGTTATTTTAAAAAGGAATTTTGCTTTCTCTTTCTGCTAGTTTATTATTAATGTGTAGAAAAGCAACAGATTTATGTATATTAATCCTGGATCTTATAACTTTACTGAATTTATCTATTAGTACTAATAAGGTTTTGGTGGAGACTTTTGAGTTTTCTATATATAGTATCATGTCATCTGCAAATAGAAATCATTTTGCTTCTTCCTTTCTAATTTGGATGCTTTTTAATTTCCTTTTCTTTTCTGATTGCTGTGGCTAGGACCTCCAATACTATTTAAACAGAAATAGTGAGAGTGGGCATCCTTGTGTTGTTCCTGATTTTAGAGGAAAGGATTTCAGCTTTTCACCATTGAGCATGTTGTTAGCTGTGGGTTTTTCATAAATGGCCTCTATTATATTGAGATATGTTCCTTCTATCCCTACTTTGATGAGAATTTTTTTATTATGAACAGATATTGAATTTTGTCAAACACTTTTTTCTATGTCTGTTGAGATGATCCTGTGATTTTTGCCCTTCCTTTTGTTTATGTGGGTGTATCACATTATTTGATCCATGAATACAGTACCATACTTGCAACTATGGAATAAATCACACTTGATCATGGTGTATGATCATTTTTATATGTTTTTGAAAACAATTTGCTAATATTATGTTGAAGATTTTTGCATCTATATTCATCAGAGATATTGACCTGTGTTTTTCTTTTTTTGTATTGTGTTTGTCTAGGGTTAGTATCAGGGTAATGGTGGCCTAATAAAATGAATTTGGGTGTTCTTCCCTCTTCAATTATTTGGAATAGTTAGAGAAGGATAGGTATTAGCTCTTCTTTAAATGTTTGTTAGAAATTCCCTGTGAATCTGTCCAGTACTGGACTTTTGTTTGCTGAGAGTTTTTTTAAATTATAAATTCAATTTCACTACTAACGATTGGTCTGTTCATATTGTCTGTTTCATCCTGATTCAGTCTTGGCAGGTTGTATGTTTCTAGAAATTTGTCAGTTTCTTCTAGGATGCCCACTTTTTTGGTGTAGTATTCTTTTAGGAGTTTTGTATCTCTGTGATATTGATTGTTATTTCTCCTCTCTCATTTCTTACTTTGTTTATTTGCGTCTTCTCCCTTTTCTTCTTGATGAGTCTGGCTAAAAGTTTGTCATGTTTGTTTATCTTTTCAAAAAAACAGCTCTTGGTTTCATTGATCTTTTCCATTAATTTTTGGTCTCTATTTTATTTATTTCCTCTCTGATCATTATTAGTTCCTTCCTTCTGCTGACTTTTGGCTTTGTTTATTTTTATTTTTCTAATTTCTTCAGGTGGTAGGGTAGGTTGCTTAAGATTTTTCTTGTTTCTTGAGGAATGCCTGTAATAGAATAAACTTCCCTCTTAGAACTACTTTTGCTTCGTCCCATAGATTTTTGGAAAAGTGGTTTCCTTTTTCACTTGAAGAAGCAGTCACCTCTTTCAGTTTTACAGACTCTTTGTGGCAGAGAAAGTCCTTAAGAGTCATCTTGATCAGAGATATTTGGTGGGCCTTTTGGTGGAATCCATGGGTAATCCAGCCAGCCTCCTTCTGGGTTCTACATGTGAGCTTACTACAGGAGACAGTGGACCAGCTGTTGAGATCTGTGGACTGATTATTGGGAGCCTCTGCTCCTTTTCTTTGTTTTTAGCTAACTCCAGGCAATCTAACCATGCCAATTCTATCACTGGGTGTGGCAAGACAAAATCAGGCCTCTCAAGTAGCACTCTAAAAGCCTCAGAAGTAAAGTTCATAAAGACCTTAGGCTTTTCTTCTTATAGCTGAGGTATGTTGAAAAGCACTTTACATACATCACCTCATTTAATCCTCACAATTCTATGGTGTCGGAATTACCCCCATTTTCATTTTACTCATTCAAAAAATGAGGCTTAGAGACATTGGGAAACTTACTGGCTAGTTAGGATTTGACCTCAGGTCTCTTTGACTAGAAACTAATCATAATATTAAAACAAAAAACCCAAAAAACAAAACAAACAAACAAAAAATAAATAAAAGCATGAGGAAATCAAATGTTCACTTCACTCTCTCCCCTACAGTAGAACTTGCAGGTTGAGGGGAGCTCTCTTTGGTGCTACATTGTCAAGTTAGGTGAGGAGTAATATAGGTAAAGTGAAACTATTCTTTTTCTTTTTAATGCTTCTCTTCTCGTTTTTGTGCATCACTGTGACTCTGTAATCTTTCTCCTGGGTTCTAGAACTCTTGTGAAGCTATTTTCATCCGTGTATGATTGTTAAATTGATGTTTCTGTGAAGACAAGAGCTGAAACTTTCTATGCAACCATCTTTCTGACATCAATACCCTCTAGTGCTTTTTTGAATATTCACTTCCATCTGAAGAAAATTATTTTTCTTTATCCTTCTATATTATATCACAATTTTAACATTGTATGCTATATAAACATCTTTCCATATGAAGCAATGTCTGCCACCATTAATTTCCAAAGTTTATTGTTTTTTGTCTGGGTCATCATTCTTAGATGACCAAGTTTTATACAAAATATCTTAGATTGCTCCATCTTCTGAGCTTTCTAATCTTTTAGCTCATGTTCTGTTTTTCCTCCAATTATAGACCCTTTGATGTTTTCACTGTTGTATCCCTAACATGTAGCACTAGTGAACACTAACATAAATTGAATTTAAATGAATGTATTTAGATGATTATTTGAGAAATATTTTAAAATTCAAAGTTGATGTTGTTATTCTACTGTGCAAAATATTAAAATAATTTAATCAGTCATTGTTTCTTACCAAATTATTATGTTGGCATGAAGACTGGTTATTTTTCCAAGCTCCCAAGTGATTTTCTCCTCTAAGTGTTGACAACCTATCTCACCTCTTCTTCCCTTGAATGACTATATTTGGCTTTCAAATAATTCGGTTCAAATACTTACCTTCTTAACTCTTTCAACAGCTAATTATTTTCTCTCTGCCACAAGTATAATCTGTAGCTAACCCTATTATAGTTATAGTTCTCTATACTGACACTATATTATTATATTTGTGTCTCCCCTGAAGTGATCATTTATATAGGGAAGAGTTTTAATTTCTTTAAATCTTATGTGTTGAGAACATAAACAGTCTCAATAAATGGTATGTGACTAAGTCAGGAATAAATGAATAAACTAAACTAATATTTTGGTAAGGTTTGACATCCGTAAGATAATATTTTGAGTCAGAAATTCTAGATGTTTCCATGTAAGGGAAAAGGCAAATTTGAAAGTTTTTTTTTTTTAAGGGGAATAAAAAATCAATTAAAAAATACTGTTAATTTCCATGTGAACTGAAGGTATAGTAAGATTTAACCCAACTAAGAATTATTATTATAAAAATTGTTATTATAAAATTTAATTCAAATTTTAATTATTACAGTACTCCTTTTACTTTCTTGAAGATACTGTGCAAAATGATACAATAAAATATGTTGCCTATTAAGCACATAATTAAGCAAGTTAACAGAAATGCCACTTTTAATAAAAAGTTTCTTAGTTTCTCACAGACAAGGTACACATTTATGAAAATGTGAAGAACAACAAAGCAATCTGTGCTGCTTAAATCATAAATAAATTCTGGTTATCCTTTTAATGTTAGTTTCTCAATGATCAGTATCATTTAGAATCTATTTCTATTGTGTGACCCAGTAATATTTTTTAACATATATATGTAGATGTAAGTTTTGGAAAACCAGAAGAGTTAACTTATTTAAAATTAAAATTGTGTATATTTAAGGTGTACAACATGATACTATTTACATACACATAGCAAAAGACAAAGAGTCAGGCTAATTAGCTTATCCATCTTCTCACTCACATTTTTTTTGTGATTAGAGGACCTGATGTCTACTCTCAACAAATTTCCAGTACACGATATGGTATAATTGACTATAGTCACCATGCTGTACATTAGCTTTCTATAAATTATTCATCCTAGGTAACTGAAAGTTTGTACTCTTTGACTAATATCTCTCCATTTCCCCACCTCCCTTCCCCTAGTAAATGCTTGAAGAGTTAGTTTATCAAGTCTATTGTGACTTTAGTCTGTTGTGACTTTAGTCTGTTGTTTTTGTTGTTATTGATATTGTCTTAAGTGTAAGATGCAAAACTATAAAACTCTTAGAAGATAACAAAAGAAAAATAGATGACACTGAGTATGATAATGATGTTTTAGATGTTTTAGACATTTTTAAAAAAAAACTGATACACTAGACTTAATTAAAATTAAACCTCTGCTTTGCAAAAAGTGATGTCAAGAGAATGAGAAGATAAGCCACAGTTGGAGAGAAAATTTGGAAAAGACATATCTGATAAAGAATGGTTATCCAAAATATACAAAGAACTCTGAAAACTCAATAAGAAAATATACAACACAATTAAAACAATGAGGAAAAGACCTGAACAGACACCTCACCAAAGATAAATATGGCAAGTAAGCATATCAAAAAATGTTCAGCAACTACGTCACAAGGGAGTTGCAAATTAAAACAAGATACCACTAGACAACTATTAGAATGGCCCTGATCCAAAACACCGACTACACCAAACACTGGCAAGGATGTGGACCAGTAGGAACTCTCATTCATGGCTAGTGGGAATGCAAAATAGTACTGCCACTTATTTATTTAGTTAGTTAGTTTTCAAGAGCTCTTTTATTTTTATTTTTAATTTTTTATTCACATCTTTATTGGAGTATAAATACTTTACAATGTTGTTAGTTCCTGCTTTACAAGAAAGTGACTCAGCTATATGTGTACATATATCCCTATATCCCCTCCCTCTTGAACCTCTCTCCCACCCTCCCTATCCAATCCCTCTAGGTCATCACAAAGCACTGAGCTGATCTCCCTGTGCTATGCCACAGTTTCCCACTAGCCATTCATTTTACATTTGGTAGTGTATATATGTCAATGCTACTCTCTCACTTCATCCCAGCTTCCCCTTCCTCCCCATGCCCTCAAGTCTGTTCTCTATGTTGGTATCTTTATTCCTGCCCTGTCACTAAGTTCATCAGTACTGCTTTTTGAAATTCCATATAAATGCGTTAGCATACAGTATTTCATTTTTGCTTTCTGACTTACTTCACTCTGTATGACAGATTCTAGGTCCATCTACCTCACTACAAATAATTCAGTGTTGTTCCTTTTTATGGTTGACTAATATTCCATTGTAAATATGTGCCACATCTTCTTTAGCCAGTCATCTGTTGATGGACATTTAGGTTGCTTCCATGTCCTGGCTATTTTAAATAGTGCTGCAGTGAACAATGTGGTACATGTCTCTTTTTGAATTATGGTTTTCTCAGGGTATATGCCCAGAGTGAGATTCCTGGGTCATATGGTAGTTCTAATTCTGTTTTTTTTAAGGAACCTCCACACTGTTCTCCATAGTGGCTGTATCAATTTACATTCCCACCAACAGTGCAATAGGGTACCCTTTTCTCCATACCCTCTCCAGCATTTATTGTTTATAGATTTTTTATCATGGCCATTCTGACCAGTGTGAGATGATACCTCACTGTGGTTTTGATTTGTATTTCTCTAATGATTAGTGATGTTGAGCATCTTTTCATGCATTTGTTGACCATCTGTATGTCTTCTTTGGAGAAATGTCTATATAAGTCTTCTGCCCATTTTCAGACTGGGTTGTTTATTTTTGTGATATTGAGCTGCATGAGCTGCTTGTATATTTTGGACATTAATCTTTTTGTAATTGCTTCATTTACAAATATTTTCTCCCATTCTGAGGGAGAATTTTTTCATCTTGTTTATGGTTTCCCTTGCTGTGCAAAAGCTTTTAAGTTTCATTAGGTCTCATTTGTTTACTTTTATTTCTCTTATTCTTGGAGGTGGGTCAAAAAGGATCTTGCTGGGATTTATGTCATAGAGTGTTATGCCTATGTTTTCCTCTAAGAGTTTGATAGTGTCTGGCCTTACATTTAGATCTTTAATCCATTTGGAGTTTATTTTCGTGTATGGTGTTAGGGCGTGTTATAATTTTAATCTTTTGCATGTAGCTGTCCATTTTTGCCAGCACCACTTATTGAAGTGGCTGTTTTTTCTCTATTGTATATACTTGCCTCCTTTATGAAAGATAAGATGACCATACATGCATGGGTTTATCTCTGGGCTTTCTATCTTGCTCCATTGATCTACATCTCTGTTTTTGTGCCAGTACCATACTCTCTTGATTACTGTAGCTTTGTAGTATAATCTGAAGTCAGGGAGCCTGATTCCTCCAGCTCCATTTTTCTTTCTCAAGAGTGCTTTGGGTATTCGGGGTCTTTTGTGTTTCCATATAAATTGTAAATTTTCTTTTTCTAGTTCTGTGAAAAATGCCATTGGTAATTTGATAGGGATTGCATTGAATTTGTAGATTGCTTTGGGTAGTATAGTCATGTTCACATTATTGATTCTTCCAATCCAAGAGCATGGTATATCTCTCCATTTATGTTATTTTTGATTTCTTTCATCAGTGTTTTATAGTTTTCTGAGTACAGGTCTTTTGCCTCCTTAGGTGGGTTTATTCCTAGGTACTTTATTCTTTTTGTTGTGATGGTAAATGGGAGTGTTTCCTTAATTTGTCTTTCTACTCTTTCATTGTTACTGAATAGGAATGCAAGAGATTTCTGTGCATTAATGTTGTATCCTGCAACATTATGAAATTCATTGATTACTTCTAGTAGTTTTCTGGTGACATACTTATTATTTTCTATGTATAGTATCATGTCATCAGCAAAGAGTGACAGTTTTACTTCTTCTTTTCCAGTTTGTATTCGTTTTATTTCTTTTTCTTCTCTGATTGCTGTAGCTAGGTCTTCCAATACTATGTTGAATAATAGTGGCAAGAGTGGACATCCTTATTGTGTTCCTGATCTAAGAGGAAATGGTTTCATTTATTCACCATTGAGAATCATGTTTGCTGTGGGTTTGTCATATATGGCTTTTATTATGTTGAGGTAGATTCCCTCTATGCCCACTTTCTGGAGAGTTTTTATCATAAATTGGTGTTGAATTTTCTCAAAAGCTTTTTCTGCATCTATTGAGATGATCATATGATTTTTATTCTTTAATTTGTTATATGGTGTATCACGTTGATAGCTTTGAAGAATCCTTGCATCCCTGGGTTAAATACCACTTGAGTATGGTGTATGATCCTTTTAATGTGTTGTTGGATTCTGTTTGCTGGTATTTTGTTGAGGATTTTTGCATCTATATTTATGAGTGATATTGGTCTGTAATTTTCTTTTTTTGTGATACCTTTTTCTGGTTTTGGTATCCGGGTGATGGTGGCCTCGTAGAGTAACCTTGGGAGTGTTCCTCCCTCTGCAATTTTTGGGAAGAGTTTGAGAAAGATTAGTGTTAACTCTTCTCTAAATGTTTGATAGAATTAGCCTGTGAAGCCGTCTGGTCCTAGATTTTTGTTTGTTGGAAGGTTTTTAATTACAGTTTGAATTTCATTACCTGTGATTGGTCTGTTTATATTTTCTAATTCTTCCTTGTTCAATCTTGGAAGGTTCTACTTTTCCAAGAAATTGTGCATTTCTTTCAGATTGTCCATTTTATTGGCATGTAGTTGTGTGGTAGTAGTCTCTTATGATCTTTTGTATTTCTGCATTGTCAGTTGTAATCTTTCCTTTTTCACTTCTAACTTTATTGATTTGCATCCTCTCCCTTTTTTTCTGATGAGTCTGGCTAAATGTTTATCAATTTTGTTTATCTTCTCAAAGAACAATCTTTTAGTTTTATTGATCTTTGCTACTGTTTTCTTTGTTTCTATTTCATCTATTTCTACTCTGATCTTTATGATCTCTTTCTTTGTACTAATTTTGGGTTTTCATTGTTCTTCTTTTTTAATTGCTTTAGGTATAAGGTTAGATTGTTTATTTGAGATTTTTCTTGTTTCTTGAAGTGAGCTTGAATTGCTATGAACTTCCCTCTTAGAACTGCTTTTCCTGTGTCCCATAGGTTTCTGATCATTGTGTTTTCATTGTCATTTGTTTCTAGGTATTTTTTGATTTCCACTTTGATTTCTTCAGTGATCTCTTGGTTAATTAGCAGCAAACTGTTTAGCCTCCATGTATTTGTGTTTTTTACTTTTTCTTTTTCCTGTAATTCATTTATAATCTCATAACTTTATGGTCGGAAAAGATGCTAGATATGATTTCAATTTTATCAAATTTTCTAAGGTTTGATTTGTGACCCAAAATTTGATCTGTTCTGGAGAACATTTCATGTGCACTTGAGAAGAAAGTGTATTCTTCTGCTTTCAAGTAGAGTGTCCTAAAAATATTAGTTCAGTGTATCTGCTCTATTGTCATTTAAAGCTTGTGTTTCCTCATGTATTTTCTGTCTGGATGATCTGTTTATTGGTTTAAGTGGGGTGTTAAAGTCCCCCACTATTATTGTGTTACTGTCTTTTTCTCCTTTTATGGCTGTTAGCATTTGCCTTATGTATTGAGGTGCTGCTATGTTGGGTACATAAATATTTATAATTGTTATGTTTTCTTCTTGGATCGATCCCTTGATCATTATGTAGTGTCCTTCCTTATCTCTTATAACAGTCTTAATTTTAAAGTCTATTTTATCTGATATGAGTATTGCTACTCCAGCTTTCTTATGATTTCTACTTGCATGGCATATATATTTCCATCCCTTCACTTTCAAGCTCTATGTGTCCCTAGGTCTGAAGTGGGTCTCTTGTAGACAGCATATATACAGTTTTTGTTTTTGTATCCATTCAGCCAGTTTGTGTCTTTTGGTTGGAGCCTTTAATCCATTTACATTCAAGGTGATTATCAATATGATGTTCCTATTACCATTTTCTTAATTGATTTGGATTGGTTTTTGTGGGTCTCTTTCTTCTCTTGTGCTTCTTGCTTAGAGAAGTTCTTTTAGCATTTGCTGTAAATCTGGTTTGGTGGTACTGAATTCTCATAGCTTTTGCTTGTCTGTAAAGCTTTTAATTTCTCCATTGAATCTGAATGAGATCCTTGTGGGGTAGAGTAATCTTGGTTGAAGGTTTTTCCCTTTCAACAGTTTAAATATGTCCTGCCAGTCCCTTCTGTCTTGCAGAGTTTCTGCTGAAAGATCAGCTGTTAACCTTATGGGGATTCCCTTGTGTGTTATTTTTTGCTTTTCCTTTGCTGCTTTTAATATTATTTTCTTTTTATTTAATTTTTGATAATTTGATTAATATGTGTCTCAGCATGTTTCTCTTCAAGTTTATCCTGTATGGGACTCTCTGTGCTTCCTGGACTTGATTGACTCTTTCCTTTCCCATGTTAGGGAAGTTTTTGACTATAATCTCTTCAAATATTTTCTCAGACCCTTTCTATTTTTCTTCTTCTTCTGAGAACCCTATAATTCGAATGTTGTTGTACTTAATATTGTCCCAGAGGTCTCTGAGACTGTCCTCAATTCTTTTCATTCTTTTTTTAAATTCTACTCCCTGACAATTATTTCCACCATTTTATCTTCCAGCTTACATATCCATTCTTCTGCCTCAGTTAATCTGCTATTGATTCAGATTAATCAGTTATTGTGTTGTTATTGTGTTGTTCATCACTGTTTGTTTGCCCTTTAGTTCTTCTAGATCCTTGCTGAATGTTTCTTGTATTTTCTCCAGTCTGCTTCCAAGATTTTGGGTCTTCCTTGCTATCATTACTCTGAATTCTTTTTCAGATAGGTTGCCTATTTTGTTTTCATTTATTTGGTCTTGTAGATTCTACTGTGCTACTTCATGTGTAACATATATTTTTGTCTTTTTTTTGATGGGTGTGGCTGTATTCCTGTCTTACTTGTTGTTTGGCCTGAGGCATCCAGCACTGGAGTTTGCAGGCAGTTGGATAGGGCCAGGTGTTGGTGCTGAAATGAGGACCTCTGGGAGGCCTCAGTCTGATTAATATTCCTTGCGGTCTGAGGTTCTCTGTTAGTCCAGTGGTTTGGAATTGGCACTCCCACAACATGAGCTTGGGACTGACCTCTGGCCTGGGAACCAAGATCCCACAAGCTGTATGACATGGCAGGAAAAAGAAAAAGGGCAATACAATAAGAAAAAATAAAAAACAAAATAAAATTAGAAACTTAAAAAATATATTAGGAAAAATTTAAATATAATTGAAACAACTGCAACAAAGTAACATAAAACCACACACACAAAAATAATAAGCCTTAACTATGGGGGGCGGAGTTTAGGGGGGTGGAACTTAGGCAGGGGTGGGGTTTGGGGTATGGTGGGACCTAGGCGGGTGAGAGGTGACATTTGAACATGAGGCAGGGCCTAGTCTCTGGAACCACACAGCCGGAAAAGGCCTTGGGGGCAGGGCCTGGACAGGGTGATGTTCAAGTTTAAGGTAGAGCCTCTGCTTAGGACCTGTGCATGGAAGGGGAGAGGCAGCACCTCCAAAGGAGGGCCTCCAGAGTGTGGAGTTCTGGAGTTTGGAGGTAAGGCCCTGGGTGAAGATTTGAGGATGTTGTTTATGCACAGCACAGTTGGAGGGGGACTCTGAGTGTAGAGGTTAGGCCCTGGGTGGGGGTATATGTCTAGGGCTTGGGCTCTGCATGATAGGAGGGAGGCTCCTAGGGCAGAGGATTAGGTCCAGGAGCATAAAAGGCTTCCCAGTGCCTAAGTGGACAGGGAATGCACTGGCCACATTCCCTTCCATCCCTCTGTGTCCCTCACCACAGTCTCCCCCATCCCCACTGGACCCTTAAACGTGAGTTTGCCCTGCTGAGTGTAGGAACTCCTCCACTCCCCCAGCCACCCCTCAGAGTTGTCGGTCCCATAGGTCTGGCCTTTAATTTGCTCCCCCTTCCCTCCCTTCCACTCTCTCAGGACCCACACAGCTGGAGGGAGACTTAGTGGGCAGAGGATCAGGCCCAGGATCTCAGCAGACTCCCAGGGGCCCAAGTGGACAGGGGAAACCTGGCCACACTCCCTTTTGATACTCTGCCCTCCCAGTCATCCCCTAATTTCCTGCTATGGGCGTGGGATCCCTTTCCTTCCCCCAGCCACCCCTCAGGGACATCAGTCCCTTCCCACCTCCACTTTTCCTCCCCCCTCACTCCTCCCCATGCCCCCACATCCTACCCAGTTGCTGGGGGTTCCTCCCATCCCCTTAGGTGTTCGTGGTCCCATACTGGTGCCTGGTAGGTGCCCTAGTTTTGTGGAGATGCAAATTCCACATCCTCCTGGTCGGCCATCTTGACTCTGCCCCCAGTACTGCCACTTTAGAAGACAGTTTAGTTCTTTCTTACAAGACTAAAGACACTCTTACCATACAATCCGGTAATCATGCTCCTTGGCATTTGCTCAAATAAACTGAAAATCTATTTTCACATAAAAACCTGCACACAGATATTTATGGCAGCTTTATTCATAATGTTCAAAATTTGGAAGCAACAAGGATGCCCTTCAATAGATAAATGGATAAGTAAACCATTGTACATCCAGATAATGGACTATTATCTGGTTTTAAAAAGAAATCAGCTATCAAGCCATGAAAAGATATGGAGGAAACTTAAATGCATATTGCTAAGTGAAAGAAATCAACCTGAAAAGGCTACATACTGTATGATTCCAACTAAAAGACATTCTGAAAAAGCAAAACTATGGAGACAGTAAAAATATCACTGGTTGACCGGGATTTGGGGGTGGGAAGTATACTTCTTGACTCTGGTCATTTTTCTACAAGGCATCTGCTATAATAAACAATTGTCACAGTGCAGAGACCATGAATAGGTATGGCTTCTAGGAATTCTGCAATTTCCTGTGTTGAATAGTGGATCCTTCTTCCTCTCATGGTTTTCAGGTTCTCACCTACATTTTGTTAATCCACCAACCTTTGCTATATAGTCACTTTAACTTAATATATAATAAATACATAACAGGAACACTCAATTCCTCATTTGAGCATGTTGAACCAAACTAAATATCTTTGTAATCTGCCAGACCTAAAAAGAACTCAGGTACTTTCTCAATCTTCTTGTCAACATCTGCTCTGCTACCATTTCCACTCTACAGTGGCCACCTCATTTTGTTGTAGAGTGTTTGTTAAGGATGACTCCTCCCAGAATTCCAAGTAGAAAGACTTTCATATTTAAAATAGGAAAAGCACAGAGGATTTTTAGGTCACTGAAAGTATTCTGTATAATATAGAATGGTGGATACATTCCATTATACAATCGTCAAAACACAAAGAATGCACAACACAAAGAGTGAACCATAGATATAAACTATGGACTTTGGGTGATAACGTGTCAATGTAGGCTCATCAATTGTAACAAATGTATGAATGTGCTGTGGGATGTAAATAGTGGGGGAGGTTTTGCATGCTTAAGAATGGGGGCATACAGGAACTCCCTGTACTTTCTACTCAACTTCACTGTAAACCTAAAACTGTTCTAAAAAGTAAAGGTTATTATTTTAAAATTATTCAAATGAAAAAAAGATATATTAGCAATAAATGAGATTATTTTACTTTTGTAATCAGAGTGATTGAAATAAATTTGAAAAGAAAAAAAAAACCGAGTTTCTGTCTTAATATTATTATGTCCAAATTATACTTTGGCCATCTATACAACCAGGAAATTGCTCACTGTATTCTTTCTTTGTAGTAGTAGTAATGAAACAGTCATTTTTCATTTACCTAGCTTGGAAAACTGTAAACATTCTTTCTTTGTAATTGTATACTAATAATTGCACTAATTCTTTTGTCTCTGATTCTGTATCTTAACCTTATAATTGATATGTATCTTTTGGGTTCAGTCACCCCAGTGCTGATCACAACTACTGTCTATTATCTGTTTTCCCCAAAGTTTATGCTTACTGTGTAATATTTTTAGGGAGAGTTTTAGTTAATTCTTATTGTTCACTTGGGCTTTCCTGCTTGAATTAGCCCAATTCAGTAAGTTTTTAGAGGAGAGTTTTAGTTAATTCTTATTGTTCACTTGGGCTTTCCTGCTTGAATTAGCCCAATTCAGTAAGTAGTATTTTTTGAAAATAATTGTTGTCATGTCTTTCACATATGTCTAGACCATGTTGATTATTTTATATTGAGCATTATATCAAATTTTTGTTTTTTTATTTAATGTAAATTAAAATGATGATAAATTGTTTTGTTAACTATGTGTAAAATTGAAACATAATAACAAATGAACATAGTGAGAGTAAAATGTAAAAAAAATTGTTTTGATTTTCAAAAAAGTTTTGAAAACTATGAATTTCAAATACAAAAACTGGACAGTTGATTTGGTTTTTGTTGTTGTTGTTTTAATTTTTAAAACATTATTTTGATCAGCAACAGAGGTCTTTGAAAATCAGAGTTCAGAGGTCAACCAAAAATTATAAAGTGAGGAAAGTGTAGGACATTTAAGAATATTTTCTTACTATACAGAATATATATATATATATATATAAATCATTATTGGCTGTAAAATGATGGGAAAGAGGCTTTTAGATAAGAGAGCTACATTACAGAAGAGAGCAGATATTGATAACAAGAAGATTGAGAAAGTACCTGAATTCTTAGGTCTGGCAGATCACAAAGACATTTAGTATGGTTCTGCATGCTCAAACAGGGGGTTGAGTGTTCCTGTTATGCATTCACTATTTATTAAGCTAAACTGACTATATAGCAAATGTTGGTGGATTAACAAAATGTAGGTGAGAGCCTGAAAACCATAAGAGGAAGAAAGATCCACTGTTCAACAAAGGAAATCACAGAATTCCTAGAAGCCATCCGTATTCATGGTCTCTGCATTATGGACAATTTTTTTATTGTAGCAGATTCCTGCAGGAAAATGACCACAGACAAGATGATCATTCTCTGATGCCAAGATCTTATCAGACAATAAATATTGGATGATTCTAGGGGCAAGGAAATATTCACTCATAACTTGTGAAGTCAGGTGTTCCTGTTGAAGAGTTTATGAAAATAAGGTTATAATGTTTTTAAAGTGGGGGATGAAATTCTTTGTCAAATGAATCTTCGTGAAGATTTCTTCTTTTTCCCTCATGTCCCATTTCCTTTTTAATGTCCCTACTAGAGCTCTTGCTAGTAGATATCACTTGGATTGTCTCTAGCCTTCAGGAAAACAAAATCTAATAACATGAAACATCAAGAATGTCTTAATAAGGCATTCTGGAAGTTGGTCATGTAGTGGTTTTATCAGTGCTATATTGATTGTTCTAAGTACAGTTAATCTTCAGTTCCAGGGTCAGTTTGTTTGTATTTCCTTGAGGCAAGTTCTCAGAATTGTATAAGATGGAGCAGCTTATGCCATGGCTACAGTCTGATTATGTAGTTAACTCCTTCTACCCAGTGGGGGTTTCAATATCTGTAAAACAACGCAAAGCATATGGCTCAGAATATTATCTATGGACTTTGACAAGCAACTAACCATCCTTGACTTTGTTTAATGACTAAACTATTATTCTTTGGTCTTGTTGACTGCTTTCTCACTTCTCTGATTAAATTTATTCTTTGGCTAAAGTTTTTATGCAGACAAGAGACAGGCAGAAGACTTGAGGGTATCTGTCCTGAGAAGGCCCCATAAGGTTCTGCTTGGTTTTATTACTATAATTTTACTTTGCTTCAGATATGTTTTCTATAACTTTCTTGTATACTGTCTCCATACACATTTTCTCCAGAATACCTTATTGATTTTCTTTTTTTTTATTGAAATAATATAGCCTGTTTTCAGCATATCATTAATATTTTCAGTGTACCGTCATAATGTTTGTTAAAAATAGCTCTTCCCACAATAATAAATATATATATTTTCACAAATAGCTAGACATTGAAGCTCTAGGAAGACAACTGGGCAGAATGGCAGTAGAAGACAAAGGTAACATATCATTTCCTGGGGAGTAACTTCATGTAGATTTCTATGGTTGGAGATTAGAGAAGAAACTTTGTT
Organism: Phocoena sinus; assembly: GCF_008692025.1. Classification (NCBI taxonomy): domain Eukaryota; kingdom Metazoa; phylum Chordata; class Mammalia; order Artiodactyla; family Phocoenidae; genus Phocoena; species Phocoena sinus. Next base: position 34,501,519 of record NC_045770.1, on the reverse strand, counting down.
TTATATCTCAGTAAGGATTATAATTTTCCATAGTCCAGTGTTCAGATTGTTAAAGAACCTGCCCATCAGGGTCAAATATCCTATCTCTTTTCAATGGAGCTACATTAGGTGAATGTGTATGAGATGTTCGAAATTACATGAGGAGTTGCACACATGGACTTGCCCTCTTACTGTAGAACTGATAACTATATTTGACCTTCAGGATCACTGCATTTGACACTGTATATTGAAGGTATTTACCATTGCCTGCTACAATGAAAAGTTTCCAAATTTCAGTGGATCCACCAAATGGAAGATTATTTTTTATTTATTTATTTTCCTACTTAACTGTCTGATGCTAGTGAGGGATATCTCCTGGGAACTGTTAATCTAGTGGTGACTCTGGACTTCAAGATCCTTCTACTGTGTGGCTTTGACATCTCAAGTCCTTTACTTATAATCATAAGGATGAAGGTTAGATCCCCAGCCAAGGATCTTGAAGGAATTTTAGGGAACAGGATAAAGTAGGGTACATCACTATCTTCCACATATTCTATTGTCCAGAACTAGTCACAAGGTATCAATTTAATCACATAGAATTGTGGAAAATGCAATCTCTCTGTGTGCAATACAAGACAAATCAAGATAGGTGAGAATCTACCCAGTCATGTTACCAAAACTCCACATAGTCTGACTATTACTAAATGCCATGTCAGTATAGATTGCTTCTCCTTGGATGGTCAGTAATGTAATTAACAATAAAGGTATGTGGGAATTGGTTGAAAAATATTGAAAGACAAGAGAAAATGAACATTATTATGAAGGCTAGAAGTTTAAAAATGCTTTATTATAGAAAACAAAAATGTTAGAATACCATTTGTAAGTCTCAATAGAATAGCATATGATGCACACTTTATCAACAAGGCAGAAAACCATAAATAGCCTACTCTAAGACTTATAAAGGATAAAAACATTTTATTTACTCTTTTTCTAAAAAACAAATACCTTTGCTTTTCCTTTTTTCTTTCTCCTTTAATACATTTGTACAATTGAATACTTTCTTTTAGTTTGGGTTTCTCTGGACTTAGAGACATTCCTCTTGGAGCATGTAGGCACGAAACAAATAGCTATTCTCTGTATGCTACATGCTAAACTACAGGTAACTCAACCCCAAGAAGTAGGTTAAATGACATTTAAGTGAGTTTTCATTACTTTGGAGAGTCGTGTAACTGGATAAAAATCAGCCCTCAAATCAATAGAGCACTATTTATTCTGGTGTGTAAGCATGTAAACATGACAAAGTGAAGCTGTTAAAATGATTAAATATTATCTCTCTAAAGATTTAAAGTACAATTTAATATTACAACATCACACTTTCTCTGAAGAGTATCTGATTTTGTCATATATATATTTTAACTTCTCATTCTTTCTTGTGGTTCCTGCCTTTAGGGAACCTCAGTGTTGCTTTATTCACTCATACTAACACCTATGATTAATGAAAGCTTATCACCTGAGATTGTTTGCTCCCACTCAAATTCCCTACAATATTATAGCGTCTATACATACTTCATGACATACATTCTTTTAGCATAAGGATCCGGCCAAGGTAATATTTATATGAATTATGGAGCAAGATGTCTATTCTGTAACATGGAGTCCCCCAAGAGATGATGCAACCACAAAAGGAATTCAGAAAGATCCTTGTGTTGCCATATTTCTGCTGAACATCCTTAGCCAGAGAAAGTTTTGGGGGAGGGGCAGAATTGAAAGAGAAAGAGGGAGAGCAAGCCAAGAGACTGAGACAGGGAGTGAATTTAAAATAGAAAAACCTAAAAGAAAAAAAGGAGGACAAATAATTTTCTGTGGTATGAGGAGGTTGAAACAAGTGTCTTGCTCTTACATTTCAAAGTTTAGCCTGCATTTAAATCTTTTATTATATCTAGACATCTTCACATCCAAAATTTGGACATATTTCACTTCTTAGTTTTCTTACTTGGTAATATGATAGACTGCACAGAAAGAGAATTACTGTTTTTCTTTCAAAAATGTATTGGGACATTACATTTAGTATGCTCATAAATTTTTAAATATTAATAAATCATTCTGTGATGTTAATTAATCTTAAAAATTATTATTAAAAATAAGTGCTAAATTTTACCAGCATTCACAGCTATTGATCAACAAAAGAAGTATACTTTAGGTGCCCAGTATTTGGGCCTTAAGTTACAACATAAGTTAATAAAATGAGAGAAGTAAAAATAATCTATTTGGAAGCAGAATGTTATTCTGAACATAAAGTCTATACACAATCATTTAGCAGAAAATATCAGTTCCATTTCTACTCACAGTTCTTATATCTTCAAACTATATTTTCAGTGCACTCTTCTTATTTTAGAAATATCATGGAATTCAGAAAGAGGTTTTTATCTTAACTTGGGTTCCCCAGAAAGCATAGTCTGAGAGAGAGTGCTTAATTATACTGTATGACAGCTGCTAACTGATTGTTTCCTCTCCCATAGAATTCAAATATACTGCTTCTCAGTTTATGTAGGGCTGACTATCGTGTGGTGAGAAGAGCAGAAGAATTTATCCATAGTTTCCTATTTCTCACTGATGAAAGTTTGGCTCCACTGAGTGTTAACACATGACTACTTCTAGGTTGTGCATACGTGAGAACCAAGCAGAGTCCCATGGAGCCATAGTTAGGGAATCCCCTGGATAGGATATGCAGGCACAAGGCAAGGAGATGTGAAGTTGTCCTGTATGGAATATGTGAGACCCCATCCAGATCAAATCATCATAATGACAGCTAAAGCAAACCACTGGTAAGGCCTGGAAGATCTGAAGCGGTAAATGTGAAAGAATGATACATCCCAACCCTAGCACCACAGAGGTATACTACTGCCCTTCACATCTAGCTTTTGTTCTACAATATGGGGCCTCCATAATTGTGAGAACAAACTATCCTCGTTTCTTTTTCTAGCAGAACACGGAAGGGCAGGGGTAAAATTCAGTCATTCCTATTCTCCCTCAAGGTGTTAGCTCACCTCAGACTCTGAAAGATGTAAGGAACAAAGATCACTGAGGCAAGCTACAGCCTTTACTGCTTTGTCTAGTCTGTCCTACATCATTATCAATATTCATTGTCTCTCTATTCTACCACTTTTCTAGATTCCCCTCACCGTTAACCAGTACTTTGGTTAGTCTATATACTTTACTAGTGGAGTGACCCCAGACCTTTATTCATTTGTTTTAAAAAATTTGTTTATTTTATTTATTTATCATTGGCTGCTTTTGGTCTTCGTTGCTGTGCATGGGATTTCTCTAGTTGCGGCGAGTAGGGGCTACTCTTCACTGCGATGGCTTCTCTTTGTTGTAGAGCACAGGCTCTAGGCTTGTGCGCTTCAGTAATTGTGGCTCGCAGGCTCCAGAGCGTAGGTTCAGTAGTTGTGGTGCACGGGCTTAGTTGCTCCGCAGCATGTGGGATCTTCCTGGACCGGGGAATGAACCCATGTCCCCTGCATTGGCAGGCGGATTCTTAACCACTGTGCCACCAGGGAGTCCTCCAGACCTTTATTCTTGAGAGGTCTGAGACTTTAGTTGCCCTGCCTCTGTCAGGTCATGGTTGCTGCAATTCCCATATACTGGGTCAATGGGCCTGGCAGAGCAGCACCAAGAGTTGCCCCAGTGAATTCCCCGGGTTTCAGACATACCCCTACTGTCCTGTCTCTAGAGCTATAAACCTAGCTCCTCATAGTAATATGACCACAGGCTTATTGTCAAAAGGGACCCAAAGTGAATTGGTTGTATTTGTAGCCACATGCTCAGAGGAATTCTTATTATAACTCCTGGTAGAAATATTTCTGCACTAGTAACTAAGCCTTTAACACAGCAAAGTCTGAGTTGGTGAGGATAGGAGACACACATATTTAAAAAAAGATACAAAGCTAAGGAAGACGGAATCAATTTAATTTGCACCCCTTTTTCCCTAGACCCAATATGTTATTGGACTCATCCTAATCAGTGATTCAGCAAACACATATATCTGGAAGGACAGCATTTCAATTCTGCTGGGTATTTTCTCTGGGATGGCATCTTAACTGAGGCTTTTGTAAGCCAATTCACTATCTATTAAGCTTTCTTAATGAGGAACATAGTACTACCAACGCATTTTGTGTTCTTAGGTCCATGATAATAGCTATGTTCTTAGAAAATGGGCCCTTTAGTCTAAGGCAACCTCATTTGGAATTACATCAATAGATCATATATTCTGTAAGCCCTTGGATAGTGGTGCAGGCAGGGGCACCCCAGGCAGGAAAGATAAATCGATACACTGAGTAAGTATTGAGGATGTTAAAGATAAACAGTTGTCCCTTTTCAGATAGAAGAGATCCTGTGTAACCAAGTTGGGACCTGGTTGCTTCAAGGAATTGTGCCATACTGAAATCTTGTTTTGGTCTCTTGTTTTTGGAAAGTCTCACATTCATCAGTGATGGTAGTTTCCCCATCTTTGTTGATAAGCTCACTCATTTCTATTGGGCTTATATTATTCCTGTCACCATGGTCACTCACTCTGTTCTTATGCCCATCACACAAACTTGAGGGTGGGGTGGCTGAGGAGAGAAGCTGGCTGACACCTATTGGATGGGTCATGTCCCTTCATTGTTGAAAGTCTTCTCTCTTAGTAATTTTCTTTGATGAGCATTACCATGAAAAACAAAGATCTACATGTTTTGTGATCATACCCATAGGTATATCAGCTATGTCTTCTGTACACCTCCTTGCCCTCAATCTTCCATTCTTCTTTTCAGGCCTCAAACCTAGTTAGAGAACATTCTTCATTACTCAGAAATCCATGTTTTCACCTACTTCAGCAATCTATTTTTTTTTCTGGCTATTTTTGTTGATATAACATACATATAAGTTAAAATCTTTAGAAAAGATATGTCTCTAAGGAAGGTGATTAGTGTAATAGAAATATGATAGAGTCCAGTTTTTAAAATTTTTGCAGTTTGATTATTTGTTTATACTTTTAGTTACATAGTTTATGATATGTGAGTTGAATCAAAGTTATCTGAGGAAGTTGTGTTTGTTTATTGCTATCGGAAGACAAAATAGTAATAGAATTCAAAGTTAAAGTTATTTTTTGGTCCAAAAAATAAAGTCAGAGCAACAATAATTGTAACAGTTAATCTTAGTAAATGCTAGAGCACTGTACAGAGTACTTTGATTTAGGCTCATTTGATGCTGTCAAACAACAACCTTAGCAAATGGCATTATTAGCATTTTCATTTTATGGATAAGTATATCCATATGAGTATCAATAATTCTTCACCTTTTGTTATTATGACAGTAGCTCTCACCTATGTTGTCTAACTCCATATCCATAGCTCTTTAAAATATATTATCGTGAATTTGTGCATTCAGTTAACAAATATTAATTGAGAACCTTAAGTGCTAGTGATACAGCAGTGACTCAAAATCTTGTTCTAGTGAGATTCAGAATAAGAAAATTAATATATAGTATCAGTAAAAGAAGAAAATTGACAGGGTAGACAATGACAAAGGAGGGAATTAGGGTGTTCAGGGGAATTCCCTCTGAGAAACTAAAATTTGAATAAATGTTTGGCCTATACATATATATTTAGCAAATAGAAATACTAAGGTTTTACTTTTCTTACATGTGCTCTGTATCTCTAATTATTGTGATCATGCATTGTAATACAGTATTTAAATTTCTATAAGATTTCAGTAAGATTTACTAAGTATAATAAAGTTCAAAAATAATGTCTGCAATCATATTAAATTATATACTAGTTCTGATATTGGTGGCCATAGATTTTTATAAAGTTCCTAGCAGTCATTTATTATAAAAAAAAATATTGCAGGAAATTACTTTCCTGAGAATTAAAATCTGTGGAGATGCCTACACATCCATTTAATTTTCATGTAGCACCATTCTGAGACATTCAAGTGAGAGTTTAGAATTCTCCCCTGGAAATGATGAGACTCACTCTATAGGTTTCTATCAAATTTAGAAGTAATCAACTCCATGTGGCAAACCAAGGACTAAATGAAGTGCTTCTTAATCTTTAGAGGAATGTATGTGTTCAGTATTTAGGGCTTAACTCCAAAATAATGGAATTGCAGTACCCTTTCACTTTCCTGCCAGGCTGTATCATGTAAGTAGAGCTTAAATAGATTTAATCCTAAAATATATCCATTTGTGTAACATATTTAATGGCAATGCTAAATCCTTTGAACTGTATACCTTTTATCTTAATTGGAATAAATAATTGCTTCACAATGCACTAACACACCTTTAGATCTTGAGTTTAAATGGTGAAGAAAATCTTGTTACTTTCTGGTAATGGGGTCCAGGAAGCTGATATAACTTTAATAGCTTAAAGAAAAACACTTCAGGGATTCTGAGGAAAATATAAGTATATGTGGAAACTAGATTTACACAAAATTTTCTAGTGTGTGGGTCTGAGATGGTCCGTGAGAATTAGCTTACCACAGATGACAATGGTGAAGTCACTATGGCTGAACCAATGCAGGTTACCAGAGTTGATAGGTCTGTTCCCACTGCTATCACCAGGTAAAGGCCTTACTTATTTTCTAGTACTTTGTATTTATCTTTTCTTCCCATGATATTCATCTCGACCTTAACAAACTAGGGATTGTAAGTAAAAACTTATTTTTAAAAGTGAAAGAACAGATAACTGATATTTTTTGATACATTTAAAAAGATGTCATGTTTGCTTATATTTTATATTAAATTAATCCTAATTAGTACACAGATAAGCATTTTTCAATTTAAAATCTTACAGATGTAATAAAAATGCAAAATTATTAATTGATCCAGTTTCTTAGTGTGTTATAATTATATTATATACAATATAATGTACTATATATATAGTCCTTTTATTTAAATCATGCCTTCATATATTTCCTGCATGCCATTAGCCAGGTACTTATCTCATGAGATATGGTGCTTTCTGAAATTAACAAATACCCTCCATGCACCATTCACTCAGTAGGTCAGAAAGAAAGATAATAGCTAGAACACAAAGACCATGTTATATTATACTATGAAGTTTGGATTTTGTCCTAAATGTAATGATGGATTTCCAGCAGTAATGAGTTAGTCTATTAATCCTTTTGAAAGACCATTCTGATAACAGGGTAGACAATGAATTGGAAATGGGGTAGAATTTAAATGCTAGGGAGCAAAAACTCTATGCATTGACATGGGGAATGAGGAGGAAAAACATGAAAGGGGTTATGCATTCTCCATTAGCCATGTTAGATTGAAATGTCTGTAGTTCGTCCAAGGGTAAATGTTTTGTGAATTATATGACATATTAGACTACAAACAGGCTGAGATAGAGACTTGGTCATCACTGATTATATATGCTTATTAAATCACAATACAAATGTTCATGAAGCTGTTTTAGAGAGAGAAGAGGTTACGACTGAGATCAAACTCTGTGAGGGTTAACATTTAAGGGATGTGTAGACAACTAGGAATCCATGAAAATGAGTTTTAAGAAGTGGTCAGAAAGATGAGATGAAAGGTGGGATTTGACCTACAATCAATAAATCAAAGGAGGAGAATGTTTATTTTCTCGTTCCTAATATTTATATTTTGCTTGATATATTAAAAAGTTCCCCATGTGTGTTGAAAGAAGAAATCCAGCTTCAACAGTCAGGTCTTCCTCAATTTAGGTTTCCTAAGAGGTATATGGGAAATGGAAATACATTGCAATAGAGATAATTCTGCACATCAGATCAAAGGCTGACTAGCAAGATGCTGAGGAAGGGAAATTCAAGCATTAAACAACTTCAGTCTCCCTATATGCAATCATTTAGGATACTCCAGATAAGATATTTGATGATGGATGTGCAAGAATGTCTGTGAAGTTGTTTGGAAAATGTCATAAATATCTGAGGTAAGCTGTAGTGAAAACATTCCTTGTTCATTAATATCTATATATTTTGATGTATTTTCATTCTGTCTAAATTCAAAACATGAACCCTAAATGTAGATCCTGATGATCACATTAAAAGAAAACAGAGATGCAAAATATTATGCTTAAATATATCATGGTCATAGTCTGATAGGTCAGAATTGAAGTGTAGATTCCAACACTTCCTAACTGTTTGATTTTGGATGTTTTACTCTCATGGGGCTCAATTTACTCATCTACAAAATAAAAATGTTAGTGCTATTTACATCAAAGACTTGAGGAGAGAAAAAGAAAATATTTGTAAAATTCCTTACACAGAGTATGGTGCATTAATCACTCAAAAAAAAGACTAAGATATACCAATAACTAGAGACTCTCCAGAGAAGTGTATAACAAACTCAGATAGAAAGAAATTAACTTAAGGTTGATCAATTAGTTTCTATGGAAACAGGTTATCTTTTAATAAATATATACATTTTCTAAAAATAGAAGAGAGAAAATTAAGGAGAAATTAAAATGTTTTGATAAAAAGGAAGTTAGGAAAACTGAGTTAGAAATCCAGGAAAGATTGATCACAAGTCATTTGTGAAAAAATGCAAAGGGACACTGTCTTTGATGGAAATTCTGGCTGTTAAGAGCAAAATGATTTTATTTGAAGCAAAGGGAAAACTAGTGAGCACGAATAGAAAATTACCCTTTTTCTCCTTGGACTTTTAGTAGTAGCAAAACATAGAAAGTACTTAATCCTAGTTCTCCAAGAAAAGGTAATAATGACATGAGCCAGGGAGAGAAAACAAAACTAGCTAATGAAGAGGGAGGGAACAAATAAACAAAACCCCAGAATATCCTAGAAGAGTTGCAATGACATGCATATAGCGCAACACAACATATACTAATGAGATTGTGAGCTTGGAAATAAACTCAACTAAATAATCAGTGTTTGAAATTGGAGATTTCTTTACACAGCTGTAAAAAGTGGAATGTACCTGACAAGTTATAGCTATTGTGAAAACATGAGGAAAATATATTACTGAGTGAAAATGGAAACCTATTAGGAATATTCAAGCTTTGCAGGAAAAACAAAAACAAAAACTCCTTTTAAAATTCTCTAGTGATAACTTTAGAAACTTACCTAGGAAAGTGGGCAAAAAAAAGAAAAAAAAATCCCTGGTTAGATTTCTATTTGTGGTATATTCTAAATGGCCCCAAATTTTCCTAGAGTTGATTTTGACCAGTGATTTTATTTTCTACATTACTAAGTACTGTGCTTTCAGTTTCATGCTCTTGGCCGTTTTATACTTGCTGCCCTTGTAATAACTTTCTAGTTACCTAATGGTCCCTGTACAGCCATAGTGGGTTTAGAGTTGAAACAGTAGGTCACATTTTCCATGTCTTTTTGCCATTTTTTTGCTTTTCTGTAGTATTTTAAAATGGCGCTTTCTAATCAGGATCAATTTTTAAAATAAGGTATAATGTATAAATATTATACTGTATTTTCTTTTAGCTTAATAGCATTATTGCAGTCCAGGGCAGAGTCAGTGTGCCAACTGTTGTTATACTTTTAGGCCTCCTATATCTGTTTATCTTTTCATTACCAGAGCTAACTGCTTGGTCAAACTTTTATTATCTTAAGTCTGATTTATTGCAATTATTTCTCACCTAACTTTCTTCATTCTAATTCATTTTACTCACAAGTAATCTTTCTTGAGCAAGCCTCATGTTAACTTCTTCTACCATCCTCCTAACTAGCACCAGTCTCCACTTTTCACAGATTTTCTTTTGGAAAACCTCCCCTCCACAGTACTCAGACATGGGAACTAAATGTTTAACTTCCTGCCAAAGACAAAAAAGTAGGCTCGGATGTTTCAAAGCCACCCATTGTACTTCATACCTCTGTCTCCTGTGATTGTTTTAAGAATGAACATATAACTCAGTAGGAATGATGTGGTGTCAGGAGTGTTTTAGGACTTTGGGGGAAAAATGTTTTTTCTCCCCTTAGAGGGAGGTAAAAGAAAAATGATTTCCCTTCTTGTGAACATTACACTGAGAGTGTATGCAGTCTGAAAAGACTACAGCCACTTTTGTTATCAGGGGAACTAATTTTAGGATGAAACTGACATGTTAGAGTGAATGGAGCTAAGAGACGGAGCTTCGGATTAAAGCCAGTCCTACCTCTGATCTTTGCAATCACACAAGTCAGTAACTTCCCCTGTTGGCCTAAAGCAGTATTGACTTTCTGCCTTCCTTTCCTATTAAAAGCATTTTATCGGATAGAAGAGATTTTGTTAATAATATCACATCTAAAATTTTTCAATGCTGCTTTGAATTCTACTTCTACTAAGATAGTTAACACCCCATTTCCAAAATTTGAACTTGGACTACTACCTAGTAATTCATGTTTCTCTTGAATTTAAATAAAAGTGTTAAACCTAGTTAATATAAATGTTGTCTTACATCAAATTCTTACGAGTCACTGATAAATTTAAAAAAAAATTATCACAGCTAATTAATCCCCGTTGAAAAAGTTAAGTCAACTCAACCCTGATATTTGTCACACTTGTCATATTTCCTTTAGTTTAAAATGAATTTTTTTTTCAGTTTTGAGATATAATTGACATACATCATTGTATAAGTTGAGTGTACAACATAATGATTTGATATATGTGTATATTGTGAAATGATTACTGCAATAAATTTAGTTAACATCCAAAATCTCACATGGTTACAGTTTTTTTTCATATGATGAGAACTTTTAAGATTTATTCTCTTAGACACCCTCAAATATTTAACATAGTATTGTTAACTATAGTCATCATGCTGAGATTACGTGCCCAGAACTTATCTTACAACTGGAAGTTTGTACCTTTTGACTGCCTTCACCCGTTCCCCCACTCACCCACCCACCAGGACCTCCAGCAACCACCAGTCGGTTCTCTGTTTGTTTGTTTTTTTTAGATTCCATATAAAGGTGAAATCATACAGTATTTGTCTTTCTCTTTCTGACTTGTTTTAATTAGCATAATGAACACAAGTTTCATACATGTTGTCACAAATGGCAGGATTTACTTCTTTTTTATGGCTGAATAATATTCCATTATATATAATATTATATATATATATATACACACACACACCACATTTCTTGCTCCATTTATCCAAAAACACTTGGGACTTGGGTTGTTTTCATGTCTTGGCTATTGTAAATAATGCTGCAGTAAACATGGAGGTGGAGATATCTCTCCAAGATAGTAATTTTATTTCCTTCATGTATACCCAGAAGTAGAAATGCTGGATTGTATGGTAGTTCTATTTGTAATTTTTTGAGAAACAACTATACTGTTTTCCATAGTGGTTGCACCAATTTACATGATCACCAACAGTGTACAAGTGTTCCCTTTTCTCCACATCCTCATTAGAACTTGTTATATCTTGCCTTTTTTATTATAGCCATTATAACTGTTGAGATGGTATCTCACTGTGGTTTTCGTTTTCATTTCCCTGATGATGAGAGATGTTGAGAACCTTTTCATGCACCTGTTGACCACCTGTATGTCTCCTTTGGAAAATTGTCTATTTGGTTCCTTAGCCCATTTATTTAAATGGAATTATTTGGTTTTTTTTGCCTTTGAGTTGTATAAGTTCTTTATACATTTTGGATATTAACCCCTTACCAGATATTTTCTCCATTTTCATAGGTTGACTTTTCATTTTGTTGATCATTTCTTTTGTTGTACAGAAGCTTTTTAGTTTGATGTAAGGCCACTTGTTTATATTTACTTTTGTTGCTTGTGCTTTAGGTAGCATACCCCAAAAAAATCATCACCAAGACTAATGTCAAGGAGCTTTTTCCCTATGTCTTCTAAAAGTCAGTAACATTTCTACATACAATAAATTATGTGAAAAACAATACCATTTCCAATAGCATCAAAAACAATAAAATACTTAGGAATATATTTTTTATTTTTTTAAAATTGGACTATAGTTGCTTTACAATATTGTTTTAGTTTCAGGTGTATAGAAAAATGATATGTACATATATATGTATACAGGCATGTGGATGTCCAGCCTTCCCAATAACACTTGCTGAAGAGAGTGTCTTTTCTTCATTGTATGTTCTTGCCTCCTTTGTTGAAGATTACCTGTAGATGTATGGGCTTATTTCTGGGCTCTCTATTCTGTTCCTTTGCCCTATATGTCTGTTTTTGTGCCAGTACCACACTGTTTTGATTACTGAGGCTTTTTAGTATTGTCTGAAGTATGGGACGGTTATGCCTCCAGCTTTGTTCTTTTTCCTTATGATTGCTTTGGCAATTCTGGGTCTTTTGTGGTTCCATATAAATTTTAGAATTATTTGTTTTAGTTCTGTGAGAAATGTCTTGGGTAATTTGATAGGGAGCACATTAAATCTGTAGATTGCTTTGTGTAGCATACCATTTTAACCATATTAATTTTTCCAATCCTAGAGCATGGGCTATCTTTCCCTTTCTTTGAATCATCTTCTATTTCCTTTACCAATGTTTTATAGTTCTTAGCTTATAGGTCTTTTGCTTCCTTGGTTAGGTTTATTCCTAGGTATTTTATTTTTTTGACACAATTTTAAATGGTATTCTTTTTACTGTCTCTTTCTGATATTTGTTTGTTAGTGTAAAGAAATGCAACAGATTTCTGTATATTAATGCTCTATCCTGCTACCATGCTGAATTCATTTACTAGTTCTAGTAGTTTTTGTGTGGAGTCTTTAGGTTTTTCTCTATAGAGTATCATGCCATCTGCATATAATGACCATTTTACCTCTTCCCTTCCAATCTGTATACCTTTTATTTCTTTTTCTTGTCTGATTGCTTTGATTAGGAATCCAATACTGTGTTAAATAAAAGTCATGAGAGTGGGCATCCTCATCTTGTTCCAGAATTTAGCAGGAAGGCTTTCAGCTTTTTGCCATTGAGTATTATATTGGCTGTGGGTTTGTCATAAATGGTTTTTATTATGTTGAGATATGTTCCCTCTATACTCACTTTGGTGAACGTTTTTATCATGAATGGATGTTGAATTTTATCATATGCTTTTTCTGCATCTATTAAGATAATTGTGTGTTTAATTTTTTTTTCTTTTCTTTTGTTTTTGTGGTGTATAACATTGGTTGAGCTGTGTATATTGAACCATCCTTTTGACCTTGAAGTGAATTCAACTTGACCATGGTGTATGATCCTTTTTATTTTTTATTGGATTACTAATATTTTGTTGAGGATTTTTCCATCTATGTTCATCAAAGATATTGGCCTGTCATTTCACTTTTTTGTAGTCTTAGTCCGGTTTCAGTATCAGGGTGATGGTGGTTTCATAGAATAACTTTGGAATCTTTTCAAAGAGTTTGAGAAGGATACGTGTAAGTTCTTCTTTGTATGTTTGGTATAATGTAAGTCTCCTACATACGAACCTTCAAGTTTCAAACTTCAAAGATGCGAACATGGAGTTTACTAATGAAGACCTGATGGAACTGGAGGCCCAGAGAAAGGACGAAGAGAGACAAGAGGAAGAAGAAATAACTGAAGAACCAAAGAGATTCATGATGCAGGAAATGGCAAAGGGATTTTCTTTATTTGAGGCGGCACTGTTAATTTTTGAGGCACAGGACATGAACAGAACGGTACAAGAAAGTTGCAGCAGCCGATCAGAATGAAATCCAGTGCTACTGTGTCATCTATGATGAGAAAAAAAGAGCTACTACCCAGACATCACTGGATCGTTTTTTCAAGAGGATAGATAGAACTGAATCCAGCAAGGAACCAGAACTTGTGCCATCAATGTCAGGCAGGAGTGAAATTGCAACTTGCCCTCTATTGCTGACGATCCTTCAGCTCTCCCATCTCCCACCTCCTCTTCTTCCTCCAGTCAGTAACTCTTCTTGCCTGTTCACTCTATGTCAGCCCCTGTATGCCAGCTTTTGTACTGTACTACTGTACTTTTCAAGGTACTGTACTGTAAGATTAAAAAATGTTTTCCTTATTTTTTGTGTTTGTTTGTTATGTAGTATTTGTGTGAACAGTATTATAAACCTATTACAGTACAGTACTATATAGCTGATTGTGTTAGTTGGGTACATAGCCTAACTTTCTTGGACTTTGGAACAAATTGGACTTATGAATGCGCTCTGAGAACAGAACTCATATGTATGCATTAAGGGACTTACTGTATCTTTAAATTTTGCCATTTTAATTATGTGATGTTTTGGTGTCGGTCTGTTTGTTTTCATCTTGTTTGGGACACTGTGCTTCCTGTACCTCGATATCTGTTTCCTTCTTTAGGTTTGGGAAGTTTTCATCCATAGTTACTTCAAATAAATTTAAGATCCCCCTTTCTCTTCCTTCTCTTTCTGGAATCCCATAGGTTGGCACACTTTATATTATCCCATAGAGCTTGTATGTTGCTTTCATTAAATTTTTTTTTTCTTTCTCTCTGCTGTTCTGATTGTGTGATTACCATTACTCTGTATTCCAGATCACTTATTCATTCTTCTGCATTATTTAGTCTGCTATTCATTGTCTTTAGCTCAGTTTTTACCTCAGCAGTTGAGGTGCCTAATTTTGATTGGCTCCTCTTTATAATTTCTAGTTCCTTATTACGGTGATCTGCATTTCTATCTATAGTCTTTCTTAATTCCTTTAGCATTTTTAGTTCTTTCTTTTCGAACTTGCAGTTCTGGTAGACTTGAGAGGTCTGTTTCATTGTTTGTTCTTTCAGGGGATTTCTCATGTTTCTTTAATTGGTCACAGTCCCTCTGCTTTTTCTTTTACTTATATTTTTCTGACTGTGGTCTTGAAGGACTGTTTTCATGTGTTAGTGTCCCTGTGCAGCCTGTGTGAATCTAATATTCTTGGTGTGAGGGTTGTTTTTGGTATGGATACCTGCCTCATCTTTCCTCAGAGCATGCTGGCTGTTTTCCCCTTGACGGGAGGTGTGTTTGACCAGAGCCTGCCCTGGCTATTGGGTGGGGCCTCCTCTTTGCTCTGTGGTTGTAAAAGCCCTGTGGGGGCAGGGTCTGCACCCAGTTGGAGTAGAGGCCCCCAGATCCGGTTCTAAGCTGTGGTGTGAGGTAGGAGGGACAAAACACTCCCACTGGGAAAGAAGTGGCCTTTTATTCCCCTTCAGGAGCTATCTGTGGGGACTAGTGACTCTGTGATGCTTCTGGCCACCCCAGTGTGTGTGCCCACAAAGGCTGCTATTGCTGGCACTACCGTTGGACCCAACTTCACTGTGAGAGGGCTGGTTATTGTCTTGGACCTGCCTCCATTAAGCATGAGTTCCCAAAGCCAGCTAAAGTCACCCCCACTGTGGGAGTGCAGACAGTCAGCATATATGTCAGCCCCACCTTCCAGCTTCTGGTGTTCTGCCAAAACCCACCAAAGCCAGAGCTGCACCTAGCCATGAGCATGATGACAATGAGGCTCTGATGGCAGACCCATGACATCATGCCTTTCACACATTGATAATGTGTTTCCTATGGCAGACTCACACTCTATCCTGCGTGCACCCCCAATTGCAGCCTGGACCACATGCCAGGCCCTTTGGGCTATCTCTGCACAGCCAAACAGAATCTTCTCGCCAGGTCTGCCTGCTGAAACTGGAGTTTCAGCACCTAACTGCAGCACACACCAATAGGAGCAAGTCTCAGGCTGGAGAGCATGGGGATGTGGCATGGACCATCTGTGTCCACCTCTCCCTACCCTGTCTGGTAGCAAGCCAATTCCCATACCCTCCTTTCAAGCAAATTCCAGATGACTGACTGCAGCTCCCTATCTGTCCCAGCAGACCTCTCAGCTGGCGAAAGAGGTTACCAGGATGAGGGAGCCTTTTCTCTTTCACAGTTCCCTCCCAGGTGTGCAGGTCCCATCCCGATTCTTTTTTCCTTTCATCCTACCTGGATAAGTAGGGATCTTTCTTACAGCTTTGATTGTATAAGATATCTTCTGTTAGCTTTCAGTGGGTATTCTGTGAGAATTGTTCCACATGTAGATGTATTTTTGATATGTTTGTGGGAGGATGTGAGCCCCATGTCCTTCTATTCCATCATCTTAAACTCCTCTCAGGAATAAATTTAACAAAGGAGGTGAAAGATCTGTACACTGAAAATTATAAAACATTGATGAAAGAAATTGAAGAAGATACAAATAAATGGAAAATTATTCCATAATCATGGCTGCAAGAATTAATGTTGTTAAAATATCGTACCTCCCAAAGCCATCTATAGATTCAATGTAATTCCTATCAAGATTCCAATGTCGATTTTTACAGAAATAGAAAAAAATCTTATAATTTGTATGGAATCCCCAAATAGCCAAAATAATCTTGAGAAAGAAAATTGGAGGCCCAGAGAAAGGCATCACATGTTTTGATTTCAAACTTTATTAAAAAGGTATAGTAATCAAAACAGTATTGTACTGGCATATAACAGACACATACACCAATAATTGAATAGAATTGAGAGCTCAGAAATAAACCCATGCATATGTGCTTAACTGATATTTGGCAAAGGAGCAAGAGCTATTGCATTAAGCCATGGGTTTTGTTTGCTTTATTCAAGAGGCCACTAAAACCTAAACTTCTTGTGACAATAAAACAAAACAAACAAACAAAAATCTTTGTGACTTAATGTCCTCAATGAGTTGAAGAACACTATTTTTGTGTGTGTGCCATATGACAAATCCACGCAAGTGAAAATAGTATTGCTGGTTAAGTTTATAAATATTTCTTCAGGCCAAACTATCATAAAAATCAGGGATGCTATTGTTTGATCTTATATGAAAATTATGAGTAAGTTTGTTCATATTTAGTGATAGTAACTTGAAGCATGTACACATATTCATTAACCTCCCTTTTAAATTACTCTATGAATACTGATGGTATCTTTTAAAAAATATAATAAAACTAACACAGGTTCATTGTAATTAATGATACACAAATAAGTGAAGAGACTTGAATTTTAAATGAAAAAAAGAAAACCTCTTTTTCCACAATGCATTTTCACTTTTTGTTTATTCAGGAATTATTTATACATACACAAAAAAGGCATTCATAATTTTTCTCTTTCTCTTATTGAATCTTTCTTTCTATCTTTCTTCTTCCCTCCCTTCCTCCTACCCTCTCTTCCTTCCTTCCACCCTCCTTCCTTCTTTCTTTCTCTCCCTCTCTTTTTCTTTCTTTTCTTTATTTTTTCTTTTCTTTCCATTTTTCACATATATTTTGTGTGAAACTTGCTTTCTGTTTTATATAAAAATATATTGGGGATATTATGTTGTTCAGTACATATCATTAATTTTAATTTTAACATAATATTCCATGGTATGTAAGTACCACAAATTATTCATTATTTTTAAGGCATATTTTTATAATTTCCAGAATTGCATTCATACAAACATAATAGTAATGAATATATTCCCATTTGCAAAGTGTCTTTTACACTTATGCTAGTCTATTTTTGTGCAGATTACTTAAGTAAAATTGTTAAAACTATGTTCATTTAAATGTTTTAGATGTTAATAAATTCCTACCAAAATGTTGCATAAATTTGTAATTCTAACAAAGACATATTATAGTGCCTTTTCTCTACATGCTAGTCTGTATGCCTTTGGAAGAAAATGACTTCAAAGATTTTTCTTCACTAATAAAATGTTTTATATATATGTATTAAATATGCATACATATTACATATAGAGAATACATATATTCTTCATTTGTGTGTGCATGTGTTTGTGTGTTTACACACATATGTATATAAATATATACTACAGAATATATATATATATATATATATACACTTATATACATATAGATATACACTGTTTTCCTAAGGTGTTTATATAATTGAAAGTAAAATTTCCCTCTTGAATCTATTATTCAGCTGGATTGTAATTAGAGCACTCAGTGACAAGCTTCTCCTCAGCAATTTACTTTTCGAGTAACCATTGTTGTCCTGCTCCTTTGTGAAATGAATGAGGTCCAGGTCAAGTCAATTATAAAGGGAGGAAACATTGAAATTAATGCAAATCACTCAGAATAGTTTTAAATAACCCTTGATTTGTTTAAGTAACACTTAATTTAAAGAATACTTGAAACCTTAATTTGTCAATGAGTCCTTTTTCAACTAAGTAAACCTGAAATGCAGATGCAGCCTTCAAGAAACCACTGACACAGCAATACTCTCTCCTGGCATCCAGCAAAATGCTGTAGTTGCAAAATAACTGATTTGAATCTTCAACAGTAAGGGGGCCCATTCCTAGTTCAACAAAAAGTTCTGAATTTTATAGGCAAGTAAAAGATATGTTGATTACCAAAGACATCAGTGATTCAGTCATTCATTCATTCAATCACTCATCAAACACTTTTAGGGTGTTATTTCTAACACCAGTTATCATCCTTTGAAATAAGGCACAACTTGGTTTTAAAACTAATTTTATCTCTGGGTCCTTTGACTTTGGCTATGTAATTTAAGTTATCGGAGATAACACTTTCACGTACAAATGGAGACAAATAGCCCTTTCCTTGAAGTACTTTGAGTATTTAACAAGAACGTATGTATAAGACCTGATGAATAGGCACTTAGTAATTATTCCGTTCTCTTCCTTTCCATCATTCATCACTGTAAATGATTGTAACAATAATCTGGGCAACAGCAATAGATTCCTGGTTTAAAAGTGTCCATAAGTATAACACTGATGTCTACTTTAAAATTGTTCATGCATCATTTAATACACAAACTGCATATGCAGCTATTCTTCCCGTCTTGTACACTATGCTCCCTCAACTGTTTAATCTTGCCTCTATATATGCAACAGATGATTCAATTATATTTTGTGCATTTCCACAACAAATGGAAATACACATGTTGTTTGTGTTGTAGAAAGTAAAAAACAGTACATACTGTACCATTCTTAGTTTTACCTCATTGCTTTCTTTAGAACCTTCCTTTTCCAAATATTGCCATTTTTTTGTACCTTAAATGTCCTATCAGTTATTTCTATTAAACAAAACATAGTTCTACTGTAGGTCCCTGACCTTTTCAATCAATATACCCTACTAAAGGTGAACAAAAAACATATATGTATGTCCTACTTTGCAACTATATATTTGTTAAAGGCATTTCAAACTCATCTGTCCTTCATTTAACACATCATCTCCTTCCCAAAATTGTCTCCTTGACCTTCAGTCTAAATTTCAGTGAATGACACTGGAGTAACTCTGACAGCAAGCAAGGGAAATTGGGAGTCACCTTTAGGTGCCCTTTCCCTTACCTTTCATATTGAAATATTACTTAACACTGTCAGTTTCACACCCTAAATACCTGTTATCTATCCTATTCTCTCTGTCTTTACTTTTAGCACTTTTATTCGTGTCCTCTTTAATTTTTACTTGGCATTCAATAAATATGATTCTTGCCAGGATTATGATGTACATATTGCTTCATAATCTTTTCCCTGTGTAACTGTCTATCCCTCTTCCATCATACTCTTCACTTCCTCAATATATTTTGCTGTTCCATACGTGCAATGTTTGAACACAGTAAGTACTAGAATGTGAGGACAACTTGAATCCTGTTATCCCTTTCTCCAAAAAAGACATACAGATGACCATAAAGCACATGAAAAAGATGCTCAACATTGCTGATTATTAGAGAAATGCAAATCAAAACTACAATGAGGTATCACCTCACACCAGTCAGAATGGCCATCATCAAAAAGTCTACAAACAATAAATGCTGGAGAGGGTGTGGAGAAAGGAAACCCTCCTACACTGTTCGTGGTAGTGTAAATTGGTACAGCTTATATGGAGAACAGTATAGAGTTTCCTTAAAACACTAAAAATAGAGCTACCATATGATCCAGCAATCTCACTCCTGGGCATATATCCAGGGAAAACCATACTTTGCAAAGATACATGCACTTCAGTGTTCATTGCAGCACTATTTTTAATAGCCAGGACATGAAAGCAACCTAAATGTCCATCAACAGATGAATGGATAAAGAAGTTGTGGTACATATATACAATGGAATATTACTCAGCCATAAAAATGAATGAATAAAAAATTGCTGCCATTTGCAGCAATGTGGATGGGCCTAGAGATTATCGTACTAAGTGAAGTAAGTCAGACAGAGAAAGACAAATATCATATGATATTTCTTATATGTAAAATCTGAAAAAATATGATACAAATGAACTTATTTATGAAACAGGAACTGACTCACAGACTTAGAAAACAAACTTATGGTTACCAAAATGGAAAGGTGAAGGGGAGGGATAAATTAGGAGGTTGGGATTAACATATACACACTACTATACATAAAATAGATAATCAACAAGGACCTACTATACAGCACAGGGAACTATATTCAATACCCTGTAATAACCTATATGGGAAAATAATCTGATAAAGAATAGATACATGTATATGTATAAATAAATCACTTTGCTGTGCACCTGAAACTAACACAACATCATAAATCAAACATATTCCAATATAAAAAATAAAGGAAAAAATAATATAAAAAACACTTGATGATTAACTCTTATTCATTGCTACATGCATGAGTACGTTTGTTCACAGAAAAGACAGTGATTTACGCAGGTAAAAGAGGTCTATTTTTCTGTAAAGTTATGCTAGGATCCCCAATTTCCAATGTTCATCCCTTTCATAGACACCTAATTACTATTCATCCTCCAAAGCTCAGTTCAGAAATAATGTAATTGCCTCCTGGAAGCCTTACAGGATTCTGGGAGTTTGAGATTAGAGCTTTTCTTGCCTCATCTAGGGCAACAACAGTTATAGCACATGACTGTTGATTTGTCTTTCGCCTTGCTAGACTTCAAACTACTGAAGGGCGGAAACTGTATATTTTATTTTGTTATTCCCGGACTCTAATAATACTGTACCTGGTATATATTAGATACTTGATAAATAGATCTAGATATATCTATCACTATATATACATATATATGTATATGACATATAACATACATATATCTTTTATGTAATGTGTATCTTTTATGAACATTATGTTTTATGATGGCAAGGAATTGTGCTTTATTCATTCTTTTAAAAATGTTCTACTTGTCATGATCCATTTAAGTAAATATGAACTGATCTAAGTTAACTAAGAAATACAGTTGGAATTAGTGTGTTTGTAACAAAAACTTTAGTTTAATAGAGTGACTTATATGTTTCTTTTCTGTATTCATTCTTTATGTGTTAATTGCTCTACTGGCTCTTTGGCTTACAAGTTTTTCTTCACCCACATTCAGGTCAACAAGTTTGAGATAACTCTGTAATGAACGGGGACTGAAAAGGTTTAAAGTAATATTTTTTATCAAAAAAGTAGAGTATTGCCATAACAATATTTTGATGATAATCCTAGTACTCATGGGTTTAGACAAGTGCTTTTTCTCTCATGAGGTCCTAAAGAAACTAAGATGTTTGCTCAGTTTGGGACCCATTAACAATTCAGTAGCCTGCTTCAATATTTCTACTCTTTTTGTTTTGTATGGGAGTCTATATTTTGAATTAAATTTTGAATTTTGAGCAGGGAGTTACTATGAGAGCAAAAAGTTAGGAATGTATTCTTCAAGCTCCAAATGAAATAGTCTCTGCTTTGTGATGCCTTTCTTTGCTTATTCCATAAACCTAACCACTTGTTGCTAAGGGCTCCCTTGACATTGAGATTGGATTACAGTTATTTGCCTTTGATGCTGTTTTCCTTAATCAAGCATGAACTCCTTGAGTGCATATTTTATTGCTCTAAAAATTATAAGTAATAAGTGAAAGAAGGAGAGAATGTAGGGAGTAAGGGAAGGAGGTGAATAAAATAGTCTCTGAATATTTTGTAACCACTCAATACAGTGTTATCTCAGATCCTATTTCTCCCTTTATTGACTTCTGATTGGCTCTGTGTCTACCAGGACCTTATCCAGATTAATTTTGTGTTCCAGTATTTTTCCTTTCTTTTCTTCCATTGTATCAACCATTTCCCTGAAGTATCTCTGGGAACTAGCTGTTTGTAAAGCATTTCATTTAATTAATTCATATTAAGGTTTGGGTAACTATTAGCTGTTTTTATATGGTATCCATTAAGACCT
This sequence comes from Phocoena sinus, assembly GCF_008692025.1. Taxonomy (NCBI): domain Eukaryota; kingdom Metazoa; phylum Chordata; class Mammalia; order Artiodactyla; family Phocoenidae; genus Phocoena; species Phocoena sinus. Next base: position 34,479,443 of record NC_045770.1, on the reverse strand, counting down.
TAGTATTTTTAAAAAAAAAAACGACATGCTAACACAAAGCATGAATCTCTGTCTTAGTTCATACAGACTACTGTAACAAAATATCATAGACTGGGTGGCTTATAAACAGAAGAAATTTATTGCTCACTGTTCTGGAGGCTGGAAGTCCAAGATCAAAGTGCCAGCCTGGTCCCTTCTGGTGAGAACCCTCTTCTGGGTTGCAGATTGCCAGCTTCTTCTTGTACCACGTCAGAGTTAGGATTTCAACATATGAATTTAGGGGGGACACAAATGTTCAGAGCATAGTAATCTCTGATTTTAGAAACTAGCTGAGCAATTTGGTGATATAAGGGCTTTGCTTATCAATACCTCTCACTATCCTGCTCTGATTAATATTTTCAGAAGGGAGAAAAAGTATACTGACTAATTTTGGAAGCTAGTATAATGTAGAGAGGATAGAGTTTTTGACAGCTTAAGGGATTTTTTCAACATAACTTTTGAATAATTCACTCTGGTCATTTAGTCAGTAAGCCCAAACAGTGATGTTAGAAAGCTGGCAGACAGTTTGCTACACAGGATAAATCCAGCCTTTGGGAGAGTCTGTGGTCCTCCTAGCTGCCTCTCCATTTCTTTATAAATACAAGGCTTGGAGGGTAGAAGATAACACAATTATATGCTCTTTTCCTTCCTAAATTATACAGACTTCCCATTTTTAAAAAAAATATATAAAAACCTTTGTATTTCTCCAAGTAAGTGAGAATACAAGACTCATTTCACTGCTGAAGGATCTTCCTCTTTTCCCCACTTTGAATTTTCTGAATCTAATCAGCAAGGAGCCTGGTTATTCACCCATAAATAAATGCCACTCTCCAGGCCAAGGGCTAGCTAATAGCCAAGTCCAAATTCTGTGTGTTTACTACTAGTGTGTGTTCTTTTAACTTTTCAAAGTCACAACGGATCAGGTACAGTGGCTTCTGCTTTCATGTTTGAGCTGCTTGACTAAACAGGAGGTAATCCCTCACCTTAGGGTACTGCATTATGCATTCCAGCTTGTTGCTCTGAGTATTTTTGGCAGTTTTAACGTTTGTTACTGGCAATTGATCTTGGATTTTTTGATCCATGAATCTGAGTGGTGTGGCTTGTCCTCATGCTCATCATTCCTTGGTCAGCAAAGCAGTCTGGGAGTCTTGTTCAGGATCTGGGCAGAAAATCAAAGTTTCCACAAAATAAATATTTCAATGTTTCTGATTGTGCTTAAAAAGGAAAAATACTTCTTTAGATGTAGTGGCACGAGGCAGTTATCCTCAGATCTTGTAATCATATTGTCTCCCTTTAAAATGTGTATGTTATGCAGATTTTTAGACATAAAACTTTTATCTTTTGAAAATGAAGGGTAGTTTATTCACCTCTCTTGCGACCCCCTTTCTGGGTACCACTGCCTCCAATTTATTCTTGGTATTCTATGTTGCTATAGGTTTTAGATAAATAATTTGTGTTTTATAATAGTCAATGAAAATTTAAGTAAATACATAAATGATGAAACCAGTAATAGTGTTTGTGTAGGAAGATTAAAAGTATTTTCTAATCTAAAGTTTCTGTAATATATTTTATTTGTAAAAATATGAATTTTCATGTAGTGAAGAAATACATAACTATAATTAAATAAACAATAATTATAAATGACATTTTAAAGTTACTATCTGTTCACTGCATAATAGTAATTCTAGGAATCTATTTGAAGAAAATAAACAAAAAATCTAGCAAAATCATTGGATTATTCATTACAGTAAAAAAGACAAGAACAAAATGTCCAAACCTGGAGTAATTGATAACACCATGGTGGAGCAATCTGAGGAAATATTCCATGGCCATAGGAAATGGTGTTTATTAAAAATATCTGAAGAAAAGAAAAATGTTATTTATATGGAAAAGGAGAATATAACATTCCACTTATGAAATGATCTAAATAGGTGCTATTCAAATGTTTTGATAACTGCCTTAAGTAAGAAATATATTGTACATATATACAGTAAATAAGTATACAAATTAAAAAAATGTTTCAAAGCAATGTCATCCTATTACGTATAATACATACTGACATTTTCTTCTAGTTTAATGTTTTAAAGAATTTAAGTTGTGACTCATTAAAGTGATTTCTTGGCCAACAAATGAGTTGTGACATGTAGTTAACCAAACACTGATCTAAACTGTGTAAATAATATATCTTGAGACTAGTCTAGAAGGAATTGCAACACCATATTCATATTTTTATATCTGAGCATTTGGATTTGGGATATTTTATTTTTTCCTTATTTTGTTTTGAATTTTTAAAAAATATTGACAATAAAATATTTTGACACTACAACCATGACTCATTTTTCACTTGCCATATTTTTTCATCAATTGTAAATGTGTTTTACATATCAAGTGTTTCCTTCCAACTTCTTTCTTGTTTTCAGTAGGGTGGGGGCTAGGTCTTAAATCCCATAGTATTTTCTTGGACATAGTAAATTCAAGGTAAGTAACTATTACATAAATGAATGAGTGGTTAAGTGTATGAATGGCTTGTAGAACTTAATCCAAATATACTTTTATGAGGTAAAATTTAGTTTTTCTTCTTTTATTCACTTTAATACAGAGCAACATACAGTCTACTGAAATGGGAGCTAGTGTAGCCAAATATGATGACATTTTTATGTTCAACACAAACTCCTGCCCCAAATATGTGCTGTTTAGACAGAGTTATGTTTTTGAGCTAATGTAGAAAATGGCATCCTGTTGCAGAAAGAACGTAGATGTTGGAGGCAAAGCAAGATAGTGTGAATTCTGGCTATGTGACAGCCTCAGTATGTCACTGGAGAGTTAATTGATCTCATTGAGCTTTTGTTTCATTTGTTGTAAAATGAGAACAATATTTGTCTCATAACCTTTTTGAATAATTATTGAAATTAATACATACAAAATATCTACTAGGTTCATGTCTTCTATATATATTAAGTTCTATCTTTTCCTCTTCCCCAGCTACTTGGATAATATTTTTAAATATAATACCTGACATTCAATTTAAAAATATATAAAACCATAAGTTTTTAAAATGTAGGTTTTTATATTAACCCATGACAGATTCAGCAATACACAGGGTGAAGTTTTAAATATAAATACATATTATAGTGTAATAATAAAATGGCCAAAAACCCCACAAAAAACACAATATACTAGAACATGTAGAAAACATTTACAGTTATATGATATGGGGCAAAAAGTATTTCAGAGGGCTTCCCTGGTGGCGCAGTGGTTGAGAGTCCGCCTGCCGAGGCAGGGGACACGGGTTCTTGCCCGGTCCGGGAAGATCCCACATGCCGCGGAGCGGCGGGGCCCGTGCGTCATGGCCACTGAGCCTGTGCGTCCGGAGCCTGTGCTCCACAACGGGAGAGGCCACAACAGTGAGAGGCCCGCGTACCACAGAAAAAAAAAAAAAAAAGTATTTCAGAACCAAAAGCAGTAGGTTGAATGTAAATCATCAGACAGAATTACTTTTATGAAAAGTGAATGCTCATATATATTTCTGAAGTTTGGAGTCACAAGAATAGAAAGTGACCTGTGAGCTCAGCCCTACATTCCCTACAATCCTCATTGAAGAAGTAGGATTGTTGTTATTACGGTTTTTTGTTTGTTCATTTGTTCCTTTTCAGAGTTTGCTAAGAAACTGAAGTTGTTTCACCAGAATACATGAAAAATGTCCAAAATAAATTTTGCAGATAAATTTATAGAATAATTTAATAGAATAATAGAGTATAATAGAATTTAATAGAATAATAAATTTATCAGAATAGAATAATAAATTAAGATTAAATAAATATGATCTCTATGCACATCCAAAAGAGGAATGATAAATTGTGCCTCTTGTTTACTGAGAAGAGTTAAGGATATTTGTTAAATTAGCAAAAAAGAAAAAGAAAAGAAAGTGCTGTTGAATTCATTTTAAAGCAGAACTGATGAAAACAATTTTGACACTCCAATACAAAATATTTGGTTGAAATTTCTGAAACTTCATAAATTAATAAAATGTGCCAGAAATTTTGATTTACATTTGAATAATACCCCTCATGCAAACAACTAAATATAAACAAAAAATCCAAAGATCAATGGAAAAAAATAGAAAAATTATTATATATCATTTAGTATAGGGCTAATTTCCTAAATATATTTTTCTTGTATATTATTTTAATGAATTACTTTTTCTCCCTATAGAAAAAGCATTCCTAAGGTAATATGAAAAATTCAAACAATTTAATACTGAGAGGCAACACTGCCGAGCAGGTAAACACAGAAACCCTGGGTTTGGCTTCGAATCCTTACTCCATCTGTTACTAGTTCAATGACCCTATATGCAATGTTGCTTACCCTCTCTTTGCCTCAATATTTTTTAAAATGGAGATTAAAATAATACCTGTTTTTTTTGTGAGACTTAAATGATTTAACACCTGCATACTACATAGAATAGTGCTTGACCCATAATAAGCACTCAATACATTTTAGCTTTTATAATTATTGTGGAAAAACAGTCAAAAGACATGAGCAAAGAGTACTCACAAAAAGGAATATATAGGCAACAAATACGTGAAGTCTAGCCAACCATGCTTATAAACAAATAATTGCAACAATAAAATACACTTTTGCACTTTTGACTTACTGGACTTAAAGATTTCTCTATTAGTATAAGCAGGGGTAAAAAAGGGACTCTCATAATCTTGGTGAGTATGTAAATTGGTATAATCTTTTGAGGACAATTTAGAAACAGCCATTAAACTAAAATGCATGTGTCTTTTGACCTAGACATTTCACATCCAAGATTACTAATATTTAAAATATGTCTGCGATATTGTTCATGGAAAAACTAATGGATGCAATATAGTAGTTATAGTATGAATTGCATGTGCTTCAAAAAAGTGCATATACACATTCATGCATAATATATGTGTATGAATAAATGTTTATATATACGATGAAACCTACTGGAAAGATAAACGATTCCTTGCAATAAATGATTCCTTGCAATAAGTGAGACTGTGGAGGGTGGAACCAGCTGTGGTGATAGGAAGGAAGACTACATTTCCATTTTGTACCTTTTGAAAAAACATGAACGTGTGAGATTTTTTATAGTAAAATGTTTACATTTTGAAAAATACAACATTTCAAACACAACTATCATCACACAGACTAAGCAGAATAGAAATCAAGTAACTGAACAAAAAGACACTTAGAAAGCTTTACTTATCTTAAAAGAACTTTTGGTTCAATTTTTATGTTTATACATATTTGTGGAACAAATTATTTTATAAATTTTTCATAAAAGAAGCAATCAGGAGAGGATAACATGCTAAATATGAGCCCAAGTGAAATGAAAAATTTAACAGCAGTAAAAACCTTGTGGTTTACAATAATTTTTGATAATATATATGCATATATAAAATATATGCAAAATTAAAATTGATATTCACAGGCCAAATAGATTTAGTTAAATTCTTAGGGAAAAAAAACTTTGTTTTCCTGAAACCTTTTGGGCTCTGGGATTCAGAGGAAAAATGCATTTTTGTAGTATATATTAGGTAAAGGCTCAGTTAACTGACCGAGATGTTGTCTGTGTTTCTCACTATTTTATTTCTTGCCTATGCTGACATTCACATTTTATTTATAACAGGAAATCATTAACAGGTCAGATAATTACTTAGAGAAAACTGACTCATTTTATAAAATTCAAATTGGGAACATTTTCAAAACTATGAAAGCTTACCCTTAATCTTTCCCTCCTGTAATCACTATATTAAAATTGTGATTTGCATACTAGGAATAGGTATTTAGCCATAAGTGCATGCATTTTCTATATCTAATGTTGCGTTATTAAAAGGTCTATAAACAAAATATGGAATCTTAAAAGTAGCTAGTTATATAGTAAATATTTTTCACATCAGTTGCTATTATCCTTATTTAAGATGGATAATTGCTAGCTAGTTTAAAAAGTATATATTTTTAAACTATTAATATCTTGTAGAGAGTCATATACTTAAGGCTACAAGAGTTGTATCTATATGTTTTTATAAAACAGAAAAACAAGATCATATCTATCTCCCTTGCCAAACTGAGCATTTTCTGGTCAGCTAGGTTTTTCTGGTCACTTTCTCTATAGAAGAAACTCGCTCACATTTTATTGATTGTAGTGTGAACTGAGCAATTGCTATGCAATAAGTGGTATCATAAGTGACAGAATAAAAAGTAAGTATTAATTGTTAAGAAAATGGTTGATTTAGCAATGCATAAATTATAAGTCCAACTTGTACTCTTAAGTTAAATTGAGGTATAAATAGTAAGACATAAAATGAAAAATTACTTTTACCATTCTAATGGTCTATGCTCTTATTGATACTCTAAGCTATTGAACTTTTTTTTAAACCAGTAGAACCTGTTTTATATCAGTGAAAATTCTCCTTATAACCTTGGGCAATTAAAATCAATATTTGACTCAAGTTTTACAGTAAGAGAAGGCCAACTCCATATAGATACTCTAGTCTCTGTGATAAATAATATATTCTAGTCTTTTCAGTTTTGTCTCTTTTTGGAAAGTGGAATGGGCAAAAGCATAATAACATGGAAGCAACCTAAATGCCCATCAACAGACAAATGGATAAAGAAGATGTGGTACATATATAGAATGGAATATTACTCAGCCATAAAAAGGAATGAAATTGGATCATTTGTAGATATGTGGATGAATCTAGAGACTGTCATACAGAGTGAAGTAAGTCAGAAAGAGAAAAACAAATATTGTATATTAATGCATACATGTGGAACCTAGAAAAATGGTACAGATGAACCAGTTTGCAGGATAGAAATTGAGACACAGATGTAGAGAACAAACATATGGACACCAAGGGGGGAAAGTGGTGGGGGTTGGTGGTGGTATGATGAATTGGGAGATTGGGATTGACATGTGCACACTAATATGTATAAAATGGATAACTAATAAGAACCTGCTGTATAAAAAAAAATTAAATTAAATTAAAAATAAAAAGAATGGCACACACACACACACACACACACACCCCTTCATCCAAACTGATAACATCAGATCGATGACACCAATGAGAGTGACTTGAAAGTGCTAATTTCTTTCTTTGCTGTTGAGGTAGTTGATAACAGAAGTTTTTAAATATGCTTGTTTTAAGAATAGAATTACTTTAAACAGTTCAAGTTTTAACTCAGTCCTGGATTTTAAAAAATTTCCTGCAGGTGATTTTACTTTTTAATAAAATTAAATCCCATGTTCAAAAATTGTGACATTAAAAGATGTAAGAACCCTTTTTTTCCACTTCATTTGGGATGCACAAAGTATTAGTTTGTGAGATACTTATGTGAGATTACATTTTGTAAGGGATTTGTTTTAATCCCAACAAGTGAAATAATTAGCAGCTTATACAATGAAAAATAAATTGGCACTAATTGTGATCAACATTAAGAGTATTTCTTTGATTATTTTAAATAATCTGATAAGTAGAAGGAAAGAAGGGAGGAAGCTAAATATGTTTGAAATTCTCCTATATGCTGTACACAGTGATAGATTCTCTGCAAATGCTATCTAAATTTATTCCTTACAACATCTTAGAGGCAGTGTTTAATCTCCATTTTAAAGATAAAGTAATCAAATACAAGGAGGTTAAGTATAAAGTCAGAAATATGAGAGGTGTCCCACACTCATCTTTTTACTGCAAATATAATCAGTCACCAAGCTCTATCAAATGTTTCTTCTTCGCATTTTCCTCTTTCTATATCTCCTCTATTATTTCCTTTGACCTTCATCACCTCTGGCTGCATCCCTGCAATAGTCCCCAGAAATTGCAGTAGATCTTCTACTGACTCTCTTCTCCAGCAAAGTAAAACTAATCGCGTGAATCTTTTACTTAATAACCTTTAGTGTGTCTCCATTTTTCATAGGATGTAGTCTGAAACTCTTGGCAAGCTCTACAAGATTCTCTGCAATCTGGTCCCTGCTCATCACTCAAGGTTTATTTTCACAGCACCCTTATTTTAGTTCTCTCCCAGAGTTCTCAGCCGTCCCAAGATAATTGCAGTTTCGAATCTATTTTCTGCTGCGCTACATCTAAGTATTTTCTCACCTGTCTCCCTCTGACTTAAGCTCTCCACCTCCTGAGTCCCAATTTCCACCTAATTGTCTTCTGTAAGCTAGTGATAACATCACTTTCTACATGAAGCGTTTTGTCACTTGTTATCCCGTCTCTGATCTCTCTTACTGTCAATTGACAACTCCTACCACACATGTATTTCTGTCGAGGCCAGCTAATTTTGTGTAAGTTTCAACTTACATGATTTTCTCTGATTATTAAACTGTGATTTCCTTGAGGGCAGGAACCATGTTAGATTTTGTGTGCAACTGTGATAAACAACACAGTTCTTGTGACATAGCAGACAATAATATTTTTGTTGTAAAGGAATATTTTTGGAGGAAAGGAAGAGTAGTACATTAGATCAAAGGAAGGGTTGAATAGTCACCAACAACCTAGAAGGGAATGAATTTGGCGTCAATTCACGGTATCCCAACAGTTATCAATTATGAACTGTTTTTTATAGTTTTGTAATTAATGTGACTCAGCTCTACTTATTCCATATTTGTGTGCGTATGTGTGTTATGTTATAGGTTTCAAATTTCCAGCACACTAAATCTGGTTTGCTTAAATTAAGTCAAGCATGTACAACTGAATTAATAACAATCACTTGGGTTCATGTAATTAATGTGATCCAAAGGTGCCATTCACAGGGAAGGAAGGTTATTGAAAGCCAGACCACCACCTTATGAGCTGTCTACTTGAGGATTCAATGTATTTTGGCCAACTAGGTAGTGGTTAACAGGAAGAGCAGGCCTATAAACAAACTGTTTACCAGCAGGAAAATGGTAAATCTAGAAGTATAAAACCACTTAAAGCATCTGAGACTTTAAGAGCCAAAACAATGAGACAAACCATCAACCAGATCTTCAAAACTCCTTGACCCTAAATTATGCTTATAACTGCAGTGACTACGGTTATGGAAAATGTTTGATTCCAAAGTAAAGTAGTAACAATAGGTAAATATTTTTCATTGAAATTATAATCTTTCTCCAGGGCAATGTGGCAATAAAGGATACATTAAGTATTTAGCCAAACATACCATAGACTTATGGTCTTTTTCCATTTTTTTTTTTATTAAAGTGAATGGCTTTGCCTTCCACTTTGCTTATAATTGAGAAAACATGAAGTCATTCTTGGTATCTTTTTCTCTCTTCCTCCACTGCATGGTTTAATTTCTCACCCAATTATAATAATTATGGCTAAAAAATATCTCTAAAAATTTCATCTTTGCCCACCTCCACTGCAACACTCTACTTCAAATTACCATTATTTCTCATCTACAGTAGCAAACTAGCCTCTTAACTTATAACTAACTGGTTTAAATCATCCACTCTGCCATTCTCCTTTTCAATTTGTTCTTCATACTTCATCTAGAGGGAACTGTTGAAAACATAAATCTAAGCATGTCACTATCCCATCTGTAACCTTTTGGTGGGGTCGCATATCTCCTATAATAAAAAATAGAATCCCATAACTCAGTCCACCAGTACCATATCTCCAACGTCACTTAATGCCTGGCTCTGCCAGATCAAACTGGTCTTGTATCTTACCTTTGTACCTGGAGTCTCTCCTTATTGTAGAGCTTGTCCTCTCCCCCTGGGATTCTCTTTCATTATTGTTTTACTTAATGAATTTCTACTCATCCTTACGTTCTCATCTCAAGCTAATTTCCTTAGAGAATACTTTCTTGATCTTCCTGCTAGGTCACGTCCTGATACTATACTTATTCTTACTCACTAATCTCATCCTTAGCATTATGCTACTTTCCCATGAATTGTCACAGAACCAGTTTTACTTTTTAAATTTAATGATTGGATTAATATCTCTTTACTATAGGTAAAGTACTACAGGTACTTAAGGTCTATGAAGGCAGAGATGTATGTGTGTGTTTTTGTTTCTAAGGTTGTTTACAACATGTCAACAATAAGTACTTGTTGAATGCATTCATAAATGATTGGCTATTCACTAAAATGTTACAGATCTCTGAATAAGAGGAGTTTACATTATTTTTTATGGTCTCTGTATATTTTATATATTTTATTATCCAAAATTTTAAAATAAACAAAAACAAATGAAAAGCTGTTTTTGAAGATGATTTGAATGTATCATTTTCCTTTTTCTTATGTTCTTGTTTGTAATATATGTTCACAGTAATACTCCTACTTTTTATATCTATTAAAGACAGTTATTGATTGATAATACTAAGGTTTGACATAAACTTCATTCATGAGTAGATAAACTTCTGCTTGTTTAACCAAATAAAAATAAATATGTCCCATTCAATCATTATTCAAACTAGTATAGGAACACAGTCCTATAGTTTACATGAAAAAAAATGTCACTTTTTACTGTCAATAGTGTTGATGTGCCCTAATTCTCACCCTAACTAGACTGCAAGTTTCTCTGTCAGAGACCATGCATTTAACATGTTTTACCCCTGCAAAGAACCAGAATTCCAGACTCTAAGTAGGTAGTCAATAAATAATTTACTCTAGTTTTCTTTCCACATTCATGCTTCCTTGGCTGCTTTAGATCACTTATCTGCCATTTCTGCAGCAACCTTTTGTGCCAGTTCACTGAACCAGAATATTTAAATGTTTCCATATAGCATTTATTTCATGCTTGCCCTGGTTTTTACAGTGTATGAGAATTCAGTACAACCAGAGAAGTATTTGGTGAATTGAAAATTAAAGCATTTGTGTTAGATTCTCTTGCAGGATATTTATATTTGGATTTATATACAGGCATTAAAATAACACAAAAGTAAACAGAGAATGCTAAAATGTCAAGTAACTTAGAAGATATAAATACAGCAGAATAAATTAATAAAACTAAATGTATTTGATCTCTTCTACAAAACTGATTTTAATAAAGTGTTATATCTCGTCTTCATTCCCTTTCCTACTCCCTCAATACCCATCAGTGATGCTAAGTTGAACTCACATGCTCTATGTACAACTGAATGCTTACACAAAAGAGATAGGCAACTCCTTACTAGAGTGATTGAGAAAACTAATGTGGGGAAGATGTTGGCTAATTTTTTTATTTTTATTTTTAAAGGCAACTAAATTCTCTGAGTCTACCTCTAGCTTTTCCCCAGCCATCAAAGGAGTATTGAAGTTGGATTTGAAGTTTCCCAGCTCCTTCTGGGTCATTCAGAGTATCCGCTGCTGAGAAACCAATGGCTCTACAGCAGCAGGTCTTATTGCTTGGTAAAGAAAGAAAAGAATGAGGGATCTCACTGATAAAAAGATGGCATAGGTAAGGGATATGAGGGAAGGCAGAGGTATGGATACATACACCCACCTGCTTTTTCCCTTTTTCAGTACATATTTTGAAATCCAAAGAGAGAAGAAAAATATTCACCTTGGCCAAAATAAAGAACGTAGGGCAACAACATAGAGATGTGGAGATAGCTTGAATAGTTCAAACACGCCAACTGGGGAAAATAAAGAATGTAGGGCAACAACATAGAGATGTGGAGATAGCTTGAGTAGTTCAAACACGCCAACTGGGGATGCTGATTTTACACCTCTAAATCATCATCAAATAAATATCAACTAAGGCAGTATGCATTAAGGAGGTAAATGACTGATGACATGATCAGAATAATAACTTTCAATTGCATAGTTACATACAATTTATATAGCTCTTTCAAATTCATTATATCTTTTAAATCTTATCACACCTCAAGATATATGACTAAAATTTAGAAGAGCCAGAAATAGAACTTAAGTCTTTAAATCTAAGTTCAATAAGCTTTCTGCTGTGGAAAGCTGAATCTTTCCCCTTCCTCCTCCTTCTGAGAACCACATCATTTATATTTAGATATGATAGCATGAATGAAGCTGTGGAAAGGATGTGGTTGAAGGTGGATTACATGATTTCTTCACTGCCCACTCAGCTTCCAGACATTGGGCTTTCCACTTAACCTGCTAATCTGTGTCTCTAACTTTTATGAGATTAACTTTCTAAATGTTCTCACACCTTCACACAAGCTTCATTTTAAGTTTGATACAAAATACTTTATGTGAACCCACTTTGTGAGCCCCCCAAATTACAAAAATTTCAAGTTATTTATTTAAATTTTATTTTCAAAGAAAATCAGTGTAATGCAATATGTAAAAATTTCAAATGATGAATAAAAAAGTGAGTCATTGTTTCTTTAGAGAAGATGTATTCAAACTAACAAAGGAAAAAAAAAAGAGCAACTTTCATGAATAAAATTTGCTTTAATTTGGCTTGCTATTTCCCACCATCACTGTAGTCCTCCTTGCTCTTTAAGCACTGAGTCCACCCAGAGCGTATCTGTTGCTCTTGTTGCTATAGATGGCTATGGGTGTCAACAATCTTTCCTACATTATGCAAGAAGAGCTCCAGCGACAGTCAGTAATCAATTTTCTCCTCGCATTTTCCTTTTCTTTCCTGGGACTTAACAATTACTTTAGAATAAAATTTATTCAAATATATTTCCCTATTAATTAGCTTGGGAAGAGTTTCTGTCACTAGAAAGAAGAATAAGCAATGTGCTTGACATGTAGAAACATTTGCTCTCTCTTCACCTTTGCAGTATGTTTCTGCTGTGAGTAGCTTCATCATACTTAGCCTATGAGAATTAGAACTTGTATAATGAAGAGAAGGATAGAAAATAGTCTTTAATGAGACTGTCAAGTAGGAGCCTTAGAGGCCCAGGTCACATCATGATAAATCACCCTTAGGGAAACACATAATGGAGGAGTTTGTTTCTTCTTTTATCTTAAGAATTGGAGGCAGCAAAGGGAGAGGTTACGAACACTGCATAGAGAAATAATTTTACTTGCTTAAACAAAAAATGACTTGTTCATTGCAGTAGACATGTGTGTCTATAGACATATGTACACAGAAAACATCTATGTAGGTGGTCATTGTCTTATCTGAAATAGAGCAACTCTGTTGTTATAAGACTTTAGCCACTGGTTAGGGTGTTCAGCCTAACTCATATAAACTTTCATGAAATTATACAAAGAATTTTTTGAATTAAATATAATAGGAACTTTTTGAGTAGAGCAAGGGTATATTCAAAACATCATCTCCTGCTAAATTATAACTATTATAATCATGAAATTAGCAAAGAAGTGGATAATTTTTACCAAATTACTGAATTTTCTCCATTAATTGAGGCTACCAGTCTGATTTGGAATATCAGAAACTAAGTGGTTATTTTAATAACAAGACTGGAGAATAAAATATTAACATTGTTTTAAAGTATGCTAAGGGCTATTCTAGTATACCACTGGGGCAACTAATGATATTCTAAGAAAGTTTTAGTCCCATTTACATGAAGAAGGTTTGAAGAAGGAAATAAAATAACACTTCTTATAAGAAAGATAATTCTCTAGAGAAATTCACTAAAAAAGCTACATAATTTGAAAAATGTAAGTGAATTATTTAACGTTTTATAACACTATCACCCATCTTTTCAAATTGTGCTTTTTGCTTTTATTAAGATCAAAGGATCATATGGTTAATGTGGTAACAATGAAAAGAAGTTTTTTTAAGTTATAATTTCCACCTGCTAGTTTTTTAGGACATTCATATTTTAAAGACTGGCATGTATGTTTCTTTATTGATATTCTTTAAAATAGTTGAGTACTAGTGTAATAGCCTCTTAACTCCTCTCCTCATTGCTAATCTCTGCCCCTTCCACATCATCATTTATGTGTTATAAGAATCATCCCTCTACCCGAATCTGATTAAGTCGCGATCCTGTTTAAGACCATTCAATGACCTCTCCCTGCTTACACAATAAATTCTAATGAAGTCTAAGACACTCATTCATGATCTGGCTGTAATCGAAACTTCTCTCCTTTTTTTCTTTTACATTATGTTTCGGGAATACCAAACCATATGCAATTACCTACATTCTTTTATACTTTCATTTTTTTTTCTCTTTTCAATGGCTGAAATGATTTTTCCTCCATGTTTTGTAAGGTCTTTTTCATCTTTCATAGCCTCCAACGTTAGGTCATTTGACACTCCTCCTTTCTGCATTCCTATTCATGTACATTGGGCTTACTCACAGTATTGTTCTTATACAATATTCAAACATATTGGTAAATTATTGTCTACATTATGAGTATTTGAAAACAAAACACTTGTTTATTTTTGCACCCCTAATGCCAGTTTAACATGCTTCTTAGCATATACCTAGGAAGTATAGCTTAGGAAAAGCAGAATAGATGTGGAGTAAGATAGACTCAGGAAATGTTGTATGTGTTTTGTTGGTTGTATGCTGTTGTTTGCCAGAGTTTAGTTTGGAAGTTAGACAAGTAGAGGCAGTCATTAATTTGCAAAAGGCATTATTCTCTGAATAGCCCAGACTTCCTCTACCATAACCTCTTTTCTCTGGAGCCCTGCTGTGCTAAAGATGAAGGGTTTGTTTTGTTAGAAATGAAAGAGATGACAAGAAATTTAGGAAAAAAATAAAGAAAATAAAGCAATTAGTGTCCTTTATCAATAATTTCAATGTTAAAAGTACTGAATAAAAATAATTCTCCAAAATCTCCTTCGATAAACAGTTTATGATCCTACATGCCACAGCAATGGGTATAAAATGGTGAGCCATATTCTTTGGTCTGCAATCACTCTTGACTGTGCTTTGACCTGGTGTGTCAGGTGGCTCTTTGGTGAAGTTTCCCTGACTAGTCTTTTAACAATTCTGATTATGCAAGTGTGTTTTATATCTGTAAGGTGACCATTTTAAGTTAAAGATATAATGAGGTCCTTATTTCTTATTCAAGTTCGGTTTTATATCTTTGTGTAGATGTATTTTTCATCCTTGCTTTCATCTAGTTTGTCAAATTAAAATTAAATCTCAAAAACTACTGATTACTGAGAGACCACCAAAGCCTTTTGTGTATTTGTGCAAATAAATCATGAGATAAAATCTACAACAATTAACTATATTTACACCAATAGAGACTTCTGCTAAAAATATACTAAAATGTGTCCATCAACAGAGGAATGGATAAAGAAGATGTGGTACATATGTACAATAGAATATTACTCAGCCATTAAAAAGAATGAAATAATACCCTTTGCAGTAACATGGACAGACCTAGAGATTGCCATACTGAGTGAAGTAACTCAGACAGAGGAAGGGAAATATCATATGATATCCCTTATATGTAGAATCTAAAAAGAAATGATGCAAATGAACTTATTTACAAAACAGAAACATACTCATAGACTTAGAGAACCAACTTATGGTTACCAGGGAGGAAGTCTGGGAGGAAATGATAGTTAGGGATTTGGGGATTGACATGTACACACTGCTATATTTAAAATGGATAACCAACAAGGACCTACTGTATAGCACAGGGAACCCTGCTCAATATTATGTAACAATCTAAATGAGAAAAGAATTTGAAAAAGAATAGATACATGTATATGTATAACTGAATTACTTTGCTGTACACCTGAAACTATCACAACATTGTTAATATAAAATATAAATAAATAAATAAATGGAAAACACTGTCCTCACTGTATAATGTAAGGCCAGAGGGAAAAAGAACTACACAAATGCTCTAATCTGGTCAATAAATGTGTTTCTCATTAAAATAAATAAATAAATAAATAAATAAATGTATATATGTATATATACACTAAAATGTAAAAATACTAAAATGTCTCTACTTCTTATCCTAATTTTAGGATAAATTAAAATTTCTACAGTCAGATAGCTTTCAGAACATATTAATCAGGCCTCCTTAAAGACAAGTGAAGACTTCCAAAGAAATAGTCTCATTTGAGTCTGAATGAGTGTGTGTGAGAATAGGGCAAACATGAAATGAATATTAGCTGATAGATCTCAGTCCTTATAGAAATTACATATAACAAATTCAGTGCACTGTGTCATATTCTCCTATGTTATTGTCATCATTTATCATAAAAAGTTGATTTATAAAGGAGGCTTATGCTTTTCTGCATCAAAAAGACCTTGTATATCTATTAGCAAAACATTATTAAAATTATAGCAAGGTGAAAATGAGAGAACCTTAATTGATGAATCAATAAATGAAGGCCAAATGTGACTTAGTGGATCAACTTGTAATTACAAAAAGAAAATCCAGGCAGTGGGAAGGAGGGAGGGACAAATTAGGAGTGTAGTATTAACAAATACAAACCACTATACATAAAATAGATAAGCAACAAGGATTTACTGTGTAGCACATGGAAGTATATTAAATATCTTGTAATAACCTATAGTCTGAAAAAAAAATAAGTGAACCACTTTGCTGTACACCTGAAACAAACAAAATATTGTAAATCAACTATACTTCAATTAAAAAAAATAGAAAGTTACACACACACACACACACACATACACACACAATCCACAGTTTGTTTAGGGATACTTCCAAATGCTCCTGTACCTTTAGAATTGTTGATTATTGTTGAAGTATCTACTAAGTACAATAGTCACTATTTCCAACGATCTTTTAATGCACACATGAGAGATAATTAAATATACAAGGCTGCAATTGATGTGCCAAATACATGGTACAGATATGTAGTATAGGAATTTTGAGAAGTAGAATTCACTTTGAACTAGGATGATCTGGGACTGTTCAAAGGATGAACATATTTGTGTGAGGTGACATAAATGAAGTGCCAGAGAGTACTCCTGAGCTGGCATAAGGCAAATTAAGGTAGGAGCTACAAGATAAAAATGTTTGAGGGAATGTAAAAGCCTGCTAGTGTGGAGTAGTGGGTCCAATATAAGAGAGCAAAAGGAAGAATGGTGTTTTAGTAGACAGGAAAAGACAAATGAAGTCAATGGAGACCTGGGTATAATTTCTGAATAGAAACACAGTGACAGTCCTCTTCTCCTTTTTCTTTTTTTTTTTCCCCCAAAACACATCCCTTAACTAGGATAGAAAGAGGGTGATTACTAATCTGATTACTCTAAAGGGCACACACATACACATAAAACACTGGGATGAGAAAAACAAAAAGAATTAATCTTCCTTAATTACATTAAAGCAAGACTACTTTTTTTTTTTAGGTTTTTTTTTTTTTTTTTTTTTCTTTTTTTTTTTTTGCTGTACGCGGGCCTCTCACTGTTGTGGCCTCTCCCATTGTGGAGCACAGGCTCGGGATGCGCAGGCTCAGAGGCCATGGCTCATGGGCCCAGCCGCTCTGCGGCATGTGGGATCTTCCCGGACCGGGGCATGAACCTGTGTCCCCTGCATCAGCAGGCGGACTCTCAACCACTGCACCACCAGGGAAGCCCAAGACTACTTTTAAAAGCCTTGTATTTTTAATTTTTTATGTAAGTAACATCTCTCCTTTGAGTTCATCTCATTGGCTTTGAAAGTTAAAAAAAAAGTTAATTTTAGATTCTCTTTAAGCCTTTAATTGTAAGGCTACATTAGAGTTTGTTGGTCTGTTAATACTCAGCGTTTCTGTTTGTGCTATGCCAATAACTTGATTTAATAATAAGAAACAAAAATATATAGAAATAAAGAGAAATGTGGTAAACGAAGAAAAGAAATAGATAATGTTGTTACCTTCAAATGCTTCAAAATAGACCTCTTCCCACTGACATATATCAGACTGTGGGGACCAAACCCTGCCAGCCACTGTATGGTCTCCTTTGATACTTAGACCTGCCCAAAATACCTTATTCATTTCATTAGATGACTTCATTTCAGAAATCATGGTTTTTACTGAAATCTGAAAGCAAAGAAATCCGGAACTGGCTTTACAAAGAGATGAAATGGCTTATGCAAGAATAGCTCAAAAGGAATGCAGAGGTTTTTGGATTGCTTGTGGCTTCAGAGACAGTAGTACGTGGATAGTTTGGGTTTATATCTCCCTATATTAGAGCTGATAAACAAGTGAGAAACTTCAGCAAATTGTCCAAAGTCACAGTCATTGATTCTCTGAGATATAATAATACTTCATTAAGACAACTCAATGAACATTTATTTAGAATCTACTATATACAAAGCACGGCATGTTATGTGTAAATGTGTTTACTGTTTCTTCACAATGGATACCGACATATTCATCGTAGTTGCATTATTCCCGTTCCAAAGTGAACTTGATGCCATATGAATCCACAGCCTGTAAAGTTCAGGCCAGCATACAGAGAAACACACTGTTGCTGCAATTTCTGTTTCTAAGATCACAAAACTGCTCTGATGTTTCAGTTGCAGAGAGAAACCCTTACAGCATTTCCACAATTGGGTCAGATTAAACAGGCAGGCTATGCATTTGTAATTAATTATGCACACAGAAAACACAAAGTACCCAATTACCTATGTGCTCATTGTAAGCTTGTTAACATCTCAAATGTCTCCTGAGATCTCTTGCCCTTTTAACTAAGAGTAAAGCCACCTGTCTCCCCGGGGAAGGCTAGTATGTCTGAAATAGCTGATTGTTTGCTTTTGTGCTACATGCTTCTCCTGCTCGCTGGTTTATCTATTGATTGTGCTTTAGTTTATGACTGCTTTTCCCTGAGATTTCCCCCAAGGATTATAATCTATTTAACATTTATTCAGCAGAGCTGTTGCCACTAACCCTTTGGGTTTCCTGAGTGGCTTCTGACTGCCATTGTGTTCTTTCAAGAAACTATATGCACAGAGTATATGCACAAGGGATATGAAGGCTATCCCTAGTTTAAATATCCTGTCAATTCCTTTATGCAACTGCTGTCTAAATAAATGACATCCTGTGTTTAAAATATAGTCTCCTTAAAATTATTAAAATAAAATTTGATAAGTTGTAACAAATTTTTTTTTCTTTTTTTTTTTCCTGTTTGTGGTATTTTATTGTAGTTACACAAGTTACCATTGAGGGAAAATGGGTAAGGGTCATAAGATATCTCTATTCTTTCTTTTCTTTTCTTTTCTTTTTTTTTTTTTAACATCTTTATGGGGTATATTTGCTTTACAATGTTGTGTTAGTTTCTGCTTTATAACAAAGTGAATCAGTTATACATATACATATGTTCCCATATCTCTTTCCCCTTGCATCTTCCTCCCTTCCACCCTCCCTATCCCACGCCTGCAGGCGGTCACAAAGCACAGAGCTCATATCCCTGTGCTATGCGGCTGCTTCCCACTAGCTATCTACCTTATGTTTTGTAGTGTATATATGTCCATGCCTCTCTCTCGCTTTGTCAAACCTCACCCTTCTCCCTCCCCTTATCCTCACGTCTGTTCTCCAGTAGGTATGTGTATTTATTCCTGTCTTACCCCTAGGTTCTTCGTGACATTTTTTTCTTAAATTCCATATATATGTGTTAGCACATGGTATTTGTCTTTCTCTTTCTGACTTACTTCACTCTGTATGACAGACTCTAGGCCTATCCACCTCATTACAAATAAATCAATTTCAT
Organism: Phocoena sinus; assembly: GCF_008692025.1. Classification (NCBI taxonomy): domain Eukaryota; kingdom Metazoa; phylum Chordata; class Mammalia; order Artiodactyla; family Phocoenidae; genus Phocoena; species Phocoena sinus. Next base: position 34,459,895 of record NC_045770.1, on the reverse strand, counting down.
TTCTTTTATGGCTGAGTAATATGCCATTGTATATATGTGCCACATCTTCTTTTTTTTTTTTTTTTTTTTTAAACATCTTTATTGGGGTATAATTGCTTTACAATGGTGTGTTAGTTTCTGCTTTATAACAAAGTGAATCAGCTATACATATACATATGTTCCCATATGTCTTCCCTCTTGCGTCTCCCTCCCTCCCACTCTCCCCATCCCACCCTTCCAGGCTGTCACAAAGCACCGAGCTAATATCCCTGTGCCTTGCGGCTGCTTCCCCCCAGCTATCTACCTTACTATGTTTGTTAGTGTGTATATGTCCATGACTCTCTCTCGCCCTGTCAAAACTCACCCCTCCCCCTCCCCATACCCTCAAGTCCGTTCTCCAGTAGGTCTGCGTCTTTATTCCTACCTTACCCCTAGGTTCTTCATGACATTTTTTTCCCTTAAATTCCATATATATGTGTTAGCATACGGTATTTGTCTTTTTCTTTCTGACTTACTTCACTCTGTATGACAGACTCTAGGTCTATCCATCTCATTACAAATAGCTCAATTTCATTTCTTTTTAAGGCTGAGTAATATTCCATTGTGTATATGTGCCACATCTTCTTTATCCATTCATCCGATGATGGGCGCTTAGGTTGTTTCCATGTCCTGGCTATTGTAAATAGAGCTGCAATGAACATTTTGGTACATGACACTTTTTGAATTTTGGTTTTCTCAGGGTATATGCCAAGTAGTGGGATTGCTGGGTCATATGGTAATTCTATTTGTAGTTTTTTAAGGAACCTCCATACTGTTCTCCACAGTGGCTGAACCAATTCACATTCCCACCAGCAGTGCAAGAGTGTCCCCTTTTCTCCACACCCTCTCCAGCATTTATTGTTTCTAGATTTTTTGATGATGGCCATTCTGACTGGTGTGAGATGATATCTCATTGTAGTTTTGATTTGCATTTCTCTAACGATTAATGATGTTGAGCATTCTTTCATGTGTTTGTTGGCATTCTGTATATCTTCTTTGGAGAAATGTCTATTTAGGTCTTCTGCCCATTTTTGGATGGGGTTGTTTGTTTTTTTGTTATTGAGCTGCATGAGCTGCTTGTAAATTTTGGAGATTAATCCTTTGTCAGTTGCTTCATTTGCAAATGTTTTCTCCCATTCTGAGGGTTGTCTTTTGGTCTTGGTTATGGTTTCCTTTGCTGTGCAAAAGCTTTGAAGTTTCATTAGGTCCCATTTGTTTATTTTTGTTTTTATTTCCATTACTCTTGGAGGTGGGTCAGAAAGGATCTTGCTGTGATTTATGTCATAGAGTGTTCTTCCTATGTTTTCTTCTAAGAGTTTGATAGTTTCTGGCCTTACATTTAGGTCTTTAATCCATTTTGAGCTTATTTTTGTGTATGGTGTTAGGGAGTGATCTAATCTCATACTTTTACATGTACCTGTCCAGTTTTCCCAGCACCATTTATTGAAGAGGCTGTCCTTTCTCCACTGTACATTCCTGCCTCCTTTATCAAAGATAAGGTGTCCATATGTGCGTGGGTTTATCTCTGGGCTTTCTATCCTGTTCCACTGATCTATCTTTCTGTTTTTGTGCCAGTACCATACTGTCTTGATTACTGTTGCTTTGTAATATAGTCTGAAGTCAGGGAGCCTTATTCCTCCAGCTCCTTTTTTCGTTCTCAAGATTGCTTTGGCTATTCGGGGTCTTTTGTGTTTCCATACAAATTGCGAAATTTTTTGTTCTAGTTCTGTGAAAAATGCCAGTGGTAGTTTGATAGGGATTGCATTGAATCTGTAGATTGCTTTGGGTAGTAGAGTCATTTTCACAATGTTGATTCTTCCCATCCAAGAACATGGTATATCTCTCCATCTATTTGTATCATCTTTAATTTCTTTCATCAGTGTCTTATAATTTTCTGCATACAGGTCTTTCGTATCCTTAGGTAGGTTTATTCCTAGATATTTTATTCTTTTTGTTGCAATGGTAAATGGGAGTGTTTTCTTGATTTCACTTTCAGATTTTTCATCATTAGTATATAGGAATGCCAGAGATTTCTGTGCATTAATTTTGTATCCTCCTACTTTACCAAATTCCTTGATTAGCTCTAGTAGTTTTCTGGTAGCATCTTTAGGATTCTCTATGTATAGTATCATGTCATCTGCAAACAGTGACAGCTTTACTTCTTCTTTTCCGATTTGGATTCCTTTTATTTCCTTTTCTTCTCTGATTGCTGTGGCTAAAACTTCCAAAACTATGTTGAATAAGAGTGGTGAGAGTGGGCAACCTTGTCTTGTTCCTGATCTTAGTGGAAATGCTTTCAGTTTTTCACCATTGAGGATGATGTTTGCTGTGGGCTTGTCATATATGGCTTTTATTATGTTTAGGAAAGTTCCCTCTATGCCTACTTTCTGGAGGGTTTTTATCATAAATGGGTGTTGAATTTTGTCGAAAGCTTTCTCTGCATCTATTGAGATGATCATATGGTTTTTCTCCTTCAATTTGTTAATATGGTTTATCACATTGATAGATTTGCGTATATTGAAGAATCCATGCATTCCTGGAATAAACCCCACTTGATCATGGTGTATGATCCTTTTAATGTGCTGTTGGATTCTGTCTGCTAGTATTTTGTTGAGGATTTTTGCATCTATGTTCATCAGTGATATTGGCCTGTAGTTTTCTTTCTTTGTGACATCCTTGTCTGGTTTTGGTATCAAGGTGATGGTGGCTTCGTAGAAGGAATTTGGGAGTGTTCCTCCCTCTGCTATATTTTGGAAGAGTTTGAGAAGGATAGGTGTTAGCTCTTCTCTAAACGTTTGATAGAATTCACCTGTGAAGCCATCTGGTCCTGGGCTTTTGTTTGTTGGAAGGTTTTTAATCACAGTTTCAATTTCAGTGCTTGTGATTGGTCTGTTCATATTTTCTATTTCTTCCTGATTCAGTCTTGGCAGGTTGTGCATTTCTAAGAATTTGTCCATTTCTTCCAGATTGTCCATTTTATTGGCATAGAGTTGCTTGTAGTAATCTCTCATGATTTTTTTTATTTCTGCAGTGTCAGTTGTTACTTCTCCTTTTTCATTTCTAATTCTATTGATTTGAGTCTTCTCCCTTTTTTTCTTGATGAGTCTAGCTAGTGGTTTATCTATTTTGTTTATCTTCTCAAAGAACCAGCTTTTAGTTTTATTGATCTTTGCTATTGTTTCCTTCATTTCTTTTTCATTTATTTCTGATCTGATTTTTATGATTTCTTTCCTTCTGCTAGCTTTGGGGTTTTTTTGTTCTTCTTTCTCTAATTGCTTGAGGTGCAAGGTTAGGTTGTTTATTCGAGATGTTTCCTGCTTCTTAAGGTGGGCTTGTATTGCTATAAACTTCCCCCTTAGAACTGCTTTTGCTGCATCCCATAGGTTTAGGGTCGTTGTGTCGCCATTGTCATTTGTTTCTAGGTATTTTTTTATTTCCTCTTTGATTTCTTCAGTGATCACTTCATTATTAAGTAGTGTATTGTTTAGCCTCCATGTGTTTGTATTTTTTAAAGATCTTTTCCTGTAATTGATATCTAGTCTCATGGCGTTGTGGTCGGAAAAGATACTTGATACAATTTCAGTTTTCTTAAATTTACCAAGGCTTGATTTGTGACCCAAGATATGATCTATCCTGGAGAATGTTCCATGAGCACTTGAGAAAAATGTGTATTCTGTTGTTTTTGGATGGAGAGTCCTATAAATATCAATTAAGTCCATCTTGTTTAATGTATCATTTAAAGCTTGTGTTTCCTTATTTATTTTCATTTTGGATGATCTGTCCATGGGTGAAAGTGGGGTGTTAAAGTCCCCTACTATGAATGTGTTACTGTTGATCTCCCCTTTTATGGTTGTTAGTATTTGCCTTATGTATTGAGGTGCTCCTATGTTGGGTGCATAAATATTTACAATTGTTATATCTTCTTCTTGGATCGATCCCTTGATCATTATGTAGTGTCCTTCTTTGTCCCTTTTAATAGTCCTTATTTTAAAGTCTATTTTGTCTGATATGAGAATTGCTACTCCAGCTTTCTTTTGGTTTCCATTTGCATGGAATATCTTTTTCCATCCCCTTACTTTCAGTCTGTATGTGTCTCTAGTTCTGAAGTGGGTCTCTTGTAGACAGCATATATAAGGGTCTTGTTTTTGTATCCATTCAGCCAATCTGTGTCTTTTGGTGGGAGCATTTAGTCCATTTACATTTAAGGTAATTATCGATATGTATGTTCCTATTTCCATTTTATATATTGTTTTGGGTTCGCTACTATAGGTCATTTCCTTCTCTTGTGTTTCGTGTCTAGAGAAGTTCCTTTAGCATTTGTTGTAAAGCTGGTTTGGTGGTGCTGAACTCTCTCAGCTTTTGCTTGTCTGTAAAGGTTTTAATTTCTCCATCAAATGTGAATGAGATCCTTGCTGGGTAGAGTAGTCTTGGTTGCAGGCTATTCTCCTTCATCACTTTCAGTATGTCCTGCCACTCCCTTCTGGCTTGTAGGGTTTCTGCTGAGAGATCAGCTGTTAACCTTATGGGGATTCCCTTGTGTGTTATTTGTTGTTTTTCCCTTGCTGCTTTTAATATGCTTTCTTTGTATTTAATTTTTGACAGTTTGATTAATATGTGTCTTGGCGTGTTTCTCCTTGTATTTATCCTGTATGGGACCCTCTGTGCTTCCTGGACTTGATTAACTATTTCCTTTCCCATATTAGGGAAGTTTTCAACTATAATCTCTTCAAATATTTTCTCAGTCCCTTTCTTTCTTTCTTCTTCTTCTGGAACCCCTATAATTCGAATGTTGGTGCGTTTCATGTTGTCCCAGAGGTCTCTGAGACTGTCCTCAGTTCTTTTCATTCTTTTTTCTTTATTCTGCTCTGCAGTAGTTATTTCCACTACTTTATCTTCCAGGTCACTTATCCGTTCTTCTGCCTCAGTTATTCTGCTATTGATCCTATCTAGAGTGATTTTAATTTCATTTATTGCATTGTTCATCGTTGCTTGTTTCATCTTTAGTTCTTGTAGGTCCTTGTTAACTGTTTCTTGCATTTTGTCCATTCTACTTCCAAGATTTTGGATCATCCTTACTATCATTATTCTGAATTCTTTTTCAGGTAGATTACCTATTTCCTCTTCATTTGTTAGGTCTGGTGGGTTTTTATCTTGCTCCTTCATCTGCTGTGTGTTTTTCTGTCTTCTCATTTTGCTTATCTTACTGTGTTTGGGGTCTCCTTTTTGCAGGCTGCACTTTCGTAGTTCCCGTTGTTTTTGATGTCTGTCTCCAGTGGCTAAGGTTGTTTCAGTGGGTTGTGTAGGCTTCCTGGTGGAGGGGACTAGTGCCTGTGTTGTGCTGGATGAGGCTGGATCTTGTCTGTCTAGTGGGCAGGTTCACGTCTGGTGGTGTGTTTTGGGGTGTCTGTGGCCTTATTATGATTTTAGGCAGCCTCTCTGCTAATGGGTGGGGTTGTGTTCCTGTTTTGCTAGTTGTTTGGCATAGGTTGTCCAGCACTGTGGCTTGCTGGTCGTTGAGTGAAGCTGGGTGCTGGTGTTAAGATGGAGGTCTCTGGGATATTTCCACCGTTTAATATTATGTCGAGCTGGGAGGTCTCTTGTTGACCAGTGTCCTGACGTTGGCTCTCCTACCTCAGAGGCAGAGCCCTGACTCCTGGCTGGAGCACCAAGAGCCTTTCATCCACACAGCTCAGAATAAAAGGGAGAAAAAGTAGGGAGAATTAGTAGAAGTATGAGTAAAGAAAGAAGGAAAGGAGGAAAGGAAGGAAGGAAGAAAGAAGCAAAGAAGGAAAGAAAGGAGGGAGGGAGGGAGGGAGGGAGGGAGGGCTATTGTAACTAGAGCTGCAATGAACATTTTGGTACATAACTCTTTTTGAAATATGGTTTTCTCTGGGTATATGTGCAGTAGTGGGTTTGATGGATCATACGGTAATTCTATTTTTAGTTTTTGAATGAACCTACATACTGTTCTCCATAGTGGCTGTATGAATTCACATTCCCACAAGCAGTGCAGGAGTGTTCCCTTTTCTCCACACCCTCTCCAGCATTTATTGTTTCCAGATTTTTTGATGATGGCCATTCTGACTGGTGTGAGATGATATCTCATTGTAGTTTTGATTTGCATTTCCCTAAAGATTAATGATGCTGAGCATACTTTCATGTGTTTGTTGGCAGTCTGTATATCTTCTTTGGAGAAATGTCTATTTAGGTCTTCTGCTCATTTTTGGATTGGGTTGTTTGTTTTATTGTTATTGAGCTGCATGAGCTGCTTGTAAATTTTGGAAACTAATCCTTTGTCAGTTGCTTCATTTGCAAATATTTTCTCCCATTCTGAGGGTTGTCTTTTGGTCTTATTCATGGTTTCCTTTGCTGTGCAAAAGCTTTGAAGTTTTATTAGGTCCCATTTGTTTATTTTTGTTTTTATTTCCATTTCTCTAGGAGGTGGGTCAAAAAGGATCTTGCTGTGATTTATGTCATAGAGTGTTCTGCCTATGTTTTCCTCTAAGAGTTTGATAGTTTCTGGCCTTCCATTTAAGGCTTTAATCCATTTTTAGCTTATTTCTGTGTATGGTGTTAGGGAGTGATCTAATCTCATACTTTTATATGTACCTGTCCAGTTTTCCAAGCACCACTTATTAAAGAGGCTGTCTTTTCTCCACTGTACATTCCTGCCTCCTTTATCAAAGGTAAGGTGACCATATATGCGTGGGTTTATCTCTGGGCTTTCTATCCTGTTCCATTGATCTCTATTTCTGTTTTTGTGCCAGTACCATACTGTCTTGATTACTGTAGCTTTATAGTTTATAATTTAGTCTGAAGTCAGGGAGCCCGATTCCTCCAGCTCCGTTTTTCGTTCTCAAGATTGCTTTGGCTATTCGGGGTCTTTTGTGTTTCCATACAAATTGTGAATTTTTTTGTTCTAGTTCTGTGAAAAATGCTAGTGGTAGTTTGATAGGGATTTCATTGAATCTGTAGATTGCTTTGGGTAATAGAGTCATTTTCACAATGTGTACTCTTCCAATCCAAGAACATGGTATATCTCTCCATCTATTTGTATCATTCTTTCATCAGTATCTTATAATTTTCTGCATACAGGTCTTTTGTCTCCCTAGGTAGGTTTATTCCTAGATATTTTATTCTTTTTGTTGCAATGGTAATGGGAGTGTTTTCTTGATTTCAGTTTCAGATTTTTCATCATTAGTGTATAGGAATGAAAGATATTTCTGTGCATTAATTTTGTATCCTGCAACTTTACCAAATTCATTGATTGGTTCTAGTAGTTTTCTGGTAGCATCTTTAGGATTCTCTATTTATAGTATCATGTCATCTGCAAACAGTGACAGCTTTACTTCTTCTTTTCCAATTTGGATTCCTTTTATTTCCTTTTCTTCTCAGATTGCTGTGGCTAAAACTTCCAAAACTATATTGAATAAGAGTGGTGAGAGTGGGCAACCTTGTCTTGTTCCTGATCTTAGTGGAAATGCTTTCAGTTTTTCACCATTGAGGATGATGTTGGCTGTGGGTTTGTCATATATGGCCTTTATTATGTTGAGGAAATTTCCCTCTATGCCTACTTTCTGGAGGGTTTTTATCATAAATGGGTGTTGAATTGTGTCAAAAGCTTTCTCTGCATCTATTGAGATGATCATATGGTTTTTCTCCTTCAGTTTGTTAATACGGTTTATCACATTGATTGATTTGCGTATATTGAAGAATCCTTGCATTCCTGGAATAAACCCCACTTGATCATGGTGTATGATCCCTTTAATGTGCTGTTGGATTCTGTTTGCTAGCATTTTGTTGAGGATTTTTGCATCTATGTTCATCAGTGCTATTGGCCTGTAGTTTTCTTTCTTTGTGACTTCCTTGTCTGGTTTTGGTATCAAGGTGATGGTGGCCTTGTAGAATGAATTTGGAAGTGTTCCTCCCTCTGCTATATTTTGGAAGATTTTGAGAAGGATAGGTGTTAGCTCTTCTCTCAATGTTTGATAGAATTCTCCTGTGAAGCCATCTGGTCCTGGGCTTTTGTTTGTTGGAAGATTTTTAATCACAGTTTCAAGTTCAGTGCTTGTGATTGGTCTGTTCATATTTTCTATTTCTTCCTGATTCAGTCTTGGCAGGTTGTGCATTTTTAAGAATTTGTCCATTTCTTCCATGTTGTCCATTTTATTGAAATAGAGTTACTTGTAGCAATCTCTCATGATCTTTTGTATTTCTGCAGTATCAACTGTTACTTCTTTTTCATTTCTAATTCTATTGATTTGAGTCTTCTCCCTTTTTTTCTTGATGAGTCTGGCTAATGGTTTATTAATTTTTTTATCTTCTCAAAGAACCAGCTTTTAGTTTTATTGATATTTGCTATTGTTTCCTTCATTTCTTTTTCATTTATTTCTGATCTGATTTCTATGATTTCTTTCCTTCTGCTAACTTTGGGGGTTTTTTGTTCTTCTTTAATTGGTTTAGGTGTAAGGTTAGGTTGTTTATTCGAGATGTTTCTTGTTTCTTAAGGTGGGCTTGTGTTGCTATAAACTGCTCTCTTAGATCTGATTTTGCTGCATCCCATAGGTTTTGGGTCGTCGTGTCTCCATTGTCACTTGTTTCTAGGTATTTTTTGATTTCCTCTTTGATTTCTTCAGTGATCACTTTGTTATTAAGTAGTGTATTGTTTAGCCTCCATGTGTTTGTATTTTTTACAGATCTTTTCTTGTAATTGATATCTAGTCTCATGGCGTTGTGGTCAGAAAAGATACTTGATACAATTTCAATTTTCTTAAATTTGCCAAGGCTTGATTTGTGACCCATGATATGATCTATCCTGGAGAATCTTTCATGAGCACTTGAGACAAATGTGTATTGTGTTGTTTTGGGGTGGAGTGTCCTATAAATATGAATTAATTCCATCTTGTTTAATGTATCATTTAAAGCTTGTGTTTCCTTATTTATTTTCGTTTTGGCTGATCTGTCCATTGGTGAAAGTGGGGTGTTAAAGTCCCCTACTATGAATATGTTACTGTCGAGTTCCCCTTTTATGGCTGTTAGTATTTGCCTTATGTATTGAGGTGCTCCTATGTTGGGTGCATAAATATTTACAATTGTTATATGTTCTTCTTGGATCGATCCCTTGATCATTATATACTGTCTTTCTTTGTCTCTTCTAGTAGTCTTTATTTTAAAGTTTATTTTGTCTGATATGAGAGTCACTACTCCAGCTTTCTTTTGGTTTCCATTTGCATGGAATATCTTTTTCCATCCCCTTACTTTCAGTCTGTATGTGTCTCTAGGTCTGAAGTGGGTCTCTTGTAGACAGCATATATATGGGTCTTGTATTTGTATCCATTCAGCCAATATGTGTCTTTTGGTGGGAGCATTTAGTCCATTTACATTTAAGTTAATTATCAATATATATGTTCCTATTCCCATTTTCTAAATTGTTTTGAGTTCATTATTGTAGGTCTTTTCCTTCTCTTGTGTTTCTTGCCTAGAGAAGTTCCTTTAGCTTTGTTGTAAAGCTGGTTTGGTGGTGCTGAACTCTCTCAGCTTTTGCTTGTCTGTAAAGGTTTTAATTTCTCCATCAAATCTTAATGAGATCCTTGCTGGGTAGAGTAATCTTGGTGGCAGGTTTTTCTCCTTCATCAATTTAAATATGTCCTGCCAGTCCCTTCTGGCTTGCAGAGGTTCTGCTGAGAGATCAGCTGTTAACCTTATAGGGAATCCCTTGTTTGTTATTTTTCCCTTGCTGCTTTTAATATGCTTTCTTTGTATTTAATTTTTGACAGTTTGATTAATATGTGTCTTGGCATATTTCTCCTTGGATTTATCATGTATGGGACTCTCTGTGCTTCCTGGACTTGATTAACTATTTCCTTTCCCATATTAGGGAAGTTTTCAACTATAATCTCTTTAAATATTTTCTCAGTCCCTTTCTTTTTCTCTTCTTCTTCTGGAACCCCTATAATTCAAATGTTGGTGCATTTAATGTTGTCCCAGAGGTCTCTGAGACTGCCCTCAGTTCTTTTCATTCTTTTTTCTTTATTCTGCTCTGCAGTAGTTATTTCCACTATTTTACCTTCCAGGTCACTTATCCGTTCTTCTGCCTCAGTTATTCTGCTATTGATCCCTACTAGAGTATTTTAAATTTCATTTATTGTGTTGTTCATCATTATTTGTCTCATCTTTAGTTCTTCTAGGTACTTGTTAAATGTTTCTTGCATTTTGTCTATTCTATTTCCAATATTTTGGATCATCTTTACTATCATTATTCTGAATTCTTTTTCAGGTAGACTGCCTATTTCCTCTTCATTTGTTAGGTCTGGTGCATTTTTTCTTGCTCCTTCATCTGCTGTGTGTTTTTCTATCTTCTCATTTTGCTAATCTTACTGTGTTTGGTGTCTCCTTTTTGCAGGCTGCAGGTTCATAGTTCCCATTGTTTTTGATGTCTGTTCCCAGTGGCTAAGGTTGGTTCATTGGATTGTGTAGGGTTCTTGGTGGAGGGGACTAGTGCCTGTGTTCTGGTGGATGAGGCTGGATCTTGTCTCTCTGGTGGGCAAGTCCCCATCTGGTGGTGTGTTTTGGGGTGTCTGTGGACTTATTATGATTTTAGGCAGCCTCTCTGCTAATGGGTGTGGTTTTGTTCCTGTTTTGCTAGTTGTTTGGCATAGGGTGTCCAGCACTGTAGCCTGCTGGTCATTGAGTGAAGCTGGGTGCTGGTGTTGAGATGGAGATCTCTGGGAGATTTTCGCCTTTTGATTTTATGTGGAGCTGGGAGTTGTCTTGTTGACCATTGTCCTGAAGTTGGCTCTCCCACCTCAGAGGCACAGCAGTGACTCCTGGCTGCAGCACCAAGAGCCTTTCATCCACACGGCTCAGAATAAAAGGAAGAAAAAATAGAGAGAAAGAATTAGTAGAAGTAGAAAGAAAGAAAGAAAGAAAAAAGAAAGGAAGGAGGGAAGGAAGGAAGGATGGAAGGAAGGAAGAAAGAAAGAAAGAAAGAAAGAAAGAAAGAAATAGAAAAAAAAGGAAAGAAAGAAAGGAGGGAGGGAGGGAGGGACGATAGGAGGAAGGAAGGAAGGAACGAGGGAAGGAAGGAAAAAAGAAAGAAAGAAAGAAGATAAAGTAAAATAAAATAAAATATAATAAAATTATTAAATTAAAAAATAATTATTAAGAAAAAAATTTAAAAAAGGAAATGGATGGATAGAACATTAGGACAAATGGTGGAAGCAAAGCTATACAGACAAACTCTCACACAGAAGCATACACATACACACTCACAAGAAGAGGAAAAGGGAAAAAAATCATAAATCTTGCTCTCAAAGTCCACCTCCTCAATTTGGGATGATTTGTTGTCTAAAGGAAGGAAGGAAGGAAGGAAGGAAAGAAAGAAAGTAAGAAACAAATAAAGAAAGAAACAAAGAAAGAAAGAAGGTAAAGTAAAATAAAGTTATTAAAATTAAAATTAATTATTAAGAAAAAAAAAAAAAACAGACGGATAGAACCCTAGGACAAATGGTGGAAGCAAAGCTATACAGACAAAATCTGACACAGAAGCATACATATACACACTCACAAAGAGAGGAAAAGGGGAAAAAATCATAAATCTTGCTCTCAGAGTCCACTTCCTCAATTTGGGATGATTCGTTGTCTATTCATGTATTCCAGAGATGCAGCATACATCAAGTAGATTGTGGAGCTTTAATCTGCTGCTTCTGACGCTTCTGGGAGAGATTTCCCTTTCTCTTCTTTGTTCTCACAGCTCCCAGGGGCTCAGCTTTGGATTTGGCCCCGCCTGTGCATGTAGGTCGCTGGAGGGCCTCTGTTTTTTGCTCAGACAGGACAGGGTTAAAGGAGCCGTTAATTTGGGGGCTCTGACTCACTCAGGCCGGGGGGATGGAGGGGCGTGGATTGTGGGGTGAGCCTGCGGCGGCAGAGGGCATCGTTGCACCAGCCCGTCGTTGCACCAGCCTGACGTTGCACCAGCCTGAGGCCCGCAGTGCATTCTCCTGGGGAAGTTGTCCCTGGATCCCGGGAATCTGGCAGTGGCGGGCTGCACAGGTTCCCCAGAAGAGGGGTGTGGATAGTGACCTGTGTTCGTACACAGGCCCCTTGGTGGTGGCAGCAGCAGCCTTAGCGTCTCCCGCCCGTCTCTGGGGTCCGCGCCTTTAGCCGCAGCTCGCGTCCGTCTCTGGCGTTCCTTTAAGCAGCGCTCTTAATCCCCTCTCCTCGCGCACCAGGAAACAAAGAGGGAAGAAAAAGTCTCTTGCCTCTTTTGCAGCTCCAGACCTTTTCCCGGACTCCCTCCTGGCTAGCCGTGGTGCATTAACCCTTTCAGGCTGTGTTCACGCAGCCAACCCCAGTGCTCTCCCTGCGCTCCGACCAAAGCCCGAGCCTCAGCTCACAGCTCCGCCCGCCCTGGCGGGTGAGCAGACAAGCCTCTCGGGTTGGTGAGTGCTGGTCAGCACCGATCCTCTGTGTGGGAATCTCCCCGCTTTGCCCTCCGCACCCCTGTTGCTGTGCTGTCCTCCATGGCTCCGAAGTTGCCCTCTCCACCACCTGCAGTCTCCACCCACGAAGGGGCTTCCTAATGTGTGGAAACCTTTCCTCCTTCACAGCTCCCTCCCACTGGTGCAGGTCCCATCCCTATTATTTTGTCTCTGTTTTTTTCTTTTGCCCTACCCAGGTACGTGGGGGGTTTCTTGCCTTTTGGGAGGTCCGAGGTCTCCTGCCAGCGTTCAGTAGGTGTTCTGTAGGAGTTGTTCCACGTGTAGATGTATTTCTGGTGTATCTGTGGGGAGGATGGTGATCTCCACGTCTTACTCTTCCACCATCTTTAGAACACCCCCTCAAGTTGTAACAAATTTAACAGTACAAAATAAAATGTAGAGTAAAACTTAATTTCAAGACTTCCAGTCTGAACATGGCAGGAGAGATATAGTAAGTTCCCTCTTTTTTTATATATGATACAAAAGCAGCAAGGTAAATAGGAAAAGAAAAAAGAATTCCATATTCACTGAGATCCAAAGGCATATATCATTCACAGACTGGCCTGCTTATAGCAGGTATGACTCTCACAAATGCTATGTGGAATGTAGAAGCCTAGCAAGGGGAAGTGAACAGAGTGACCATAAAACTGCCCTGGAAATGCCAGTAAAAATACACTTCCAGGAAGGCATAATGCACACCCAGAAGTAGAATATCCCATAATTTGCATCAGAAGAGATCTGCAGAATCTAAAGGAAGTAGGTAGAGATCAAGCAGAGCCTGCATAGGAAGAAGGTACGAGAAAGACCCACAGAAAATGACCAAACAGCCCAGAGGTGCAGATTGCAGAGAAGGCAACAAAATATGCACTCTTCAGAAGGAAACTCCTACAAATAACTCTGTCAGGATATCCAACTCATTCTTTGATGAACAATGTAGGAGTAGTTGAAAAAGAATCAACACAAAAATACTAAAAGAAACCTTTGTTAAAATAATGATGTCACGAAACAGAGAATTCAAAACATTTTACCACAGCCTAGAAAAGGTAACTAAATGGTCGTTTAAATGAAAGAATACCAAAAAAATTTGAAATTCAAGAACTCAGGAAAAAGATGGTAAAGTTTATTAAAATGAACTTGTAGGAGTTAGTGTAGAAGAAAAAAGTCAAAACAGTAAAAAAGGACAAGGTAAAATAGACAATGTGGAAAATACCATAATTACCATGGAGCACAGAAATAGAAAGGAAAATGAAAAAAGTGAAATAGGATTAGAAAATGTTATACATATAAACAATAAGCAAAGATATTCAATCTTACACAATTGGAGTTTCCTATAAGAACAAAAAGAAAATACTTTACAAATTATTAGAGGAGTATAGACATTTAATAAAAGCATTATGTTATTTTTCTGGATTTTGTATATTTGGTCTTTGTCATTCTTTATATACTTGAAATATGTTGTGGTATTTTTATTATTATTATATTTTTCGCGGTACACGGGCCTTTCACTGTTGTGGCCTCTCCTGTTGCGGAGCACAGGCTCCGGACGCGCAGACCCAGCAGCCATGGCTCATGGGCCCAGCCGCTCCACGGCATGTGGGATCTTCCCGGACCAGGGCACGAACCTGTGTCCCCTGCATTGGCAGGCGGACTCTCAACCACTGCGCCACCAGGGAAGCCCTGTTGTGGTATTTTTATCTGACCATATAAACATTTACTTTCTACTTAACTATGTAGTCATAAGTGTATTGATATATTATTTTTCTAAAGAAGTTCTTGAAATTATAGAAGCTTCAGGCCCACAATCTCCTTGACCTGCCCCTTTAAAGTTTTACTGCCCTCTCTTAAAAAAGTATAAATACTAGAGGCATATTTTTCACCACTTCTAATCATCCTTTTGAAATCAGTCTGTAATGAAAAACTGTAGGCTAGTGACAGGCTAATTTTCCGAGGTAAAATGGTTTTGTCACTTTAGTGTGAAACCATTAAGTAAAGGCCAAAATTTTTTACGAATGATCATGATTTTCTCTCATTGATTCATGTAATAACAAATATTTATTGAAGGCCTGCTGCCTGATGCAGCTTTAAAATAGGCAATGTGCAAGAAAAAAGGAACAAAATTAGCTATGTGTCTGAACCTCATGGAATGCACATCCTTGTAGGAGGATAGAATCAAAGTAATAATTACACAGGTCTGATATTTCATTGCAGTACACACTGATCAGAATAAGCAAGTTGATTATTACATACCTGCTGGTAAAGTGGATAACTAGCTGCTGTCCCAGTGGTATTGCCTCCTCCTCCCCTCCCCCTTCACTATCCAGCAGATATAGCATTAACACCAGGCACAGAATCAGGTCTTCAGTACCCAGCTCCAGTTCTTCCACTTCTGTTTTGATTGGTGAGTGCACATGTCACACAGCTGTATCCCCCAAAATCCTACCTCCTTGGTTCTATTTTTAGATCCAAGGGAGGCAAAAGAAGACAGACATCCCACTCCCTGATCTCCTGCTTTGTTCCAAGGAAAGGTGATGGGTCACCACAGGAGCAGGTTGGTGCCTGTCAGCCTAAGGCTAGCATTGGTCCACTGATACACTTATACCAAAGCCAAGGTGTGGCTGGCAGGAAGGCAAGGTGGACACAGCAAGAGACACACCCCTGGTGACTACGGAGGACACTAGAACCCCAATGGCCAAAAGTCAGAGCTCATGTAGCCCTAACTGTCTGTGGGTAGCCTTTGCCAGCCAGCATGCTCACCACTCCCTTTATTGCAGGGAAACTATAGCTTCCTTAGAATATTAGCTTTGAGAGGACCTGAGAGAGACCAAGAGAACAGGGTGTCTAGATCAATGGGAATAGCTGAGGAGGGAAGCACTTCAGGCTCTGCACACACTGAGAGAGTTCCCTAGGGTTTTTCTTAGAGGAAATTACAACTGGGATGCTGAGAAGTCCCTCTTTTCACCATCTCTGTTAATTTCCACCTTTTAATTCAATAAGTTTGTTAAAACCCATCAAATCCCTGCCTTCTTGGCCAATAACAAAATAAGTTTGCAAATATAACTTACAGCTAACTGCTACACAGCTCTACCTTACATACCTGGCCTGAAGGATTAGGTTGAACTTAATTAAATAAGATGTTCCAATAAATGACTTTTATAAGTTAGTCAATAATAAAGATATTGCATATATTTTAAAATGTCATATACTATTATAAGGGTTAAAAATAAATTAAATGTAATTGTTAATTCGGCAGTAGCTGAGAGGATTTAGTGCAATTCATACTATTGTTGATATAAAGAGAAATAAATCCTCTGCTTATTGATATTGTCACCTAATGACTATCATTTTAATAGAATTGTTCAAAAAGCTTTATATGATTCCTTATGTTCAAGTCATGACTTAGAAAGGAACTTTACTTAGCTCATAACAGCTAGTTTAAACAAAAGATCACAAACATGTTTTCTAAAAATCAGCAAATAATTTGGGCATTGTTAGAACAATTTGATGAAAAATTTGTGCTACACATGATCACTTAGTAAATGGCAGTTTACAAATAAACACACACATATACACGTATATGTGTATGAATTTATTTAGAGAACAAGGAATATATTTAATTTTATATTTACAAGTTAATTACATATTATTTTATATTACTGTTCCATTTGTTACATAACTGGAGTATCACACTAATAAATCTATAATACCAGTTTGGGATTACCATTTTATAGGAGGGGGAGAGTAAATTTTTATGAGCATATGATAAAGTAATATCTCCCATACTGGAGTTGTCTGTGAGGACTTTCTTGAGTAGTGATAAGTGAACTGCAATATAAGGACAAGTAGAAATATGAGCATCCCAGGTTTAAGCAAGGAATGAAAAAGGTAGTATACTGAAAGGAAGCTAATGGTGTTCAAGAAAACTGAAAAAGTCTAGATTGTTGGAGTGAAGTGAATAAAAGGAAGAGTGGTATGTGTTGTGGCTTGGGAAATAGTGGGTGGCCATACCATGTAGAACGTCATAGGACATGATGGTGAACATGGTCTCTACATTAGTGCAAAAACTAATAAAGGGATTTTATGAGTTTGGTGATATGAACATATTCAAATTTTGCAGATATTACTTGGGCTATGATGTGAACAACAAACTCGAGGGAGACAATTGGCAATGTTGGAAGACCAGGTATTAGAAATTTGCAGTGGTTCAGGCAAAGGAGGATGAAACTAAGAGTAAGCTATTAGGTAGCAATGGAATGATGAACTAACACGAGGAAAACTTTGTAGAATTTGTGAATATGTTGGGTGTGGAGGGTGAGAGAGGAGAGGATAGGGTAGGAAAATTTAAGTTCAGCCTTACCTTTTTTGAATTTGAGCTACTAATACTGAGTCACATGTTCATTCTATTCCCTCCTCTGTACGTGCTATAGAAGAAAAAAATGGGACCCTCAAAATATTGTTGCCTAAACTACTCGAAATCCTATTAGAATCACCTAGGAAACTCCTTTCTCAGAGATTCTTATTCCATTGGTCTGTTGTAGGGCTTGGACATGGGAATGTCTTAAAATTTCCCCAGAGGATTTTAATGTACAGCTAGATTAAGAACAACTGATATAGTGAGAAGTATGATTGAACTGAACTAAGAAGTTGTAATAGAAATTGAATAGGCCACAAATTAGATATCTTTCAGGTGGCTAAAAATATTATAGCATCTTTGTAAAAATACTATCTCTCTGTTTCTCTCTCAGATTAGAGTTCACCTCTCTAGATGATATTTAGTTTCCTTTGGAATAAAAACCCTTCCAGATGTGATAGACTGAATTAAACCCACTGAGCATAGCAAGCATTTTAGAATTGCTTTTAATTCACTAAAATTGTGCATCTTATTTGATTCCTCCTTTTTTTCCCTTTAGGGTGTAAAAGAGAAAAAAAATCAATTAGATGAATACTAATTAAGCCAGTTTATTGGATGGTAGTTTGTCAATTACTGAACCTTTAAAAAATAGTATTATCAGTCACATTCTAAGATAAGTTATAGATCAGATGGTATGTGAGGAACAGTGGAGAGAGAGAGAGAGAGAGAGAGAGAGAGAGAGTGTGTGAGGGACAGAGAGAGAGAAAGAGAGATTGATAGAATCTAGGTGAATAATTTTATAGGTAAGAATTTAACTAGAATGACTCTGTAATGCCTTTATTTTAACTTCAGAAGCTAATTATTCAAAAGTGGCATTATTCAGGTAATGATTGCATTTATCAACTTATTGTCTGTATTTTGGGGGCATTATTTGAATAGACAAAGTAGACTATCAGACTTTAAATCAACTCTTTATATTGGAATTGGCAACCAGTTATAGTTAGTTTTAAATACCAATGTTTCTTTCAGCAAATATTTAGTAATTCTAAAATCTGTAACAATAAACATAAATGTTAGTTATTCCAAAATAACTAAAAATACAAAGTCCTGTCCTGAAGATGTTAAGATGCATAAGTCACATTCTTAGCTCTCAGGGAATCTTGAAAATAAAAACAGACTGTTTAAGTGTCATGTCATCTGCAAATAGTGACAGTTTTACTTCTTCTTCTCTTCCAATTTGGATGCCTTTTATTTCTTTTTCTTGTCTGATTGCTGTAGCTAGGACTTCTGATACTATGTTAACTAGAAGGGGTGAGAATGGACATCGTTGTCTTCTTCCTGAATTTAAAGAATTTAAGATTTTCACTGTTGACTATGATTTTAGTTGTGAGTTTGTTATAAATTGCCTTTATTATGCTGATGTACGTTCCCTCTATACCCACTTTGATGATAGTGTTTTATCATGAATGAATGTTGAATTTTGTCAAACAGTTTTTCTGCATCTATTGAGATGATCATGTGATTTTTATCCTTCCTTTTGTTAATGTGGTGAATCACATTGATTGATTCACAAATACTGAACCATCCTTGTGCCCCTGAGTAAATCCAAGTTGATCATGGTGTTTGATCCTTTTTATATATTATTGGATTCAGTGTGTTAATATTTTGTTGAGGACTTTTGCATTTATTTTCATCAAAGATATTGGCTTTTCTGTAATTTTCTTTTTCTGTAGTGTCTTTGTCTGGTTTTGGTATCAGGGTAATGGTAATGGTGACTGTGTAGAATAAATTTGGGAGTGTTCCATGCTCTTCAATGTTTTGGAATAGTTTGCAAAAGATAGGTATTAGTTTTTTTTTATATGTTTGGTAGAATCACTATTTACAATGGCCAAGATATGGAAGCAACCCAAGTGTCCATCAATAGAAAAATGGATAAAGAAGATGTGATCTATCTATCCATATATATATATATATATATATATAAAGGAGTATTACTTAGCCATAAAAAGAATGAAAGTCTACAATTTGCAGCAACATGGATGGACCGAGAGAATATTATACGTAGTGAAATAAGTCAGGGAGTAAAAACATATATCACTTATATGTGAAATCTAAAAAAAGACAAACAAACAGATGTACACAGCAAAATAGAAACAGAATTACAGACACAGGAAAAAAGCATTAGTGGTTATTAGAGGGAGGAAGGAAGGGGGAGAGGCAAGTTAGGTGTATGGGATTAAGAGATACAAACTACTATGTGTAAAATAGATAAGCAACAAGGATATATTGCATAGTACAGGGAATTATCTTGTAACAACTTTTAATAGAGTATAATCTGTAAAAATACTGAATAACTATGCTGTACACCTGAAATTAATATAATGTTGTAAATCAACAATTCTTCAATTAAAAAAGACAGACTGGTAAATAAACAAACTCAATAAAATATTAAATTTATAGAGTGGCATGTAACATGGAAATCTTGCAGATAACCAGTAGAGCCTTGAGCTTCCTATTCTAAGGATATGAACCAGAAGAATGCAGTAAACAGGACCTCACAATTTAGGGAAACTTGCTCTCTCTCCCACATGGAGGAGGAAAAGAAGAACTATAAGATATGTTCTTCTAATAACTAGTACTAATAACTACTTGTTGTAAGCATTGTGATAATTATTTTTTCATACATGATATTGTTAATACCAATAGAAACTCTTTAGAAAAATTATTATTATACATTATGTTTTACAGATGAGAAAAATAAGGCTTAGAGAAGCACTGTCCAATAGAAGTACAAAATGAGCCACAAAAGCAAGGCATATATGTAATTTAAAATTTTCTAGTAGTCACATTTTTGAAAAGTAAAAAGAAACAAGTGAAATTAATTATAATAATGCATACAGTGAAATCCAATATCTGAAATTCAAAATATAATTATTTCATAATACAATAAATGTAAAAATACATTACTGCAATGTTTTACATTTTTTTCATACTGTCTTTGAAATCCAGTGTATATTTTACACTTATAGAATATCTCAGTATTTACTAACCACATTTCAAGTGCTCAATAGCCAAATTGGCTAGTGGCTAGCCTAGCTCAGACATTTTAAATAAGTTGTCCAAGGTTTAGTTACTAGAAAAGAACAGAGCTGAAATTCAAGTCTGTGTATTCTAACTCCACAGCATGGACTCTTAAATACTATATTGTGCTACATAGGAAGGTATGATCCTAGATTCATAAATTTAACTTGAAGTGTTCTTATTAGTACAGGATTTTCAAAAACATCCAAATAATTATATATATCCTTATTCACCTAAGAAAAGAAATGGTCTTAAAGAGGTTAAAAAAAATATTGAAGGATTCACAATTAGTAGACAATATTACAGGTATTGAATTTACATCTTTCTAGTTTCAAATTCCATATTTCAACTATATCACAACCATAAGTAACTAGATTCACTGAGAAAGAATTCAAAGAAAAATCAGGCTCCCAATAGATATAATAGAAGATAATCACAAACAAAGCGGGGTGTTTTTATGATCAAGCGCTCTGCTCTTATTTTTTTTAGCTGTCTATGCCTTTTCATTCCCTTTAAACATAAAACATAATCACTACCACCAGCACAGCAACAGAAAATTCAATTAATAGCTTATTGCCTACAGGGCTCATGTTGCCCTAGGTTTTTTGCTGACAAGCATCTATAAGACATGTGTAAATAAGCATCTAAGAACCATGCCCAGTATTCAGATTATACACGTGTGTTAGGAATACATTATCCCATCGACATAATGCTGCAGTAATGACACAGCCTTCTGGGAAATAGCAGACGTAGCCTCAGGCAACAAGGAAGTGGGAGAATACCTTCATGCTTTGTCATTAACGGCCTAGAAGACTTCATGTTATAGTGTCTCGGGTTTTAAATTAAATGTCAAATACAATTTGCCACTGAAAATGTGAAGTGTGGAACTTTCTGTAGAGACTCTGAGCACTATCTTCTAATTGGTGTCTGCCTAATATTAAGTAAAAGTAGTTAGAGATCATTATTTAGTGAAGCGTCACACCAGTCTGCAGAAATGTGTGTATTTTTACTTTGAAAGTTAGTAAATTCTTGAGGCAGTATTTAAAATGTGCAGTGTTCAATGTAGTATTAGATACAGTGGAACTGGTAAACTCTTCCCTTTGGGACCATGCCACCATTTATGTCCTGATCTTTCTGACATTTAGCAGGTAACATCAGGAAATTTGTGAAAGAAACTGGAGCAGCACATATTCTACATTTGGTAGGTTTTTTTTTTCCCCCTGCTGAGAAGGGTCTGTGTTAATAATAAGACTAATAATAGGATTTCCAATCCACTTTAATGTGTTAGCATTATATCTTTCTGAACCACCTGTATATTAGTGCTAATTATAAGGTAGTTTAAGTCTAAAAATGCAGTCTTAAACACAAAGACATCATTTTTATTGCCGGTTTTAATTAGAAACCTAAAGAAACATGTACAATTAAATATGCCCATAAAAATAATAGATACATTCCTATAATACTAGTCAATTTGTTGCACCATTAATATCATTCAGTGTGGCAGTTTTTAAAATGTATTGGAGTAATTCAAGTGGAAAATGGCTATGAACAAAATTATCACCATTTAAACCACCATTACTGTTTTAGAAAGTGAGTGATGCTTTCAGGTTTGCAGCACTAGCTGTTTTGCTTCGCAGTCACATTGTAAAGTTAACTGTTTGCCTATCTCATTGCACCCCTTTTTCCTAAAAACAATTAATCTTGTTCTAGAAGTATACAGCTTCAGAATAAAATTAATGTGACTTCAGGAATTTATAGTTGCAAATGTAATTTGTAAAGGAAATATTAATGTGTCTAAATTTTCCTGTTGCCAAGGAAGTGATTTGTTTTACTTTCAGA
The DNA here is from genome assembly GCF_008692025.1 of Phocoena sinus. Taxonomy (NCBI): domain Eukaryota; kingdom Metazoa; phylum Chordata; class Mammalia; order Artiodactyla; family Phocoenidae; genus Phocoena; species Phocoena sinus. The sequence goes on along the minus strand of NC_045770.1, from coordinate 34,438,130 downwards.
AATATACTGTTTGAAAAGTCTTTTCCTGGAGCAGGTAAACCCAGGTTAACCCAAATGAATCCTTCTGGGATGTCCCATGGGCCACAGGAAAGAGCACATACACTAGGGCACAGGCACCAGGCAGCAAACCTAACTGGTATGCTAGGTATGTCAGGATGAGATGTACAGCCTGGAATCATTTTCCTCTTTCCCTTGAACCTCAGCCAGCAATCACTCACCTCTTGAACCTTGAACCTCAGTCAGGAATTGTTCTCTCTTCCCTTTAATCCCAAATTTCTGAATATAATAAAGGCAAACTTTCAAACGTACTTTATTTCCAAAGCATTGTCACATATGTAGTTTTATTGAATCATGTCAACAACCTTATATTAGGGTATTATAATGCCGTTTTAGAGGTGACAATGTCTCATGACTTTTCCAGCATCACAGTACCTACAATGAAAGAGGATTAGGATACATGCTAGATTTATTCATAGATAACTTGAACTTTGTGCCTGGTCTAGTCTAAATGATCATAAATTTTGAATTCATAAGTTTGAAATTAAGTTTTATCACAATGTTATAGTTCATTGTAAAGTAAAACAATTTTATGTTGCTGGTTAAGATGTAAGTGTTATTATGAAACCGTTTATGGTATAATTTTCAGTTAAACACCATTTGGTAGAATTAAAAGGACAATATTCTAAGGCTATAAATTTGTATTTAGCTGAAACATTACATTTGAAATAGACACAAAGGCTTTTTGTTTACTCCCTTTTTGCTAAAATTATGGTTGTATCTGATATTTTTGAGCTGTTAGCCTAAATCTTCTTTAAATAATATTGTTTACACCTAAACCTTAAGTTGCAAAAGAGCTAGATTATTATCAATTAACACTTATTAAATGCTTATTATATTGCTAGCTTCTTTCATTTATTTCATTTATATATCCTTAGTATATTTGCAATGTCTATTACCAGTTATCTTTAGTTTATAGCAGCTAAATTTCAGAGTGATTAAAAGTTTTGAAAATGTCACACAACTAACTAGGCATCTAGCTGAGATTTAAAACTCATGTCTGTTCTCTCAAAATCTCATATTTTTTCCATAATATTACAAATGCCTCTCATGCTATAGTCACTTCAGGGAACGTATTAGAAGTTTCTAAAATCTTGTAGGAAATGTGTTCAACATAGAATAATTTTTTTGCACCATACATTTCTATCACTTTTTTGTAACCTATAGCCTCACTATTTTAATCATTAAATAGGCTTATAAATTTAGTACTGTTGGTGTGTGAACCACACGGGTTTGAGCTGTTCACTTATATGTAGATTATTTTTCAATAAATGCTACAGTACTACACAATCTGGAGCTGGTTGAATCCGCAGAGGCACAACCATAGATATGGATGGCAGATTGCGGGACTTGAACATTCATGGATTTGATATCTGCAGGGGTTCTTGATACTGAGGGATGACTCTAGTTTGATCCAGGATTTCCATTTTTGTAATATATCTTAAATCTTAGATGCTCTTTCTTTTGTAAAAATGTTGAAGTAATTGCACAGAGCAATATATTCAGAGCTGGAGAATTTGCCTTGGTTACAGATTCTTCATTCTCCCAATTTATCTGAGGAAAAGTGAGCCCATCTCATGAGTACTCTTCTCATCAGCGTGCTTTGTCCTTGATTGAAATACCTGCCTTGATGGATATTAGGAAAAAAAATTACATAGACAAGACATCTGTAGAGTAAGAAGCTTCTGTATTGAGCAAATGAAGGAGTAAGCATAGTACAGATAAATGCCCTAGAACTAATGATGCTTAAATATGTGTTGAGTTGCCAAGACCCCAAAGGAAGAAAGAAAAAAGTTTACATAATGCATGTTTTCCATTAGGATTTTTGTTATTGTTTGCTTCGTTGACAATTTGATGATAAATATATCAAATGTGATCATTTATTGAGTTCTTAACTATGCCAAGCCCTTTTCTGTGTGCCTGGGAAACTAGTACAGACAAGATATGTCTTATACTTTCAAGGTGTCCACAAGTTTAGGTCAGAATACAAACTCACAGTTGCTAGACTATTATAACATAGGTGAGAACTGGGATACAAACAAAGGGCAACAAAACACAGTGAAAGCATTAGATTAACGTGCAGGTCAAGGAAACATTTTTTTTTTTTTTAAAGATACAAGACTTGACGTATAAAGAAAAAGTCATCAGACTAAGGAGATATAAAGGAAGTTTAGTCCTGGGAAGGAGCTCAAACACTGAGGAAGATTCTGAAAGTGCTAATATCTAGAGGCTGTCAGCTAACTGTTCTCCTTGAAGTTGAACAGAAAATTCTTACTTGAATGGAATTCAGAGCAGCATATCCATGGTTGTCACATAAAGGACACTAGATCCCCCTTTGCAATCGATGGCCTCATGTTTGACATGTCTGATGTGCCTTATTTTGTCACTTATATTTAAACTTATCCAGGACTTGAAATCTCTGTTCTGTTATAAATTCCAGGAATAGAATTCTTTCAATATGGGATTTCCCCTGCAACTTTAACTAGTTGTCTTTCCTGTGCAATTATAACCTCATCTTGACTCTACAGAATCATGTTTCTCGGCATTCAACAGTTGAAGTATATAGCTCTTAGATTTTGGAAATAAAGTAAATCCTACAAGTGAGCAATACCAAAAGAACAGCAAAAATGTATTCTGCATTAGTTTTATACAGTGTATCTTATATTTAGGTCACTGCCTAATTTACAGTGGTCACATATTTCTTGTACATTCTACTCTGAAAATATGCTTCTGGGAAATATTCAAGATATCTTTCAAGTGAGTCTTCCTGATGGGTGGTCATGTTGACCATTACATCTATTTGCACTTCTAATATCAAATTCAATTATACCCTAACTTTGCTGGATTTACAATCTTCATCTGGAAATGTAAGCATTTCTCAGAGACTGGGAGCATTTCAAAAATTGTATGAGCCAATCACAGCAGTCTAAAAATATCAGTGCACAATAGTCTATATAAACAATATATATTTATTCACTGTTGCTTTACTAGGCACAATATAAAATAAATGAAATGGATACAATTCAGATTTTTTAAGTTTTCCAAGATATTCTGAATCAGCATATTCTGAAATCATCAGTTATTAAAAGATGTATATTTAAACATATATTAATTAAATATGCTATTTATACAATGTAGAATTCTTGCAGCAGATTATGTAGGTATTGTGCTAAGAATATAAGGAAGCCAGTAACTGTATGGAGAGAGAGAGAGACATTATAAGGAGCTGACTCACATGATTATGGAAGCTAATCATTAGTAGCTAAAGAAAATGAGATAGTTATAAATCTAACAAAACATGTTATGATTTGTATGTTGAAAATTACAAAATGTGGTGAAAGACATCAAAGAGGATATAATAACAGGAGAGGTATAACTTGTTCATTGACAGGAAGAATGAGCATAGTAAAAATGTCAAATGTCCCCAAATCTATCTATGAGTGTAACATAATTCCTATCACAAGCCATGCATGATTTCCTTGCAGACATAGAAAGTTTACCTCAAAACTTATATGGAAAGTCACAGGAGGTAGAACAGCTAAAACAACTCTGAAAAAGAATAAGGTGAGAGTAATCACTCTTCCTTATGTTAAGACTTAATATAAAGATACACCAATCTAGGGAGTGTGACAAAGGGTTAGATACATGGGTCAGTGGAACAGAAACAGAATATAGAAACAGACCCACAAAAATATGCCAAGCTGAATTTCTAAAACAATGCAAAAGAAATTAATGGGGAAGGGTAACCTTTTCAACAAATGGTGCCAGAGCAGTTAGATATCCTTTGGGAGTTAGGACTAGGTGAAGAGTCTTTAGACTTGACACCAAAATCACAATCCATAAAAGGAACAATCGATAAATTGAACCTCATCAACATGGTTTTGGTCAATAAAAGACCCTGTTAAGAGGATGGAAAGACAAGCTACAGGCTGGGAGAAATATTTGTAAACCACATATCTGACTAAAGACCCGTATATAGCATGTATAAAGAACTTTTAAAGTTCAATAGTAAAAATATAAACAACCTAGTTAGAAAACGAATAAGAGATACAGACATTTCACTGAAGAGGATATATAGATGGAAAGTAAGAATGTAAAAAAGTTGTTCAACATCATTACCCATTAAATAAATGCAAATTAAAGATACTATAAGTTATTACTATACATTAATTGGAATAGTTAAAATAAAAAAATAATAATAACACCAAAGCATGGTAAGAATGCAAAGAAATGGACCACTCAGCATTTCTGGTGAGAATTTAAAATGTATGACCATTCTGAAAAATTAGTTTGGTATTTAAACAAAAAAACTGAAAATGGATTTAACAGATAACCCAGCAGTTGCAACCTTTCTCATTTATCCCACAGAAATTAAAAAGCTATGCTCACTTAAAAAGCTTTACAAAAATATCGATAGTAGTTTTTTTACAATATCCAAAACTGGGAACGATCCAAATGTTTTCAGTGGTTGAATAAACAAATTATGATAAATCCACACCCTAAATACAACTCAGCAATGCCAAAGAATACATGTAACAATTTAGTTGAATCTCAAGGGAAGTATGCTGAGCAATAAGCCAATCTCAAATGGTTTCCTGCTGCATGATTCTATTTATATAACACTCTGAAATAATGTAATTATAGAGATGGAAAACAGATTAGCGGTTTCTGGGGATTAGGCTTCAAAGACAGGGAGATAGTGGAGGAGGCGATAAAGCACGAGGAAGCCTTGTGATGATGGAACAGTTCTGCATCTTGATTGGGGTGGTAGTTACGTGATGCTAGGTATGTGATAAAATCACATAGACATACACAAACACACACATGCACACACAAATGAAAGCATGTAATATGATGAGATTTGAATAAGTTCTGGAGATTGTACCAATACCAAGTTCATGGTTTTTATACTGTTCTATAACTATGTAAGATGCTAACTAAAATTGGGGGAGGAGAGGTAAAAGTTGCACAGAACTCAGGACCTTCTTGTACTTTTTTTTTTTTTCAACTACCTGTGAACCTATAATTATTTCAAAACAAATAGTGTATAAAAATCAGTAGTAGGGAATTCCCTGGCATTCCAGTGGTTAGGACTCAGCACTTTCACTATATTGGCCTGGATTCAATCCCTAGTGAGGGAACTAAAATCCTGCAAGGTGCGTGGTGTGACCAAAAAATAAAAATAAATAAATAAAAATCAATTGTAATATATGATATGCTACTTATTTTATTTTATTTATTTATTTATTTATTTATTTTGTGGTACGCAGGCCTCTCACTGCTGTGGCCTCTCCCGTTGCGGAGCACGGGCTCCAGACATGCAGGCCCAGAGGCCATGGCTCACGGACCCAGCCGCTCCACGGCATGTGGGATCTTCCCAGACCGGGGCACGAACCTGTGTCCCCTGCATCAGCAGGCGGACTCTCAACCACTGCACCACCAGGGAAGCCTTATGCTACTTATTTTAGATTATGAAATTAATCAATCTGCTTAACTTTCCCTAATTTCTTCACTTCACTTATGTGAAAACTCAATTTAAGGACGTCTTTCCCCCAAAATAAAGTACTATCTTGTTGGCTTGGTAAAATGTCAAAAGATGCAAATTCTTATTATACTTGAATGTGAAAAGTATCTTGATTTAATACATTTAAGGCTATTTGTAATAGCTTAGAATAGCTATAAATAACTTAAATACAAACTAAGCCTAGCAACTTAACTCTACAAAAAAGTTTCCATTACATGACCTGATCTTACACTTTCCAATTCTTTCAGTTACTAGACTATGATAATCCACTTTTACTCATTTGACTGAAACTGAAGCAGGTCCCATGGGACCTGTATCAGCTAGTACGGTGTTACATGGACTCTGAATCTCTTAGTCCTGGCAAGTTCTGGACACTTGTATAAATTCTCCCCAAGTTATCTGTTGATGAGGAGTAGAATTAATTGAAGTGCATCTTGTCTTTGATAACTTATATTTGCAACTCTGTGAACTGTAATAAATGCTTGATGCTGAAATAAACTGAAAATTAAGAATTTTCAAAGCCATTTCACTGATTGAGGGTAACAATGTGGGGAAACATTGATGTCCATTTTGGGTTTTTAAACTTTTTATCTGTGAGTCTTCAAAGGCCTTAACAAAATCAGGTAACTAGATGCTGAGAGTCCAGAAAAGCTGGTGCTGCCATGATTGAAGAAGTTATGGCAGAGGGAGGCAGGGACTTGGCTTTGCCCAGAATTTAGGTTTCTTCACTTTCCTTACTAGTCCCTATTGACTTGATCACGTTTCTTCTCAGTAGTTACTGTGTGGAAAAAAAGTCAGTAATAGTCATTCAGATTAAAGTTTTGAGATATAAAAATATCCACTGCACTTCCCTATAGTCTCTTTTCATTCTTTGTTTCTTTATAAGTCCCCGGTCAGTCAACAACATAGAAAACCACACTTACGCATTCTTGTCATATGGCAAGTAAAATTCCACCAGGGAGCTACCTAATGTTTTATAACAGCACTATACATTTATATGGGACATATTTCCAAGTTTTTGTTTGTTTCTTTCTTTGGTTTAGATGTTTTTTTGTTTGTTTGTTTTGTTTTGTTTTTTGGTCTTTTATCAGCCATATTTCCCTTGTCTTTAGAGAATTTGAATATTTCATGCAAAATAACTTAATATGGAAATGAAGAAAAAGATGTATATGATTCCTGAGGAGATTGCTCTTAGCTGTTTCAAACATTGCCTTGGAACTATCTACTATTCCCTTTTAACCATGTGCCTATAACAAGACATTCTTTAAATGCAGTTTAGCCTGGTGGTATCAACTGCCAGCTGACAATAATGATTCAAAGTGCCAATTTTCTGAGAAGATACAGGTTAAATTTTAAGTAAGTCATTAAAAACTCAATTTAGCCAAGACCAAGGGAGCACACTAACATTTTAAATGTCTTCAAAAGATTCTTGTTTTCATAGTTGAATAAATGAGAAGAAAATTAAATACCAAGATGAATAATGGTTCCATATATCTTTCTAGAGACAATAACGCTAAAATTGTATTCATACCATGTTGCTATATAAAGAAAACCTTCAGTACTCAAGATTCTTTGGGTTTCCTCAGTGTCTTCTTACACTGTCCTACCTGTCCAGCTTTTCAAGCTCCCTCTCAGAGGCTGACTTTAATTAATCAGGAAACAGATTTATACTCATTTTAAATCTTTGCCACCTCTCACGGTTTGGTGGTAAAGAATACATACACCTGAAATTATAACTCCTTTTTTTTTTTTTTTGCGGTACATAGGCTGCTCACTGTTGTGGCCTCTCCCATTGTGGAGCACATGCTTCGGACGCGCAGGCTCAGCGGCCATGGCTCATGGGCCCAGCCGCTCCACGGCATGTGGGATATTCTTGGACCAGGGCACGAACCTGTGCCCCCTGCATTGGCAGGCAAACTCTCAACCACTGCGCCACCAGGGAAGCCCATGAAATTATAACTCTTTTACACAGAATTTAGTTGACTTACCTGTCCATGTGGAACCTTGAACGTGAACTGCTTTCACGGTTTGTTTTCCAGGACGGCATCCAATAACTCTGGCCCCCTTTTCCATCATTCACACATTTTGCCCTTCACTGAGACCCTATCATTGCAAGAAACCAAGTTTCAAGTCACAAGTCATTCCACTCATTTTTTCAAGAAGAACCTCTCCTAAAATATATGAAAATGTATTCTCTTAAATTCTACAACAACTATGAATTTAAAATACATTTTCTCATCAGTAGAAAATGGAAAAGGCAACTTGCAGATAATATTTAGCTCTCTAGACCAGGAATCAGAAGACAGGAGTGCTAGTCCTGTTGCTGGCATTGAATTATGGAGAGGTTAGGCAAGTGCCATCACTTTTTCACACCTGTCGTCCAATCTGTAAAAACAGAGTGTCATGTGTTCCTGTGTACTCTGTATGGAAAATTAGATATTATTGGAAAGTATCTGAGAACTTTAGAAATTGAATTATGTGATAGGAATAGTTTATATTTATCAAGATGATGTTTATAATAAAATTCAAACTCCTTTCTCAAACCTATGAATACTTTGAGATCTGGTCTTATGTAACTCACAGATTTGATTCCCTGTTTCTCCTTCCTGGGCATTAGTGTGCAGCCATTCTGGCCTTATCACTGCAGCCTGATACCCCAAATACACTCAAATTAAAACTTTTGCATGCCCTTAATTAAGCAACTTAATAATTTATTTTATGCCATCCTAGATATTTTGAAATAAGGAATTTTATGCTGAGGAATGTGTGGGTAAGTTTTCCTCGAAGATATACAACAGGAATTAGATAGATTTGCAAAGGAAAAATTATTTCCATTAGCTGCGCTCCAAAATGTTTGAGGTGGAGTAGTAGAAGATATGACAAGATGTGTACTTTGAGTGAAACTGTGGAGAGCCTCTAATGTTAGACTAAACAATTAAGGTTTCTGTTTTATAGGACATGCAGAAAGTTGTGTATGTGCTAAATTCTGTGTAAGAGTTTTAAATATAAAAGTTTTCTTCATTACTAAACAGTAGGAGATGGTAAATATTTATACTGAATATAAATAGATTCATTTTCTGACAAATTTCTATTTTGTTAGCAGTTAAACTAGAAAATTTAACGTTGACATTTTATAAAAAAAATAAATTAATATCTTACTTTCCTTCTGAATATACATAAACTGTTGAACTATTTAACTTCAGTCACTTCTCTCCAGATTTTTTATGCTACTTCATGTATGTTAACTTTATTTGCCTTACATTTTAACCCACAAGACATGATTATTGTTGCTTAATTAAAACAATCTGTTTTCCATTTATTCTTTTCTCCTTTCAATTTTATTGAAATATAGTTGACATATATCACTGTATAACTTTAAGGCATAACAATATGATGGTTTGATTTACATATATTGTGAAGTGATTACCACAAGTTCAGCTAATATCCACCATCTCATCTAGATACAATAAAAAGAAAAGAAAGAAGAAACAAAAGAAAATTCTCCCTGTGATGAGTACTTTTAGGATTAACTCTCCTAACAACTTTCCTATATATCCTACAACAAGGTTAACCATAATCATCATGTTGTACATTACAGTCCTAGTAGTACTTACTTATCTTAAATCAGAAGCTTTTACCTTTTGAGCATCTTCCTCTAATTCCCCCTATCTCCACCCTCTGCCTCTGGTAATCACACATCTGATCTCTTTTTCTGTGAGTTTGTTTTTGTTTTAGAGTTCACATATAAGTGAGATCATACAGTACTTTTTTTCTGTCAGACTTATTTCACTTAGCATAATGCCCTCAAGGTCCATCTGTGTTGTCACAAATAACAGGATTTCATCATTCTTTATGTCTGAATAATATTCATATATATAAGACATAAGTTGTGATTATATGTATGTTGTGATACATATCCTATATATATAGCATATATATTTATATATATCATATATATATCATATATAAATATATAACATATATATTTTTATATATTATATATAGCAATATATATAAATATAAGATAATATGACAACTTCCTTATCCATTCACCTATCAGTGGACATTTAGGTAGTTTCTATGTCTTGGCTATTGTAATCAATGCTGCAGTGAACATGGGGGTGCAGATACCTTTTCGAGTTAGTGCTTTTGTTTCCTTTGGCTATATATCAGAAGTGGAATTACTGAATCATGTGGTATCAGGATCCTCCATACTATTTTCCATAATGGCTGTGCCAATTTACAATTCTACCAGCAGTACACAAGGATTTCCTCTTCTCCGCACCCACGCCAGCATTTGTTATTTGTCTTTCATGATGGCCCTTCTTACAGATATGGGGTGATATCTCACTGTGGTTTTAATTTGCATTTCTCTAATGACTAGTAGTGTTGAGCTGCTTCTCGTGTACATGTTAGCCTTTCATATATCCTCTCTGGAACAATATCTATTCAGATCCTTGGCCCATTTTTTAATTGCTTCTTTTTGTGCTATTGAGTTGCATGAATTTTAAAATATATTTTAGATATTAAGCCCTCATCAAATATATGGTTTGTAAATATTTTTTCCCATTCTACAAGGAAGAATCAGAAAATATTTTCACTTTATTGAAAGTTTCTTTTGCTGTACAGAGATCTTTAGTTTAATGTAGTCCCACTTGTTTATTTTTTATTTTGTTGCTTGTGTTTTAGGTGTCATATCCAAAAAATCGTTACCAAGGCACATGTAAGCCAATCTTTTCTTAAACTTTCTCTCATACCATATTTTTTTCCTGACTATTTTTTCAGGCAGTATAGTCTGTTGTTTAAAGTCATAGACTCTGTACCCAGACTATCTAGATATAAATCTCAAGTGTACTCTATAGCTGTGTAATTTTAGAAAATTTACTTAACCTCTTTTTACCTCACATATCTCATCTTTAAAATGAGAATATTAGATTTATCTCATAGAGCTCTATGTATTAAATGAATTCCCAAGGTAAGGTACTTAGAACAATACCTGGCATATTGCAAATATTATATTATATGAGTTAGCTTCTGTTATGTTCCTTTTATACATTTCAGAGATTCCCTCTGCAATTACTTTTTGTCCTTCTATTTAATAAATATCATTTATTATTTTTCTCAATAAAGGTTTATTTTTGACAAATTCAGATGTTTCCCCAGTTTTACTAAGATATAATTGACCTCTTGGTTATTGATTGAGTAGAAAGAACTTTATTTAACTCACGTCCTTTAAGACATTTTCACTATTCAGAATTATACATTGACAATTATTTCTTTTTTTAGTGAAATACAGTCAACATACAACATTATGTTAGTTTCAGGTATACTGCAAATTGATCTGACATTTACATACATTACAAAATGATGCTACAATGACTTGCAACAATGTCCCCATACAAAGTTATGTAATATTGGCAGTATCTCTTGTGCTGTATATTGTATCCCAATGGTTTATTTACTTTATAACTGGAAGTTTGTACCTCTCAATCCCCTTCACCTATTTCACTCACCAGCCCCACCTCTGGCAACCATCCTTTTGTTTTCTGTACCTATGAGTCTGTTTTGTTTTGTTTGTTTTGTTGGATTTTTTTTAGATTCACATTTAAGTGAGGTTATATGGTATTTTTTTCTCTGTCTGACTCGTTTCACTTAGCATGACACACTCTAAATCCATCCATGTTGTTGCAAATGACAAGATTTCATTTTTAATGGCTGAGTTTATATATATATATACCACATCTTCTTTATCTATTCATCTACTTGTAGGCTCTTAGGTTGCTTTCATATCTTTACTGTTGTTAATAATGCTTCAATAAACATTGAGGTACATATATCTTTTCAAATTAGAGTTTTTCTTTTCTTCAGATAAATACCCAGAAGTGGAATTTCTGGGTATTATGGTAGTACTGTTTTCAATTTTTTGAGGAATCTCCATAATGTTTTCCATAGTGGTTACACCAATTTACAATCCCACAAACAGTGCACAAGCATTCCCTTTTTTTCATATCCTCACCATTTGTTATTTGTTGTCTTTTTGATGATCACCATTCTGACAGGTGTGAAGTGATATCACATTTTCGGTTTTTTAAAAATACATTTATTTATTTATTTGTGGCTGTGTTGGGTCTTCGTTTCTGTGCGAGGGCTTTCTCTAGTTGCAGTGAGCGGGGGCCACTCTTCATCGTAGTGAGTGGGCCTCTCACTGTCGCGGCCTTCTCTTGTTGCAGAGCACAGGCTCCAGATGCACAGGCTCAGTAGCTGTGGTACACGGGCTTATTTGCTCTGTGGCATGTGGGATTTTCCCAGACCAGGGCTTGAACCCATGTCCCCTGCATTGGCAGGCAGATTCTTAACCACTGCGCTCCCAGGGAAGCCCTAATTTTGGTTTTGATTTAAAGTTTCCTGATGATTAGCAATGTTGAGTACCTTCTCAAGTGCCTGTTGGCCATCTGTATGTCTTCTTTGGAAAAATGTCTAACTCAAAATGGATTAAAGACTTAAATGTAGCACCTGAAAACATAAGCAGTATGATCTTTGACATTGATTTCAGCAATATTATTTTGATCTGTCTCCTAAGGCAAGGACAACAATGCAAAAATAAACAAATGGAACTGCATCTAACTAAAAAGATTTTGCACAGTGAGGGAAACTATCAACAAAATGAAAAAGTCACCTACTGAAAGGGGGAAGATATTTGCAAACAATATATCTAATAAAGAGTTAATATACAAAATATACAAATAACTCATCAACTCAACACCATGAAAATGAAAAAACCCAATTAAAAAAATGGGCAGATGACCCAAATATACATTTTTCCAAAGAAGACATCCAGATTCACTATTCCTTCTTACCAACACATTATTCCAATTTTTTTTGGATTCCATTACTACTATCATTAAATCAACTGAGAGTCTGATTTTCCACTTTTATAATTAATGCTTTTTTTTATCTCTTGCTCTTTTTTTTGCTTTTGGTGTTCACAGTTTTCACTATGATTTATCTAGGACTTCATTCTTCTTGTTTTTTTCTGGTGTTCATAAAAAAATTGATACATTTCATCAGTTCTGGAAATTTTTAGAAATATCTATCTCTTCACATATTGCATTCTTTGCCTCTTTCTGGAAATTTGATTAGACATATAAGATATTCTTACTCTATGCTTCATTCTCTTTACCTTCTTTTCATATTTTCCATCCATTTGCCTTTCTGGGCTGCATTCTAGATAATTTCTTCATCTCTATTTCTTCTTTTGCATAATGTTAATTCCTTTATGTTTAAAATCAGATCGTATACATTTGTTTGATGATTTGTGTTGAAAATGTCAAATATCTGAATTCTTTGCAAGTCAGATTCTGACATTTATTGCTTCATTTCCTTCTCATTTATACTGATTTGTTTGCCTGTATATTTTGTGAATATTGATTATGAAGTTTTCACTATGAGATTTTTTTTTTTTTACATTCAGTCTTATGGTTTAAGACTTAATATTTTCTTTTACTCTTCTCTGGGTAGAGTATCTCTCTGGAGACATATTTCTAATTCACCCTGACTATAATCTTGAAGCTTTTTGGAATCCTAGATATAACGAGTTTCCTATTTGAAGATCCATCTTATGTAGACCCTAAGCTTTGATTTTGGTCCCACTCTCTCAGAGAAGCCATGAACATCAATCTGAAGTTCACTGGGATTTGATGAATAGCCTCATGGTGAAAGTTAGCTTCATTGCTCAACTTGCTATTTTTATCTAGTTTTGATATTTAATAAGTTTTTCCTTCTAAACTAGTTCATTGAGGCATTTAGAAGTATTTTATATTATTTTAAAAAGGTCATGTATTATTTGTCATTGTGTCTATTTCCCAATTACCAGAAAGGGTATCGTACTTAGAATCCTAACACAACTCTTGTCAGAATTTACATGGAGGCTGGTGTCAGGCCGAATGAGCCATAGTTCTGTCTTCACCCTTTCCTCATGTCTATCGCCAGGAACAGGAATCATGGAATATTTCTGACACCAGATTCCTAGAGTCACTGTCTTTTTTTTTTTTTTTTAGTCTCTGTCTCGACTAAGTACACTATGTACTATTAAATACTCTTGAGTCATATCTTTTCTCTACATTTGTGTTTTAAATAAAATTACAAAGTTGCCTTGAGGTGTCAGAAGACTAGTGCTGACCCTTTTTAAAACTTTACTGTACCTTTTTCCACAGGGAGGGTCTGTTGAGATCAAGAGTTCTTAGATTAAAAAAGATGAGAGAAATAGAACACACTGTAGCAAACTGTGTTAAAGAATATCTTCACGATATGTAAACACTATGAGCTCAGCCTTCCATCTACAACCCATACCATTTTGTCCAGAACACAAAATATAATTTATTTTCTTGTGATTCACAATATCATTATTTACTCTGGTTATGTTTGAAAGCGAGAATTCTGTGTATCCACCTCCTGACACTGCTGCTGGATCCTCAAAAATATATGATAGTAAACATTAACAAGACCAACACACATTCTTTTTATTTGTTCTTGCTAGATCTTTGGCAACATTTTATTATCTATTGTTTTGTTCAGGTGCATTGAGCTAGAAAACTTTAAGAGCATCTAGAATACAACTTCCCATAAAGTTTTTTTTTTTTTTAATGATTCTTTACTGTGAGTCCCATCCTGGCCTTGCTCAACCTTTAAAGGGCATCTTCCAAACAAAAGTGTCACTAGCTTCAGTCTTAGCAAGAGTCATTGCTGAGGTGGAGAATAAGGTACACAGAAAAAGAGATATTTGATTATCTTACTCCTTTCACTAAAATTTACATCCAAGTCCTTCATATTGCAGCTCTGTCACATGCTAACTGGAGCAGAACACTTTTACTCAACCTCTATTGTTCTAATTTGCCAAGTAACTAGCAACCTTTATTGTCTCCATAAATGAAAATAATGCAGAACTATTTAGATGTTGATGGTTAAGTAGGCTCACCTCTAGTTTACTCACTGTCACTGCATAAGTTGTATACTTACCAGGATTCAGGTGTGTAGTGTCATCCGTCTGTGGAGGTTGTACATGTTGATGTAATTAGGTAATTCAAATAAACATTATGCAGATCAATGCATATAAGTGTACCAAGAGTGAGAGCATTTGGTTCTAAGAAAAAAAAAGGATAAAACACAAAATAAAACAGAAGGTAATAGTCTTAGACAAACAATAAATTGAGTGACTTAGGATATGCTATAAAATTAAATGTGTGTGAAACAACTGTATAAAAATAATAAAAAACCTCAATTCTGCTGTCATTAGACAACTTCACGTTCTTATAACACTCTAAAGAAATTAAAAATTGTATATTATGCATTAGACAAGACTTTCATTGAAAAAGACTCATGATGTTGAGATAAAATAATTTTTCACCAGAATATCGATGATAAAAAAAAAATCTCATTCCTATATACTAAGATAGGTCAAAGAATATAGAGTTAAATCATATTAGTTAAATGACAACCTTTCAGGTATATGTGTAAGACTTTTTTAAATAATTTTTTTACTAACTCAGTACCAGTTCCAATTGTGTCAGATAAGAGGGTTTCTGGAGACTTTTGTAGAAATAGCTGTGGAGTTCTGTAAGAGATGATGTAATTTAAAAGTCAACCTTGGGCTTCCCTGGTGGCGCAGTGGTTGGGAGTCCGCCTGCCGATGCAGGGGACACGGGTTCGTGCCCCGGTCCGGGAGGATCCCACGTGCCGCGGAGCGGCTGGGCCCGTGAGCCATGGCCGCTGAGCCTGAGCGTCCGGAGCCTGTGCTCCGCAACGGGAGAGGCCACAACAGTGAGAGGCCCGTTTACCGCAAAAAAAAAAAAAAAAGTCAACCTTATGCTTACCCCAGTCCTTTTACTAGTTGTGTGTTTTGGGGAAAGTTACCTTCATCAATAAGAGATGTCAAGTTAGTTAACAGAGGTTGTGTAAGTAAAGTGCATGACACAATGCCTGGAACATAGAATTTCATAAATGGTAGCTGTTGTTAGTATCATGGAAATTTAAGGGATAATAATTTTTCTATTATCTTGCGCCAAATAATCTACTTACTAGAGGCTCCAGTTTATTCATTAATTATTATTCAAAATAGTTATTGAATACCTACTAAAACCAAGCAGATTCTCTTCTAGATGCTGGGTATACAAAGATGAACAAGACAATAATTCTTGCTTTCATGGATATCACATTCTAATAGGAGAAAAAGATAATTATAAACAAATAAATAGCATAACTTCAAGCACTGATAATTGCTAAGAAGAAAAATACAGTAGGTACTGAAGGGCTTCCCTGGTGGTACAGTGGTTGAAAGTCCGCCTGCCGATGCAGGGGACACGTGTTTGTGCCCCAGTCCGGGAAGATCCCACATGCCGCGGAGCGGCTAGGCCCGTGAGCCATGGCCGCTGAGCCTGTGCGTCCGGAGCCTGTTACTCCGCAATGGGAGAGGCCACAACAGTGAGAGGCCTGCGTACCGCAAAAAAAAAGAATAAACCACTGAAACAGGGAAATGATGAAGCCTGATTTATGTTTTAAAACGTAATTCTGACTGTTGTGTGAAAAGCCAGTAAGAGGCCAAACTGAAGGAAACCGTTGCTATAAAACAGGAGAGAGAGATTAGTAGGCATTAATAGAAATCTCTCTCTCGACATTTCCCTCTCTTTATGCACACTCACATACACATGTCATAAACAAGGCGGTTTCCTCTATGTATCTTTAAGAAGAAAAGCTAACTTGCATTCAGGTGGCAGCATACTATCACTTGAGTTATTTTAACATATGTTTAGCAATCCTATTTTAGACTCCAGTTAAGGAGTGATGTTTTTAAGTACTTGCCTATGCATTCAACTGCACAATGCATGTATTGTTTATAATTTATGACTTAGTACTAATACGATGCTCTACTTATTTTACTTTACTTGCAAATATTTGCGATAATTCAGGAAAAAATGCAAAGTAATATGTCATTTCATACATCTGATTATCACAGATGATGATAGGTATATATTCTAAACATTGAAATAAGCTCTTTCAAAAATTGTTTTTTAAAAAATAATATATCCAATTAGTAGTAAGCAACTTAGTAGTTCTGACTTTTCAATCCCTTGATAAATAACAGTTTAATGTACATCTGTCAGTTTCCATTAAGGTATTTCTAAAATATACACCTTAAAATGCTTTAGTAACATTTATTAACTGATTATAATTTAACTTGGAATGCAGTAGGACCTTAATGTATGTCTGATTAATTACATTATTTTATCACTTTGATACAAGGATTTTATTAAAGTCATGGAATAATTGTCTTTTCAAGAGAAGCATATACAAATTTACATATTTTGGAACCTAAAGATTATTTTATTTACTTCTTTCTTTACTTGAGAGAGTGATTGAGAGAGAGAGAGAGAATGAGAAGAAAGTAAGCCAGTAAAAGGAAAGAATCTCAGTTAGGCATCTTAGAAAGAATGGCTTTTGAAGAACTATTATTTTTTGCATTTAGGCCCCAAGGACCAAGCACTGATGTTTGAAAATGAAAACATCCACACACACACACACACACACACACACACACACACACACTCACACAAATGCAGGTTTTTTTCTCTTTGAAAAAGTTTTAATGTAAAGTGGATTATTTTAGTTATAAAATTCACTGTACTATTTTTATTTGAGAACTGAAAAAAATGTGCCTGGAATATAAGGCTTATTCTACAATGGTATGTTGAAACATGAATACTGAGCCCAAATGTCATCTTATCAGAAATGCCTTCCATGAACCCTTACAAAAATAGCCTTGTCTAGCTTCTGGCAGCTGGCTGTCCCTTTACTCTGTGTTGATTTATTCGGTGTGGATCACTCTCTGATAATGGCTTATTTATCCATGTGCTCACGCCCATTCCATACAAAAGTAAGATATCTGTCTAAGCTCAATATCTTATTGAATTTTTGCTAAAGATGCTTCTGTACTATTCCCAACTCTTGTCATCCTTACAAATATATTCCCCTTTTGATAGCTCTGTATCTATGTTACACTTACATTGTCCTGCTTATCTGGCTTGTAGCCTATGGTTAACTTCTGTGTATGTGTGTGTGTGTATGAGCATGTGCACACACATGTGTATTTTCTCTTTGACATTCCCAGTGTATAACATTTAAGTGCTCTGAAAATATTTGCATTTGTTGATGAAGAATATTTAAGACAACAGAAGACATTGTAAATAGAGAGGGAAAGTACCAGTTTTCAGGACGTGGACTGAGCAGAAGCTCATCAAAAAAAGTTAAGCAAAACTGCACTAATGTCTTAGAACTCACAGTCTGTGAAAGGCCAATTTCATCAATGGATTGAGAATTCACTAATTTAAATATGCAGTTTTCATGAATCATAATTGTTTTTCTAGCAACTTTAAGTCTCTAATTGTTATGTGTGAAGTGCTGATTTTCTTCTTTTCCTTTCTGGTAAAAGGCAGTATATAAATAATAATGTTTTAAACTGTAAAAAGTAGTGATAAGGTCTTTTTTGTGCTTTAAATTGTATTTATTTCTGATATTTACTTGGAAGAAAAACGATGATGAAAAATATCTTTTTTGAAGGGGGTGTCTGTGAATCAACCATTATTAAGTCATTAACTTTCTTTTCCATTAGTAATCCATAACCTTGTAATTAAAGTAGGTTTTCAAGGCTTAGATTTTAAAATATAAATAAAATGGAACTAACATTCAGGTGGAAGATTCATTAAGAAAAGCTTTCCCTCTTTGGGTACATCTGTATTGAATTATGACCTAACTAAGGGAGAAATGCTTGTCTATATTTTTAAGATATTTCCTAAAAGATAGAAATAGCCTGAACCTCTAAGTCTATTGGAGGAACAAGTTGCAAAGAAGCAATTGTTATTTTAAATCATCAACACACTGTACAATTATTTCTCAATTTAGTTGCTTTTGGCCAAGAAGGACACCAGTAACTGACACCTGAAAACTCAGAAGTTACTTGTCTATTATAGGAATTTCTAGTACACATTTGTCAAGTTTTTCCATATTAATTTTCAGGCGAGAATTTTGTATTTTTATGCTTATTGTATCTTTCAGGACAGATAAAGGAATCAAAGGACATTAATGTGCTATAGTGGTTATTGTTATAAAAATGGCATTAGACAAAAAATGTTAAATATTCATGAAAATCCTTATTTCCCTTAGGTTCTGGCTAGCAAAGGATGCTGAGAAAATAACTCACAGAAGGAGGGAACTATAACACAGTACAGATAATCACAGGAGTTATAAACAAAGGCAGTTGACATTAATAATTAAATGAGAAAAATTCCCTGTAGAGGTTTAGATGAGCTACAGACACAATGTGTAAAATCACTTGCTTAACTGATAATTAGTTATGTTCTAGACCAGAGGAGTATATATTGATGTAACTGGTTCTTCTACCCTATTTTTCTAGTCCAATAATTTGTCTAACGTAATAAATATAACTATTATACATTCCCTGTGAGGAAAAATTATCCCCATTAGAACCTGATGTTTTTATTATCTGTAAGGGAGTATTTAGTATAAGTAAATGTGACAGAGAAAGTTTATCACTTTTCCGAAGTTTTTGTGTTGTGCATTAAATTAATTCTAATGGAAACTTTATTATGGTTGTCAATGTCCAAGTATATATTAATCTGACGTTTGCAATGAAAGTTATTTATCATTTTATTATGAGAGTTTTGATTTTGTTTTTGTTTTTTTACCTTTTTGTTTGTTTATTTTCTTTTCTCTGTTTTTGAAAATTGTTATCTGTCTCAACAGGGCATTCTTTAATGAAGAAACGTCAGAGCTGCTAAATACACTGGGACTCAGGTGATCCTAGTCACCAAGGATGGCCTCCTCTTGGAAATTTATTCTGTTTCTGTCAGTCACTGGGTGTCTTTCAGGTAAAAAACCCGCCTTACATATCAAATAACAAAAATATATAAAGGTCTTCATTAATTATATCCTCATGTGTTCATTTAAATTTATATCAAGATTCATCTTTTCAACAACAAGAAAGAGACAACAACCCTTAAACCTCTGTTAGTACCACAAAAAGTCACATATAATAAGGTGCTTATAAAAATACCATATAAATGTTAACAAAATAAGTGTCCATCCCATCTCATTGACTTTCATTTACAATCTAAATCATCATTATATATATATATACACCTCTATAAAATATGGGTAGAGACATTTGTGAAAACATGAAAAATAAGTGAATAGTTTCAGAGACAGTGAAAGTTAAATGAACATCCTGGTTTATCATGATTATGGTCACTTATAAAAGAAATAAAGAGTCTTTAAATATTTTATCCTATCTTACATTCTTTCTGTCCAGTATTACCATCTTCCATGATGATCTGGTCTCTCTTTTATCTTCTCAGTGTCATTCTCCTCTTGAACTCATAAACTAACTGAGGGGAATGGAGGTAGGTTTGCAAGATGAAATGAATGATGCTCAGTTAAGATTGAATTTCAAATAAACAACATATAATTACTTTATTTATAGTATGTTCCATGCAATATGTTATTCTATTTTATCTAAAATTTAAATTTAACTGGTGTCCAGTGTTTTTATATACTAATCTGACAATGCTAGGTGGAGGAAGTGATAGATTGTAATATCGCTCCAAAGTTTTATTTTCATGTGCTGGCCCAACTTAACTCTCCGAAATAAACAGTCACTTCAAAGGAGGTATTATATAATGGTGTTGAAAGACAAAAATACTCAGCTTGAGTTGGTATCTGTGATGCCTAGATTTGTAGCTCATAAGGGAATCTAGGTGCTGGTCTTTCTGATGAAACAAGATGCTGAGTCTGGAGGTAAGTTGTTTTTCAAATACTATAGACAAAGACAAAAAAAGTCAAAAGCAAAGGACGTTTCTAATTTTTACATGGGATCTGATTTTTAATCATCTGCATTTAATATGAAGCATATATATACATATTAGTGATATTTAAAACATGAATTTATTTGCTGTAGATAGCTGTTTAAATAAAATTGATTAGATACTGAAAGGACCACTTATCAAGGATAATTATTTTCAAAACCTTTCTCCAGGGGCTTCCCTGGTGGTGCAATGGTTGAGAGTCCGCCTGCCGATGCAGGGGACACGGGTTCGTGTCCTGGTTCGGGAAGATCCCACATGCCGCGGAGCGGCTAGGCCCGTGAGCCATGGCCACTGAGCCTGCGAGTCCGGAGCCTGTGCTCCGCAACGGGAGAGGCCACAACAGTGAGAGGTCTGCGTATCGCAAAAAAAACAAACAAAAGAAACACTTTCTCCACCTCCTTACTTAACGAATTATTCTAGAAGTACAGCTTTTATTATGCTCTTGTTACTTGGTGATACTTACATTCAATATTTACATTTTATTTTATTATTAATGTTTTCCCTGGTTATTTGTCTATGAGTATTACATAACAGGACCTATTTTGTACACTAACTTGATTACTATTACAGAAAATGTGGGTAATTAAGCCATAGGTCATAAGCACATTTTATATTGTTGATGCTATTTGAACCAACACCGATTGAAGAAATAAGAGAAGACCCAGACTGTATTTCTTCTCTGTTTTATTTATTCATTTTTTAATGGGTGGATTATCTTGGGTGTGTTTAACTAGAAAATATAGAACTCTTACACAACCTTAAGTTTAAAAACTAGCTATTCAGAGCAATGAAACTTTGACACCATTCACAGGAATATACAGCCTTATATTAAAAATGCACTCAAAATTAAAACAATAATGAGATACCATTATACATATCAGAAGGGCTAAGATCCAGAAAAAAAAGAGGAAGTAAAAGCAATACTAGTTACTCTTGAGGATGCAGAAAACAAGGAAGTTCATTAATTGCTGGTAAGGAGGCAAAATGGTACAGCCACCTTGGAAGATAGTTTGGCAGTGTTTACAAAGCTAACTGATTTTACCATCTAATCAAGCATTTGGCTCCTAGGTATTTACCTAACTGATTTTAAAATTTATGGCACACAAAATACCTACACAAAAAAGTTTATACGAGCTTTAATAATAATCACCAAAAACTAGAAATAACCAAGATACCCTTCAATAAGTTAATAAACCATAGAAATTCCATATAATGCAATACTACTCAGTGATAAAAATAAATGAACTATCAAGTTATTCAAACACAGGATGAATACTCTATGCATATTGCTAAGTGAAAGAATCCAGTCTGAATAGGTTACATACTGTATGATTTTATATATATGACCTTTTGGAAAGGGAAAAACTATAGAAAGTGCACAGATCAGTGATTGCCAGGGGTTGGAGTCAGGGGATGACTAAATGAGTGAAGGAAGCATAGGCATTTTTCAGCTTGGTGAAACTATTCTGTATGATACTGTAGTGGTGGAAGAATAACATTATGCATTTATCAAAACCAATAGAACTTTACAGCACAGAGTAAACCTTAATGTACATAAATTAAAATAATAGTAATCTAGGAGGTTAGAGGCTCCTGGATGAAACGCAGAATGTGACAAAGAATCTAAGAGAATTACAAATGTATGAAACAACCTCCACTTTAGGGGAGTGTGGGAAAAATGGTACTGACTTAAGTAACTTTGGAAATGAATCTGTAAAACTAAAGGCAAAAACAAACGAACAAACAAAAAACTGTACTTTGACACTGTACTCTAGTTAAGAACTTTATTTCTCTGTGTTAGCAACTCTAAAACCCCTATGCATGGGATTAAACAATTAAGTCAATGCATGGTGGATGGTGGGAGCCAGCTGTCTCACTGATGGAGTGGGAGGTTACAGATAAGCAAGAGAAAAAGGCTAGAATGATCCATGTGGTATGGATTAGAGTTGGAGACTTCAATATGAAGTCACGTTTAGCTTAATGTAGATACATATAGTTACATATGAAAAGTATTCATAGATATGTATATATACATGGCTAGGTGTACACATATATATTTATTTTTCTCTGTCATCTGAGAAGGCCTAGAAGCAATGTACTGCAGTAGAAACCAGCACACAAAGTGCCACGATCTTGGCTTCTAATACCATTCTCCAATTAAAAGAATCAGGGCTATTTGGAGATATGGCTGATTCTAGGACTGGGGCAGGAAATATACTTGATCAGCCTAGAATATCTTGTGCCAGAAAGTGAGGAGGTGCTAAAGCAAACAAACCAGTAAACAAAAAGCAAACATATGAGGAACCAATGTCAAAGGGACACAGGAACCAACTGAAAGAGAAAAATAAATACCGTATGCTAACAAGTATATATGGAATCTAAGAAAAAAAAAAAAAGTCATGAAGAACCTAGGGGCAAGATGGGAATAAAGACACAGACCTACTAGAGAATGGACTTGACGATATGGGGAGGGGGGAGGGTAAGCTGTGACAAAGTGAGAGTGGCATGGACATATATATACTACCAAATGTAAAATAGATAGCTAGTGGGAAGCAGCTGCAGAGCACAGGGAGATCAACTCGGTGCTTTGTGACCACCTAGAGGGGTGGGATAGGGTGGAAGGGAGGGAGATTCAAGAGGGAAGAGATATGGGGATATATGTATATGTATATCTGATTCACTTTGTTATAAAGCAGAAACTAACATACCATTGTAAAGCAATTATACTCCAATAAAGATGTTAAAAAAAAAAAAAAAGTTCCCAATGGCCCAAACTGGAAAATTTTGAGTAAGAAAATAAAGAAGTATTGAGTTACAACCCAAAGAATAAAATTTAAAAGTCCATATTGATATAAATAAGTGATTGAATAATGAAAAGAATAGACAAACTTCCCATGTAGATGAATTTCAAATAATTTATTTAGATGATTTGTTTTCAAGGAGGTGGAGTGTAGCTCCCCCTTCCTTAAGTGTGGACTGCACATAGTGACGTGTCTCCAAAAAGTACAGAATAGAAAAGCGGAATAAAGAAAGTAGCTTTACAGCAGAGGAAAGTGTTAAGGACTACATCAACCTAGTGATGAACAAGGTCAACACCAACGGTAATAGCATTTACCCAAGATATAATGTGACAAGAATGGCACCTCACCTCTGTAATTCTCCTTCCTAAAGCCTGTGTCTCTATATCAGAAAAATCCCAACTGAGGAGCATTCTATGAAACACCTGGCCAGTAATCCTCAACATTTTCAAGGTCATCAAAAACCAAGAATATTGGAGAAACCGTCACAGAAAGAGGAGACTAAGGAAACATAATAAATAAATGTAATGCATTACCCTGGATAGGATCTTGCAACAGAAAAAAAATATTTAAAAATTAAGGAAATCTGAATACAGTATGTACTTCAGTTAAAAATAAAATGTCAATATTTGTTCATTATTTGTGACAAATGTTCCATATTAATATAAGATATTAATAAAAGTGGAAACTGGTTTGGGTTTACGGAAACAAAATGGATTAAGCATAACAGTAGTGAAGGGCATCAGGAGCTGACAGATTCAAACGTTTTTTGGCAATAAAATATATAGAAGTTGGTAAATGATTAAATATTTTGTTTTAGAGGAAATAGCAAGGTCTCAGTTTGCTTATGGAGTAGATGATATTGCCATTTGCTTGGATACTGAATAAAGTAGGGGGTGCAATTCAGAGTGGGGAAATACTGAACTCAATAATGCACATGTTGAGCTTCAGATATCTGTGACACACTCAGATGGAGATGTTTAAAGTGTAAGAAAGATGACTGAGTTAAAAGTAAATTTGGGGTTCATTATGGGGTTCATTATTGTATAGATGAATTTGAAGCTCTGGGGAGGAAAATAATCACCCAAGGATTATGTAGGTAATGATGAGTCATAAGGCAAGGAAGAAATTCTGAGAAGCATGAATAAGGGGCAAGAGAAAGTATAGGTTGAAAAGCAGGGATGGAGAGTTGGGAGAAATTCTAGGAAAGAGTGATAACCGAACAGTTCTGAGAAGGAGTGGTCAGCAGTGGCAATGCTGTAGGAAGGTTACGTGAGATTAGTACTAAAAACATTTCCTCTTAATGCTACTGATAATTGCCTTTAACGAACTAGTGGGAACATCTGTATTATGGTAATGAGCTGTGAAATGATTAGCAGAGGAGGAAAATAATACAATTACTATAAATTTTGTTTTCTGAGAAGTTGAGCTGAGGAAGAGAAAGAAAAAAATGACGAATCACTTGGAAAAGAAAAATTCAGGAAGGAATGAATTTCATCTGTACATTTCTGGGTGTGTGTTTTAAGGTTAGAGAAACTAGTTTATAGAAATATAATCCACATAATAGATTAAATAGATGTCAATTGTATATTGTGCTAATTAGCTTTAACTCCATAACAAATCATCCTTAAGTTTTTTACCTTAAACAAAAACTTCAAAAATATTATTTCTCACAATTCTGAAAGTCAGTTTGGTGGTTCTTCTGATTTGGGCAGGTTCAGCTGATCTCTAAAACTTCCCATGAGGACTGAAAGAATAGGACTGTATGGTGTCATGCGGTCTCACCCATGCTGCTGGTTACTATCTCCTACTAGTAAAGGCAGTGGGAATGACCTTGTCATGTCTCTGATCATCCAGTAGTCTAGCCCAGGCTCTTGGCTGTGGTTGTGGGTTCCTAGGTACAGAAATGGAAAGGGTAAGTGTCAATTTGCAAGCATGGTTCAAGCCTGTCTGTCATGTTTACTAATGTCTCATTGACAAAAGCAAATCACATAGGCCAAGACTGATTCAAGGATTGGAAAACTATATTTGACCTCATAAAGAGAGTAGCTGGAGAAGCATATTGTAAAGAATATGCAGTACAGTATTACAAACTATAGGCACTATGCTCTATAGTAGATCTGTAGGAAGTATGCATCTTGCATAATTGAAACTGTGTACCTTTGACTAATACTCCTTCCTTCCCCCCTCTCTACAGCCCCTGGCAACCACCATTCTACTCTGTTTCTATGAGTTTGATTATTTTTGCTTCCTCATACAAGTGGTACCCCTTAGACATTTGCTAAGAGGGTAAATCTTATTTATTTTAAATACTCTTACCACTAAATAATAATAGTACTAATAACAATAATAATAATATAATGTCAAGAAGGCAGACGATAACTTTTGGAGTTGTTGGATATGTTTATGGCATAGATTGTGGTGATGGTTTCATGGGTATATACTTATTGCAAACTCATCAAGTTGTATATACTAAATATGTACAGCTTATTATAATCATACATCAGTAAAGTGGTTTAAAGGTGTGCATAAAGCCATAAAAATAGCCATGCTCAGTTTTGAGTTCTACCACATGTTTATTGATATCTATAAATGTTTAACATGCAATAGCAATCCTGTTTTAGTTAACAATAAAGAAAATGGAATTTCTTTGTATCTTTATTTCAGAAACAGAGACAGCACTGTGATCTAATAACCTCATTAGCTGAGCTTAAAAAGCTTTAAAAACCAAACTATTTTTATCCATATGAAATTAATTAAGTTCAATAAAATTTAAGCTTTTCATGATAGAATGTGTGAAATCATTTGGGGAAGGAATCATAATTACTAAAGCCCAGTTATGAACATATATGTGACAAGAAGCATCAACATTTCAACCTCTACTGTGCCAAAATCCATGTTATTATATTCTTTAAAAGTGATTCTTCAAGGATATATTATCCTCCAAATATGTGAAGAGATAATGATTGGGAAGAGACAATAAAGTTCAGGATTTATAAGCAACTTGACTGGCATTTCAAGGTTCTTTGTGAATTGCTTTTCATTCAATCTCCATGTTGAAGTAAATAAATAATAACAACAACAAAAGCTAAAGGGTTTAAATTTTTCTGCTCTGTTATACAGACTACCTTATTCAATGGATTTCTTATTATATTCCTTTTGAAATATGGCTAGTTTCTTTTGAAATGTTTAACAAAGGGTGAAATCTATTACAATGATATTTATTACAAATAGATTTCTTTCTGTGAAATATAATAGAATAGCCTTATAAGACACTGTCATATACAAATATTAATTTTAATATGTATTATTAGAATATCTAGAAAGCAGCTATTATTAGACTCATTAACACACACCATTTTGTTTGACGATTTTTGAAAGTGTTCTTTTTGCACTCCCCAGTACCAGCCTATATTTGTCAACATCACAATTCTATTTATATATTTCTATCAAAGTTATAACTTAAAATAATATTTAATTAGATTTATTAAAGCTAGATGTATTTATATCTCTTCTAAAATGAAAAAATATATTTCTCTAACTGCATTTATAAATCTTAGAATTAAAAATAATTTGGAGATTGTGAAGTCCAGTTCCTTGTACTTGGGCAAGTAAAATACTGTTTGTTCTCAATAGGGATGAGAGGCTCAGGAAGATTCTGTCATATGCCCAACATCATATAGATCGTAACTAGTGGAAGAATAATGAGAAAGCTGCCTCCTACAACAATTCTTTCAACATAGCAGGTGACATGAAGGGGAGGCAAAAGAGGAAATCCAGTTGCTCAGAGCTACACTGACCTCCTTCCTACATAAGTACATCTAGTTACCTTCCTTGGCTTACTTTCAGATGCTTTCAATATAAGCTGTATTGCTTCAAAAACAAGCCTGCAAATAAGACATTTTTTCTCTACTTTGACCCCATTCTCCTCCACTAGGTTAAATCCATTTTATTGGAAAGGTGACAGCCTG
Source organism: Phocoena sinus (assembly GCF_008692025.1). Lineage (NCBI taxonomy): Eukaryota > Metazoa > Chordata > Mammalia > Artiodactyla > Phocoenidae > Phocoena > Phocoena sinus. The sequence goes on along the minus strand of NC_045770.1, from coordinate 34,410,850 downwards.
TTCCTTCTGCCAAGAGGATGATATACTATTAAACAGAGAATGTCTGTCATTGATAAGCTTATACAAATACTATCCTTCTTCTTACTGGCAGTGTGGTAAATAGCACAGAACTTTGTCACTGTCAGCTAGTGCTGCCTAATAACTTTAAAAGGAAATGAAAACAAAAGTGTTACTGAAAACAGGTGCCTGATAATATTACGTCTGACTGGGCTACTGCAGATGAGAAAGAGAAATGGATTATGGCTCCTCTGTGATCATTTTGAAATTATGTATGTGCACACTGTATTGGTCCCCCAGGAAGTCATGATGATAATGGAGCCTACCTCAGTGCAGGAAACCAAGTTGACTCTTATCAGCTGTGCACTGGTGGTATTAGACATGTCATTAATCAGAATACAATTTAATTTCTCCTTGTGAGCAAGGTGGAGGGCAGCAGGGGGAGGGGAGTGCAGTCATCTGAATTTAGAGAGTTTTATTTGTTATTTTTATCTTAAAGGCAAAGGAAATGTTAAAAAGTATCTGAAATTGTCAGTACTTCCTGGAGTGATATAAAATGAAACCATCAACTAAAGAAAGCATCCTAGAGAATTGAGGATAAATATGTGTTCTCAGTGTTTTGAAGATTAAAGAGAGAATTAACTAATTTATTAAGTCATCTAAATGTTATTTATCTTACATAAAAAAATTATTAAAAATATATATTTCCCCTTGAGTTTGGTTAAGGAGTAAGCACTATACATCAAAGTATGTTGTAATCCAGAAAGTGCCATGAAAGTTATCCTATGCTTTTTACACTGGACTGGCATTATTATTTTTAATGATGACAAATATTTGTTGATAAAAAATTAATCATGTACTACATTGATTCTCTTTGTTATTTTAAAATAATGCTCAAAGAATTTGTATTGTATCAAGTGCCCACAAGAAAATGTAAATGAATATTCACAGTATCATTCTTTAAACAGAGATAAATTTCTACCACAGTAATACTACTGTGAAATATGTTTATTTATGGCAGAGATTACTTACTGCTTAGTATGAGCTTCTGGGGAGCTGCCCCCATGCATTAGCTTGAGCCATTGTCAGCAAGAAAACAGTTACTTTTTTGTAACTCATTGGTTCAAATAGAAGTCAATTCTGTCTGTAAAATGGAGAGACATACACTGAGCCCCAAGGAAAGCTGAACACAGTTGAGATGCAGAAAAAATGCAAGGAAAAATTTCTCCTCTCCTTGATTTTAAATAAATTGTATAGGTTTATCAGGACACAAATTCTGTAAATATACCATCTGTAAAATAAACCCTATATAATTAGTTGTGAGAATGGAAAAGGGTTAAGTGCTGTATAATTTTATGTTTATTTTAGCTCTTGGGAACATCTTATTTTTCTAACCACTAATCAAGTTAACTACAGATTTCTTGAAATTTAGTCATCAACTTCTATATTTGGTAATATTTATTCAATATAGATGTCAACACAATAATTTTTTCTTTCTAGCATTTGAAAAAAAATGCTTTCCATTCTAATTCTCAGTGTTGCTTTAACACTGAAATTGTCAGATAACTTAATCATTCCTAATGATCTGTTTATGATGCTGGCTATGATTGCAGCATGACCTTAACTACTGTGGATTTAGAGTATGGTGGAACCATCCAAATGGTGACAATCAGGGATAAATTTGGTTTTAAGTGATGATTTTTCCTTTTTAGTACTTGCATATTTTGCAATTATTATTTTTACATGTTTAAATAAAAAAATTATAAGGCCATCTGCTCTATAAAAACAGAAGTGATACCTATTTTATTTGATGTTTCATACACAAGTTCTAGCATAATATTTTCTGTAAGTACAGGTACCTATTTTTAAGTGAATTAAAGGAAAGAATTAATTGTTTGATTTGTTTCTTCTGTTAAGAGGGGCATAAGCTATGCTTCTGGTTATAGCACTTTCTGGTTAGAAAACATCCAAAAGGGATGAATAATTTTGTATTCTCTAACCTGATTGTTCTGATGTGTGTGTTTTTTAATTGAAGTATAGTTGATTTAAAACATTATATTAGTTTCAATTGTACAATACAGTGAATCCATATTTTTATAGATTATATTCCATTTACAGTTATTACCAAATAATTGCTATATTCTACTCTGCTGTACAATATATCCTTGTTGCTTATCAATTTATACTAGCGGTTTGGTTCTCTTAATCTCATACCCCTATCTCGCCCATCCTCCTTTCCCTCTCCCTACTGGTAACTATTAGTTCATTCTCTATATCTGTGCATCTGTTTCTGTTTTTCTATATATACTCATTTGTTTCATTTTTTAGATTTCACATATAAGTGATAACATACAGTATTTGTCTTTCTCTGTCTGACCTATTTCACTAAGCATAGTACTCTCTAGGTTCTTCTCTGTCTGACTTATTTCACTAAGCATAATACTCTCTAGGTCTATCCATGTTACTGCAAATGGCAGAATGCCATTCAGTTTTTATGTCTGAGTAACATTCCATTTTATGTATATACCACATTTTCTTTATCTGTTCATTTATTGATGGGCACTTAGGTTGTTTCAATGTCTTGGTTACTATAAATAATGTTTCTATGAACATTGAGGTACATATATTTCTTTTTATTTTTTTGCATATATCTTTTTTGAATTAGTGTTTTTGTTTTCTTCAGATATATACCCAGGAGTGGAACTTCTGGATCATATGGTAGTTTTAGTATATTATTTGAGGAACTTCCCATAGTGTTTTCCACAGTGGCTGCAGCAATTTACATTCCAACCAGCAGTGTCGTTTTTTTCCACATCCTCACCAACATTTGCTATTGATGTTTGCCATTCTGGTAAGTTGTAAGGTGATGTCTCATTGTAGTTTTGATTTGTATTTCTCTGATGATTAGCACGGTTGTGCATCTTTTCATATGCCTGTTAGCCATCTGTATGTCTTCATTGGAAAAATAATATTATTCAAATTTTCTGCCCATTTTAATCAGGTTGTTTATTTTTTCAATATGAGTGTATAAGCTGCTTATATATTTTTGAATATTAACTCCTATTTGTCTTATCATTTGCAAATATTTTCTATCATTCAATAGGTTTTTTTTTTTTTTTTTTTTGATGGTTTCCTTTGCTGTGCAAAATCTTTTAAGCTTAATTAGGTCCCACGTGTTTATTTTTGCTTTTATTTCTTTTGCCTTAGGAGACATATCCAAAAGAATATCACTATGATTTATGTCAAAGGATGTTCTGCCTATTTTCTCTTCTAAGAGTTCTATGGTTTCAGATCTTACAGTTAGATCTTTAACCCATTTTGAATTTATTTTTGTATATGATGTGAGGAAATGTTTTAATCTCAATATTTAACATGAAGCTGTGCAGTTTTCCCAGCATCAGTTATTTAAGAGTCTATCTTTTCTCCATTGCATATTCTTGCTTCCTTTGTCATCGATTATTTGACCATAAGTGTGTGGGTTTATTTCAGGGCTCTCTATACTATTCTATTGATCTATGTGTCTCTATTTGATACAGTACCATGCTGTTTTGATTATTGTAGCTTTGTAGTACATGTGGGGACTAAGCAACATGTTATTAAAAAATCAATGGGTCAATGAAGAAATCAGAAAATACCTGGAGACAATGAAAACAGAATACAGCTTTCCAAAGTCTTTGGGATGCAACAAAAACATATGGGAACTCCTAATAAGGACGCTTATAGCAGTATAGGCCTACATCAAGAAAAAGGAAATATCTCAAATAAGCAACCTAACACATCATCTAAAGGTAATTAGGAAAAGAAGCTCAAAGTCCGAAGTCAGCAGAAGGAAGGAAATAATAAAGATAAGAAAGGAAATAAATAGAGACCAAAAAACAACAGAAAAGATTAATGAAACCAAGTACTGGTTTTTTGAAATGATAAACATAATTGATAAATGTTTAGTCAGGTTTGTCAAGAATAAAAGACAAAGGACCCAAGTAAACAAAATAATAAATGAAAGAGGAGAAATAACAACTGATACCACAGAGATATAAAAAAATCAGAAGAGAACACTATGAACAGTTATACACCAACAAATAGGAAAACCTAGAAAAATGGACAAAGTTCTAGAAACATGCAACCTGCTAAGACTGAATCAGGAAGAAATAGACATTCTTAACAGAATCATTAGTAATGAAATTGAATTTGTAATTAAAACAAAACAAAACAAAACAAAAAACCTCCCTGCAAACAAAAGTTCTGATATGTTTTCAATACCAAGAACTATGCTGAGCCTCGTTTGGACATTCTGAAGTCTTGAGTTAAAGAAGTAGCAATTATCTTAGGTTAGATTAGGGGACTGTGAAAATAGCCAGTAAAAATTTGAAAGAAATAAAAAGGAAAAAAAAAAAAGAAATGAAAAAATGAAGCAAAGAAAAATAAATTAGGTAAAATTTTTCAATTATTAGTGCATTTGATCAGGCTTCTCTGGTCTCATGTCACCCATTTCTGCTCAGCATGTATTCTGGCAGAATTTATTTCAAGAGATTCTAAAGTTCCCCAAGAGGACACTTGGCTTATATACTTTTTACTTGCTATTTTATAGTGATTCAGAGAGAGGTACTAGCTGATAATACATTTGCTGACATAGAGCTGTCTTTGTTTAATGCCTAAATTGGGAAAAGCTATTTCAAATTAGGCCCTGGATCCATATTTGTTTCAGTATAACTCTGAAGATAGTAACTGTCTTTTTTTAATAGGATTCAGTAGAACTTTTGGTGCAGCATTGTTTTATTTATGGTTTGGTCTGTCTTATAAAAAATATCATAGCTGTGGATAAACAGTCCCAAGTGGGCATGGCATATATAATGTGTCAAAGATGTTGTTTATTGGGGGTAAAGATTACAGAGATAAAAGGAATTTTCAAAAAAATAATCTCATTCTCAGTTCCAGTGGCCTAATAAATTCCAAATATCTTTCAGTCCAATTTATTTGTTTGTTAATTTAACAAATACTAATTCAGTGTCTACTATATATTGCTCTGTTCATCAAGGATATAGCAGTGAACAAGACAGACAAAATTTGTGTCCTTAAGGAACTCACTTTCTAGGAGAGAAGAGAGACAACTTAGCAAGAAATGAAATAACACAAGACCTAAAAAGGATAATTTTTATAAAGAAATTAAGTGGAATAAAGGGATAGTAAGTGATGTGTATGGAGATGGGTAGCAAGATGTTACTTTATTCAGGGTGATCAAGAAAGGTCGCTCTGAGTAGGTCTCCAAGGAAAGACCTAATAAAAGTGGAAAAGGAAACCAGGTGAATATCTGGGAGAAAGTGTTTCAGCCACAGTGTCAAGTCATCAAGGGGAAACAGGGGCTTCCCTGGTGGCGCAGTGGTTGAGAGTCCGCCTGCTGATGCAGGGGACACAGGTTCGTGCCCTGGTCTGGGAGGATTCCACATGCCACGGAACGGCTGGGCTCATGAGCCATGGTCACTGGGCCTGCGCATCCGGAGCCTGTGCTCCACAATGGGAGAGGCCACAACAGTGAGAGGCCCGTGTACCACAAAAAAAAAAAAAAAAAAGAGGAAACAGACTTACTGTGTTTGAAAAAGAACCAATACAGAAGAAGAGAGGAAAACAATATCGATGAAGAGAGTATATGACAAGAAAAGTGATAAGGGAAAATAGAGAGACAATGACCAGATCATATTTTAAGCAGAGGAGAGATGTAACTTGATAACATGTTAAAAGATTGTGCTAGGTTCTTTACAAAAAATAGATTTTAGAGCTTGGGAAAGAATGTAGGCAGGGAGAATAGGTAAGTTACTACTGCAAAAGTCTGGAAGAAAGAAGACAGCAATGAGGATTTAGAATTGCAAGTATTCAATGGATATTTATTGATTTCATTAGAAGTCAGCAGTGGTATGTGCTTACCAAAAAGGAGTTAGCGTGATCTTCAGCTGTATTAACAATGTCTAGAATAAGGGAGAGGTTAGATCTACTTTGCATCTGTTTGCTAACAATGACTGTAGTATTATGTTCAGTTCTAGGCTAGATCATATTATGGAAACATGGAAAAATAAGAATGTGTTCAGTGGAGGGAAAACAAGTGATGAGGAAAAATTTGAAACCATATTATAATAGAAAAGATAAAAGAAATTAAAGGAATGAGAACTAAATTAAAGATTCAGCTAATGTTTAAGGTAATTTTTGACCAGATTCAGGGGAAACTTCCTTCTTTTTGCAAGGTCTTCCCTGAATTAATTAATGGATACTTTTTTAAGCTAATGAGTAAAATATTCAGAACTCCAATATACAAATGTCTTAGGAAATTTACAGAATCTGGTCATGATTTACAGAATGATTTGACCTGCCTGTATTATATCAAGATTAACAGTAATGACTTTCAATTGCAAATTATCTTCTCTATTTGGGATGTTGAGAGTTGGCCTTTGTGTATTGTCTAGTAAACAAGTATAATTGTTCAGGGCAAAACAAGCTGCAAAGACTGAAAAAAATAACCTTTTTTCCCCTTAATGTATCATATATAAATATCATTTTCAGTATCCTGATACCTTGGTGAGATGCATCAGCTTATTATTTCCCGTAGCAAGAAAGAATTGTCACATGGCAAATAAGCCAGAATCTCAGCTCAAAAGACAGATTTTTTAAAGGTCTAACTAACAACTGTTATCTTTAAGTAGCTAAAAGTTTGTTATATATAAGCAGCTTACACATATTCTAAAGAAATCCAAAGGGACAAACCAGTCAAAGTACAGTAAAATGAGAGGTACAATTAATTTGTCTTAAAAGAAGATCACTCTAAGCAACCAGTGTCTGCCTGTGGTAGAATCAACTGTATCTCAAGAGAGTCTGTCAGTTCTCAGGCATGAGCTGAATGATTATTATATAAAGATAATTTTAGCATCAAAGGGCTTGCTCGATCAGATGATATCAATTTTTCCTCTAATCCTTAAATCTATGATTCTGAAAGTTGGACTTTAAGGAATAGTTACAAGTTTTTAATTTTATTTTATCATGTTTTTAATAACAGAGGATGTTTAATAATAGAGGAATACCAAATGAGAGAATGGTGAATAGTTATAGGTAGAAGAACTGGGAATGGAAAGAATAGGTTGGAGTTTAGAAACAATATATGGATACATCCAGTGGAGTTGACACTTACTGGACATAAGGGATAAAAGAGGAGAAAATAAAAGATCCTCCAGTCTGCTATTTTGAGCCAGCATGTGGGAGAAGAGTGGAGCCAACAATAGAAATAAAGACCAAAAAAGAGATTAGTTTGAAATTAAAGATAGCAAACTATGATATAATATTGAACTTAAGAAACAAACAGTTGTTATTGTCAAATAAATGCAATGAATTGGGGAAAAATAATGCACTAGAATCTCATTATGTAGCATAAATTGGCAAGAACCTAATCTGTTTCGGATTCCATCCCAGGAGATTTATTTTTTTAGAGCAATAAAATAGGTCTGATTATAAAAATGGTCTTTTCATGAACTCAAATGATTCCATTCTATGAAGCTATTCTGTTTGGTCAGAACCTTGTTTTAAATAAAGTGTCCTATAAGTTTTCAGAATGATTCCCTCCAGAATGCAAAATAACGCATTCGGCAAGAAATAGACTAGAATAAGGAGGGCCGTGTGCTAATTTAAACTTTGCCACAAATTGTGAATTTCCTCATTTCTTTCTTTGTGACACAGCGTCTTAGGCTATATTATTTTAAATCTCCTTCTATATTCTAATATTGTTTTCCAATCATCTCAGAATTTTTACTACAGCCTCAAAGGTGAGAATAGACATTGTGTCCCAATATTTGAAAGAAATATTGCTAGACACATGGGTGTGTTATTTACTAGAAGATGCCAAATACAGTTCTGCCTAAACAATCAGACAATAAGAAATTTAAGGAAAGTTAAAAGAAGTTAAAAAATCATCAGACTATATAAAGCTGACAGAAGTGGAGTGTTTTCTCTTCCCATCACTAAGGGGAAAGAAAGAAGATATTTTCCTCAAGCCAAGAGAGAAGGCTCCAGGGGAACTCTTTGTAGCAATGGGAGTGTCTGCAATAGAAGAGACCTGTCTCTCACTCCACCACTAAATACTTGCTAAGCTACAGAAATTCAGATGTCCCTTACAAAGAGAGGGATGGAGCCGAACATGATAGAAAAATCTTCGGAAAGCCTGAGGTGCTTTCCCTAGACTTTGAAGGTGTGTGATATGGTAGTCAGAGTATAGAAACTAACTCCTGTTGCTTAAAGTCATGAAGCTGGTAAGAGTTACCCTTGAAGGCTGAATGAGATGCAAAGGTCACAGAGGATGCACTAACTACTAGCATTTGGAAGGGCAAAAGTTCGTGAACTTCCTGGGGGACAGAAGTTGATCCTGATGAGTTGGCTGGCCTTGACCCATCTCAATGGATTCTAGTCAATGTCATGTGATAGGAGATGAACTAAGAAAAAGAAAGAAGAGGTAGCCTCCTAGAGGCTAGAACTGGGAGGGAGACATCAACACAGGACATCAGTCAGAGGGTAGATTGTCATATCCAGGAACTGGGCAGCATGATGGGTTATAAGAAATCTTTAAAGAACCATCATATGTAAGCCACTAGAGAATCAGCATTTTGTCAGCTGACATGCAGATAGCCTTGGTGACAGTATCACAACAGTGCCAGTCAACTAACATTTTTGGCCTTGATCTTTCCAACAGCATCTGAAAGATTCATCAGGAGAAAGGATGACAGGAAAAAAACTCCACTTTGGCCCTACCTCAGGTCTCCTTTTCACAGGGCAAAACTAATCTGGGGAGAAGAGGGATGACAGATTGAAATTTGGCTTTGGAAGGGCTGGGTATATTATTATACTAAAAATTAGTCACAATTACCAAAGCATACCTTGTTTTAATACCTTAAAATATATGGAAAGCTGATGACTCATTGAGAATGTCATCTAGGGCAGAAGAAGGAAAATCTGTCAGTGATTGGAGAAAAATAAAACTCTTCAGTTTTAATCATGAGCTCATTCTGTATCACTGGATATTCTCTCCTTATTGACATATAAACCTTCTGCTAGCCTTTCACTGGTATTATTCTTCCAGCAAAAAAACATTAAATGCTACTCTGAGTTAAGCAATGTCCTGGATGCTATGAATAAACCAGAGGAAAAAACATCCTACACATTCTTTGTTCACTAAGGTTACAGACATTTGGACTGATGAACAAATCAGCAACTACAATGAGGGAGGAAAATTGTCCAGGAGTCTCTATGGTATAAAGCATTCCTAATATTAACCATAGCTGCATTAGAGATCTTCTGGAGACCCTCTCCTAGCACACTTAATAATTCACACCAAAAAACTTCAGGAAAAGACAGGGCTTAAGTGGATGGTGAGTTGTTGAGTGTATTTGAATCAGTGGAAGGAAAAGTATATTAAAGCAGAGAGAAAGGTACTAGCATTTCACACAGAGAGCCCTAGCTCTCCCTGCTTTTATCCTTCAGTACACAATTGCTTCCATTCCCCCCAAACACTCATATTCCACAGCCATACGCTCTAAATGGACTCTTCACAGAAAGGAAAATAAATTCAGAGTGTATGACTTGAGTATCTACAAGTGATTAATCTAAATGTTTAGAGAAAGTATGGAATTAAGAACAAATAGATGTTTTTACTAGATTGATGTGCAGAAGTTATGAACTGTTATTCAAGCTTGTATGCTTGGCAGATATTTTCTTTAAAATGAAGTAAGTAGGGAGACCTTCAAAATGGCAGAAGAGTAAGACGTGGAGATCAAATTCCTCCCCACAAATGCATCAGAAATACATCTACATGTGGAACAACTCCTACAGAACACCCACTGAACACTGGCAGAAGACCTCAGACTTCCCAAAAGGCAAGAAACTCCCCACAAACCTGGGTAGGGTAAAAGAAAAATGAAAAAAGAGAGGCAAAAGAATAGGGATGGGACCTGCACCAGTGGGAGGGAGCTGTGAAGGAGGAAAGGTTTCCAAACATTAGGAAACCCCTTCACGGGAGGAGACTGGGTGGCAGAGAGGGGAAGCTTCAGAACCAAGGAGGAGAGCACAGCAGCAGGGGTGTGGAGGACAAAGAAGAGAGATTCCGGCACAGAGGATCAGAGCTGACCAGCACTCACCAGCCCCAGAGGCTTGTCTGCTCAACTGCTGGGGCAGGTGGGGACTGGGAGCTGAGGCTTCGGCTCAGAGGTCAGACCCCAGGGAGACGACTGGGGTTGCCTGCGTGAACACAGCCTGAAGGGGGCTAGTATGCCACAGCGAGCCAGTAATACGCCCAGGAAAAAGTCTGGAACTGCCAAACAGGCAAGATACTTTTTCTTGCCTCTTTGTTTTGTGGTGTGCAAGGAGAGGGGATTAAGAGTGCAGCCTAAACGAGTTCCAAAGATAGGTGCGAGCTGCGGCTATCATCGCAGACCTCAGAGACGGGCCTGAGACATTAAGGCTGCTGCTGCAGCCACCAAGAAGCCTGTGTGCGAGCACAGGTCACTATCCACACCTCCCCTCCCGGGAGCCTGTGCAGCCCACCACTGCCAGGGTCCCCTGCACAGGCCAGGCCAAATCCAAAGCTGAACCCCAGGAGCTGTGTGAACAAAGAAGAGAAAGGGAAACCTCTCCCAGCAACCTCAGGAGCAGCAGATTAAATCTCCACAATCAATTTGATGTACCTGCATCTCGGGAATAGCGAAGAGACGAGTCATCCCAAATTGAGGCAGTTGACTTTGGGAGCAACAATATATATATTTTTTTCCTTTTCTCCTTTTGTGAGTATGTATATGTATGCTTCTGTGTGTGTTCTAGGGTTCTGTCTCTCTGGATTTTTTTGTTTTTTTCTTTTTATTTTTGTATAGTTTTTAGCACTTGTTATCATTGGTGGATTTTTTTTTTTGGTTTGGTTTCTCTCTTCTTTCTTTCTTTTTTTTAGAATTACTTTAATTTTTTATTTTTAATAATTATTTTGTATTTTTTATTTTAATAAGGTTATTTTTATTTCTTTCTTTCTTTCTTCTTTCTTTTTTTTTCTTTCTTTCTTTTTTTCTCCCTTTTATTCTTAGCTGTGTGGATGACAGGGTCAGGGTGCTCTGGATGGGCGTCAGGGCCTTTGAGGTGGGAGAGCCAAGTTCAGGACATTGGCCCACCAGAGACCTCCCAGCTCCATGTAATATCAAATGGCGAAAATTTCCAAAAGATCTCCATCTCAATGCCAAGACCCAGCTCCACTCAACGACCAGCAAGCTAAGTTTCAGGACACCCTATACCAAACAACTAGCAAGACAGGAACACAACCCCACCCACTAGGAGAAAGGCTGCCTAAAATCATAATAAGGTAACACCACCCCCAAAAACACCACTGGACACAGACCTGCCCACCAGAAAGACAAGATCTAGCCTCATACACCAGAAAACAGGCACTAGTCCCCTCCAGCAGGAAACCTACAAAACCCACTGAACCAACCTTCCTCACTGGGGGCAACACCAAAAACAATGGGAACTACGAACCTGCAGCCTGTGAAAAAGAGACCCTAAACACAGTAAGTTAAGCAAAATGAGAAGACAGAGAAACACACAGCAGATGAAAGAGCAAGGTAAAAACCCAACAGACCAAACAAATGAAGAGGATATAGGCAGTCTACCTAAAAAAGAATTCAGAATAATGTTAGAAAAGATGATCCAGAATCTTGGAAATAGAATGGAGAATATAAAAGAAATGTTTAACAAGGACCTAGAAGAACTAAAGAGCAAACAAACAATGATGAACAACACAATAAATGAAATTAAAAATTCTGTAGAAGGAATCAATTGCAGAATAACTGAGGCAGAATGGATAAGTGACCTGGATGATAAAATAGTGGAAATAACTACTGCAGAACAGAATAAAGAAAAAAGAATGAAAAGAATATAGGACAGCCACAGAGACCTCTGGTACAACATTAAATGCACCAACATTCGAATTATAGGGGTCCCAGAAAAAGAAGAGAAAAAGAAAGGGACTGAGAAAATATCTGAAAAGATTAGTTGAAAACTTCCCTAATATGGGAAATGAAATAGTTAAACAAGTCCAGGAAGCACAGAGAGTCCCATACAGGATAAATCCAAGGAGAAACATGCCAAGTAAACTATCAAAAATTAAATATAAAGAAAAAATATTAAAAGCAGCAAGGGAAAATGAACAAGTAACATAAAAGGGAATCCCCATAAGGTTTACAGCTGATCTATCAGCAGAAACTCTGCAAGCCAGAAGGGACTGGCAGGACATGTTTAAAGTGATGAAAGGGAAAAAACCTACAACCAAGATTACTCTCCCCAGCAAGGATCTCATTCAGATTCGACAGAGAAATTAAAACCTTTACAGACTAGCAAAAGCTAAGAGAATTAAGCACCACCAAACCAGCTTTACAACAAACGCTAAAGGAACTTCTCTAGGCAGGAAACACAAGAGGAGGAAAAGACCAACAATAACAAACCCAAAATAATTAAGGAAATGGTCATAGAAATACACATATCGATAATTACCTTAAATGTAAATGGATTAAATGCTCCAACCAAAAGACATAGACTGGCTGAATGGATACAAAAACAAGACAGATATATATGCTGTCTACAAGAGACCCACTTCAGACCGAGGGACACATACAGACTAAAAGTGAGGGGATGGAAAAAGATATTCCATGCAAATGGAAACCAAAAGAAAGCTGGAGTAGCAATTCTCATATTAGGCAAAATAGACTTTAAAATATAGACTATTACAAGAGACAAAGAAGGACACTACATAATAATCAAGGGATCAATCCAAGAGAATATATAACAATGGTAAATATTTATGCACCCTACATAGGAGCACCTCAATACATAAGACAAATGCTTACAGCCATAAAAGGGGAAATTGACAGTAACACAATCATAGTAGGGGACACGTTCACTCCACTTTCACCAGTGGATTGATCATCCAAAATTTCCTATATTGCTATTCATTTTGGTCTCACATTTATAGATTCCACAGAAGGTAATAAGTATCTTTCACCTCTTCCTCCATTAGAAAATTAGGTTAATAATGGGTTTGTTGATTGAGAGCAACACAACTGACTAAAATGTACATGGAGAGAATAATCAATAAACAGCATTTCTAGAAATAAATAAGGAAACACAAGCTTTAAATGATACATTTAACATGATGGACTTACTTGTTATATATAGGACATTCCATCCAAAAACAACAGAATACACTTTCTTCTCAAGTGCTCATGGAACATTCTCCAGGATAGATCATATCTTGGGTCATAAATCAAGCCTTGGGAAATTTAAGGGCACTGAAATCATATCAAGTATCTTTTCTGACCACAATGCATGAGACTAGATATCAATTACAGGAAAAAATCTGTAAAAAATACAAACACATGGAGGCTAAGCAATACACTACTTAATAACAAAGAGATCACTGAGGAAATCAAAAAATACCTAGAAACAAATGACAATGAAAACACAATGACCCAAAACCTATGGGATGCAGCAAAAGCAGTTCTAAGAGGAAAATTTATAGCAATACAATCCTATCATAAGAAACAAGAAACATCTCAAATAACAGCCTAACCTTACACCTAAAGCAATTAGAGAGCAAAGAACAACAACAAACCCCCCCCCCACCAAAGTTAGCAAAAGGAAAGGAATCATAAAGATCAGATCAGAAATAAATGAAAAACAAATGAAGGAAACAATAGCAAAGATCGATAAAACTAAAAGCTGATTCTTTGAGAAGATAAAAAAAATTGATAAACCATTAGCCAGACTCTTTGAGAATAAAAAGGGAGAAGACTTAAATCAATAGAATTAGAAAAGAAAAAGGAGAAGTCACAACTGACAGTGCAGAAATACAAAGGATCATGTGTGATTACTACCAGCAACTATATGCCAATAAAATGGAAAACCTGGAAGAAATGGACAAATTCCTAGAAAACCACAACCTTCTGAGACTGAACCAGGAAGAAATAGAAAATATAAACCAACCAGTCACAAGCACTGAAATTGAAACTGTGATTAACAATCTGCCAACAAACAGAAGCCCAGTACCAGATGGCTTCACAGGAGAATTCTATCAAACATTTAGAGAGCTAACACCTATCGTTCTCAAAATCTTCCAAAATATAGCAGAGGGAAGAACACTCCCAAACTCATTCTACAAGGCCACCATCACCCTCATACCAAAACCAGACAAAGATGTCACAAAGAAAGAAAATCACAAGCCAATACCACTGATGAACATAGATGCAAAAATTCTCAAGAATATACTAGCAAGCAGAATCCAACAGCACATTAAATGGATCATACACCATGACCAAGTGGGATTTATCTCAGGAATGCAAGGATTCTTCAATATACGTAAATCAATCCATGTGATACACCATATTAACAAATTGAAGAATAAAAACCCTATGATCATCTCAATAGATGCAGAAAAAGCTTTTGAGAATATTCAACACCCATTTATGGTAAAAACTCTCCAGAAAGTGGGCATAGAGGGAACCTACCTCAGCATAATAAAGGCTATATATGACAAACCCAGAGCCGATATTGTCCTCAAGGGTGAAAAACTGAAACAATTTCCACTAAGATCAGGAACAATACAAGGTTGCCCACTCTCACCACTGTTATTCAACAGTGCTTTGGAAGTTTTAGCCACAGCAATCAGAGAAGACAAAGAAATAAAAGGAATCCAAATCGTAAAAGAAGAAGTAAAGCTGTCATTGTTTGCAGATGACATGTCCTATATGTAAAGAATCCTGAAGAAGCTATCAGAAAACTACTAGAGTTAATCAATGAATTTGGTAAAGTATCAGGATACAAAAATAATACACAGAAACTCTTGCATTCCTATACACTAATGATGAAAAATCTGACAAAGAAATTAAGGAAACACTCCAATTTACCATTGCAACCAAAAGAATAAAATACCTGGGAATAAACTTACCTAAGGAGACAGAAGATCTGTATGCAGAAAATTATAAGGCATTGATGAAAGAAATTAAAGATGATACAAACAAATGGAGAGATATACCATGTTCTTAGATTGGAAGAATCAACATTGTGAAAATGACTATACTACCCAAAGCAATCTATAGATTCAATACAATCCCTATCGAACTAGTATTGGCATTTTTCACAAAACTAGAAGTAAAAATTTCACAATTTGTTTGGAAACACAAAAAACCCCGAATAGCCAAAGCAATCTTGAGAAAGAAAAACGGAGCTGGAGGAATCAGGCTCCCTGACTTCAGACTATACTACACAGCTACAGTAATCAAGACGGGATGGTACTGGCACAGAAACAGAAATATAGATCAATGGAACAGGATAGAAAGCCCAGAGATAAACCCATGCGCATATGGTCACATATATTTGATAAAGGAGGAAAGAATATACAATGAAGAAAAGACAGCTACTTCGGTAAGTGGTGATGGGGAAAGCTGGACAGCTACATCTAAAAGAATGAAATTAGAACACTTCCTAACACCATGCACCAAAATAAACTCAAAATGGATTAAAGGCCTAAATGTAAGTCCAGACACTATAGAACTCTTAGAGGAAAACATAGGCAGAACACTCAATGACATAAATCACAGAAAGATCCTTTTTTACTCACCTCCTAGAGAAATGGAAATGCAAACAAATGTAAACAAATGGGACCTAATGAAACTCAAACATTTTGCACAGCAAAGGAAGCCATAAACAAGATGAAAAGACAACCCTCAGAATGGGAGAAAATATTTGCAAATGAAGCAACTAAAAAAGGATTAATCTCCAAAATTTACAAGCGTCTCGTGCAGCTCAGTATCAAAAAAAACAAACAACCCAATCCAAAAATGGGAAGAAGACCTAAATAGACATTTTTCCAAAGAAGATATACAGACTGCCAACAAACACATGAAAGAATGCTCAACATCATTAATCATTAGAGAAATGCAAATCAAAACTACAATGAGGTATCATCTCACACCAGTCAGAATGGCCATCATCAAAAAATCTACAAACAATAAATACTGGAAAGGATGTGGAGAAAAGGAAACCCTCTTGCACTGTTGGTGGGAATGTAAATTGATACAGCCACTATGGAGAACAGTCAGGAGATTCCTTATAAAACTAAAAATAGAACTACCATATGACCCAGAAATCCCAGTACTGGGCATATACCCTGATAGAACCATAATTCAAAAAGAGTTATGCACCACAATGTTCGTTGTAGCTCTATTTACAATAGCCAGGACATGGAAGCAACCTAAGTGTCCATTGACAGATGAATGGATAAAGAAGATGTGGCACACATATACAATGGAATATTAGTCAGCCATATAAAGAAACGAAATTGAGCTATTTGTAGTGAGGATGATGGACCTAGAGTCTGTCATAGATAGTGAAGTAAGTCAGAAAGAGAAAAACAAATACTGTATGCTAACACATATATAAGTAATTTAAAAAAAATGGTCATCAAGAACCTAGGGGCAAGATGGGAATAATGACGCAGACCTACTAAAGAATGGACTTGAGGACACAGGGAGGGGGAAGAGTAGGCTGGGACAAAGTGAGAGAGTGGCATGGATATATATACACTACCAAATGTAAAACCAACAGCTAGTGGGAAGCAGCCACATAGCGCAGGGAGATCAGCTCAGTGCTTTGTGACCACCTATAGGAGTCGGATAGGAAGGGTGGGAGGGAGGGAGAGGCAAGAGGTATGGGGATATATGTATATGTATAGCTGATTTGCTTTGTTATAAAGCAGAAATTAACACACCATGGTAAAGCAATTATATACCAATAAAGATGGTAAAAAAAACATGAACTAAGTAGGTCTGCCACTTCAAGGGAGAATAACTGACAATAATTTCTGCCAACAGCAAAATTCATTATAGGTTTATCATAGTTATTTTTTATTTATTTATTTATTTTTTTTTTTTGCGGTACGCGGGCCTCTCACTGTTGTGGCCTCTACCGTTGCGGAGCACAGGCTCCGGACGCGCAGGCTCAGCGGCCATGGCTCACGGGCCCAGCCGCTCCGTGACACGCGGGATCTTCCCGGACCGGGGCACGAACCTGCATCCCCTGCATCAGCAGGCGGACTCTCAACCACTGCGCCACCAGGGAAGCCCTATCATAGTTATTTTTAAATATATTAATATATATTTTAAAAATTTCTCAATTTTGATTTTTAATATAGTAAAAGTATAGATAATATATCTCACCTAAAGGAACATTCTTTGAGAACCTCAAAAAATTTTCAAATTGCAAGTAAACTTTAAAAGCAAAAGGTTTGAAAACAACTACCCTACTACAAAGTTGAAAGCATTGTAGACACTCAGACATATCTGTTCATTAAAATGAGAGTAATAAAACCTGGAGAAGTAATCATGTGCAAGATCATGAAGACCATGTCTGAAGAATCTTGTAATCCATGATAAGGAATTTGCCCTGTATCCCATATGAACTACTGATATATTAAGTGAGTTATTGGAATTTAAGATTTCCAAGCTGAAGCAGGTGAATGACAATGGAAACAGAAGATGTGATTGAAAAATTAGTTGTTCATCATTTCTTCCTTCTGAATTCAGTCAGTTATCAAGTTAGTTTATTTCTTCTGTTATAATACCTCACATCACTTATCTCATCCTTTCTATTTTCATTCATTTAATTAAGTCCAGGCCCAAATCACTTCAGGTCAAATCTGCTCATTTCTATCTGGTTTCTGTGCCATCAGTACTTTGTTTTTTCATCCCATCCAAAAATCTGCTGACAGAGTCTTGGCTACATCATCTTCAACCTTTAAACTCAATCAGATGTAAAATAAACATCAGTGAGATGATTAATCTTAAATTTCTCAACATAATGGCCAAGGGCCCTAAGAACCTCTCAGTATATATTTTATTCTTTCTTTAAATAAAAAAAGAGAGAGAGAAAGGACCAGAGAAAATATTTGAAGAGATATAGTCAAAAACTTCCCTAACATGGGAAAGGAAATAGCCACCCAAGTACAGGAAGTGCAAAGAGTCCATACAGGATAAATCCAAGGAGAAACACGCCGAGGCACAAAGTAATCAAATTGGCAAAAATTAAAGACAAAGAAAAATTATTGAAAGCAGCAAGGGAAAAATGACATATAACATACAAGGGAACTCCCATAAGGTTAACAGCTGATTTCTCAGAAAAAAACTCTACAAGCCAGAAGGGAGTAGCATGAGATACTTAAAGTGATGAAAGGGAACAACCTACAACCAAGATTGCTCTACCCAGCAAGTATCTCATTTAGATTCGATGGAGAAATCAAAAGCTTTACAGACAAGCAAAACGTAAGAAAATTCAGCACCACCAAACCACCTCTACAACAAATGTTAAAGGAACTTCCTTAGGTGGGAAACACAAGAGAAGAAAAGGACCTACAAAAACAAACCCAAAACAATTAAGAAAATGGTCATAGGAACATACATCTCGATAATTAACATAAACGTAAATGGATTAAATGCTCCAAACAAAAATGACACAGGATTGCTGAATGGATACAAAAACAAGAACCATATGTATGCTGTCTAAAAGAGACCCACTTCAGGGCTTCCCTGGTGGCGCAGTGGTTGAGAATCTGCCTGCCAATGCAGGGGACACGGGTTCGAGCCCTGGTCCGGGAAGATCCCACATGCCGCGGAGCAACTGGGCCCGTGAGCCACAACTACTGAGCCTGCGCGTCTGGAGCCTGTGCTCCGCAACGAGAGAGGCCGCGACAGTGAGAGGCCCGCGCACCGCGATGAAGAGTGGCCCCCGCTCACCACAACTAGAGAAAGCCCTCGCACAGAAACGAAGAGCCAACACAGCCAAAAATAAATTAAATAAATAAAATAAATTAAAAGAGACCCACTTCAGACCTAGGGACACATACAGACTGAAAGTGAGGGGATGGAAAAAGATATTCCATGCAAATGGAAATCAAAAGAAAGCTGGTGTAGCTATACTCATATCAGATAAAATTGACTTTAAGATAAAGAATGTTACAAGACACAGGGAAGGACACTACATAATGATCATGGGATCAATCCAAGAAGAAGATATAACAATTATAAATTAATATGCACCCAACATAGGAGCACCTCAATACATAAGGCAACTGCTACCAGCTATAAAAGAGGAAATCGAGGGCTTCCCTGGTGGCGCAGTGGTTGAGAGACCGCCTGCCGATGCAGGGGACACGGGTTCGTGCCCCGGTCCGGGAAGATCCCGCATGCCGCGGAGCGGCTGGGCCCGTGAGCCATGGCCGCTGAGCCTGCGCGTCCGGAGCCTGTGCTCTGCAACGGGAGAGGCCACAACAGTGAGAGGCCCGCGTACCACAAAAAAAAAAAAAAAAAGAGGAAATCCACAGTAACACAATGAAAGTTGGGAACTTTAACACCTCACTTACAACAATGGACAGATCATCCAAAATGCAAATAAATAAGGAAAGAGAAGCTTTAAATGATACCATAGGCCAGATAGATTTAATTGATATTTATCGGATATTCCATCCAAAAAAGAGCAGATTACACTTTCTTCTCAAGTGTGCACGGAACATTCTCCAGGATAGATCACATCTTGGGTCACAAATCAAGCCTCAGTAAATTTAAGAAAATTGAAATCATATCAAGCATCTTTTCTGACCACAATGCTATGAGATTAGAAATGAATTACAGGGAAAAAAAAAAACGTAAAAAACACAAACACATGGAGGCTAAACAATACATTACTAAAAAACCAAGAGATCACTGAAGAAATTAAGGAGGAAATCAAAACATACCTAGAGACAAATGCCAATGAAAACACAATGATCCAAAACCTATGGGATGCAGCAAAAGCAGTTCTAAGAGAGTAGTTTATAGCTATACAAGCCTACCTCAATAAACAAGAAAAATCTCAAGTAAACAATCTAAACTTACACCTAAAGGAACTACAGAAAGAAGAAAAAACAAAACCCAAAGTTAGCAGAAGGAAAGAAATCATAAAGATCAGAGCAGAAATAAATGAAATAGAAACAAAGAAAACAATAGCAAAGATCAATAAAACTAAAAGCTGGTTCTTTGAGAAGATAAACTAAATTGATAAACCATTAGCCAGACTCATCAAGAAAAAGAGGGAGAGGACTCAAATCAATAAAAATTAGGAATGAAAAATGAGAAGTTACAACAGACACCACAGAAATACAAAGCATCCTAAGAGACTAATACAAGCAACTCTATGACAATAAAATGGACAACCTGGAAGAAATGGACAAATTCTTAGAAAGGTATAACCTTCCAAGACTGAACCAGGAAGAAAAAGAAAATATGAACAGACCAATCACAAGAAACGAAATTGAAACTGTGATTAAAAATGTTCCAACAAACAAAAGTCCAGGACGAGATGGTTTCACAGGTGAATTCTATCAAACATTTAGAGAAGAGCTAACACCCGTCCTTCTCAAACTCTTCCAAAAAATTGCAGAGGAAGGAACACTCTCAAACTCATTTTATGAGGCCACCATCATCCTGACACCAAAACCAGACAACGATACTACAAAAAAAGAAAATTACAGACCAATATCACGGATGAATATAGATGCAAAAATCCTCAAGAAAATACTAGCAAACAGAATCCAACAACACATTAAAAGGATCATATACCAAGATCAAGTGGGATTTATCCCAGGGATGCAAGGATTCTTCAATATATGCAAATCAATCAATATGATACAGTATATTAACAAATTGAAGCAGAAAAAAAATATGATCATCTCAACAGATGAAGAAAAAGCTTTTGACAAAATTCAACACCAGTTTATGATAAAAACTCTCCAGAAAGTGGGCATAGAGGGAACCTACCTCAACATAATAAAGGCCATATACGACAAACCCCCAGCAAACATCATTCTCAATGGTGAAAATCTGAAAGCATTTCCTCTAAGATCAGGAATGAGACAAGGATGTCCACTCTCACCACTATTATTCAACATAGTTTTGGAAGTCCTAGCCATGGTAATCAGAGAAGAAAAAGAAATAAAAGGAATACGAATTGGAAAAGAAGAAGTAAAACTGTCACTGTTTGCAGATGACATGATACTATACAGAGAAAATCCTAAAAATGCCACGAGAAAACTACTAGAGCTAATCAATGCATTTGGTAAGGTTGCAGGATGCAAAATTAATGCACAGAAACCTCTTGCATTCCTATGCACTGATGATGAAAAATCTGAAAGAGAAATTATGGAAACATTCCCATTTACCATTGCAACACAAAGAATAAAATACCTAGGAATAAACTTACCTAGGGAGACAAAAGACCTGTATGCAGAAAACTATAAGACACTGATGAAAGAAATTAAAGATGATACAAACAGATGGAGAGATATACCATGTTCTTGGATAGGAAGAATCAATATTGTGAAAATGACTATACTACCCAAAGCGATCTACAGATTCAATGCAATCCCTATCAAATTACCAATGGCATTTTTTACGGGACTAGAACAAATCATCTTAAAATTTGTATGGAGACACAAAAGACCCCGAATAGCCAAAACAGTCTTGAGGGAAAAAAACGGAGCTGGAGGAATCAGACTCCCTGACTTCAGGTTATACTAGAAAGCTACAGTAATCAAGACAATATGGTACTGGCACAAAAACAGAAACATAGATCAATGGAACAAGATAGAAAGCCTAGCGATAAACCCACACGCATATGGTGATCTAATCTATGACAAAGGAGGCAAGGATATACAATGGAGAAAATACAGTCTCTTCAGTAAGTGGTGCTGGGAAAACTGGACAGCTACATGTAAAAGAATGAAATTAGAATACTCCCTAACACCATACACAAAAATAAACTCAAAATGGATTTGAGACCTAAATGTAAGACCGGACACTATAAAACTCTTAGAGGAAAACTCTTTGACATAAATCACAGCAAGATCTTTTTTGATCCACCTCCTAGAGTAATGGAAATAAAAACAAAAATAAACAAATGGGACCTAATGAAACTTCAAAGCTTTTGCACAGCAAAGGAAACCATAAACAATATGAAAAGACAGCCCTCAGAATGGGAGAAAATATTTGCAAATGAATCAATGGATAAAGGATTAATATCCAAAATATATAAACAGCTCACCTAAATAGACATTTCTCCAAAGAATAGATACAGGTGGCCTAGAAGCACATGAAAATCTGTTCAACATCACTAATTATTAGAGAAATGCAAATCAAAACTGCAATGAGGTATCACCTCACACCAGTTAGAATGGGCATCATCAGAAAATCTACAAACAACGAATGCTGAAGAGGTTGTGGAAAAAAGGGAACCATCTTGCACTGTTGGTAGGAATGTAAATTGATACAGCCACTATGGAGAACAATATGGAGGTTACTTAAAGAACTAAAAATAGAATTACCATATGATCCAACAATCCCATTACTGGACATATACTGAGAGAAAACTGTAATTCAAAAAGATACATGCATCTCAATGTTCGTTGCAGCCCTATTTACAATACCCAGGTAAGGGAAGCAACCTAAATGCCCATCAACAGATGAATGGATAAAGAAGATGTGGTACATATATACAATGGAATATTACTCAGCCATAAAAAGGAACGAAATTGAGTCATTCATTGAGACGTGGACATATCTAGAGACTGTCATACAGAGTGAAGTAAGTCAGAAAGAGAAAAACAAAAATCATATATTAATGCATGTATGTGGGAACCTAGAAAAATGGTACAGATGAGCTGGTATGCAGGGCAGAGTTTGAGACACAGATGTAGAGAATGGACGTATGGACATCAAGGGGGGGAAACTGCAGTGGGGTGGGGATGGTGGCATGCTGAATTGGGCGATTGGGATTGACATGTATATACTGATGTGTATAAAATTGTTGACTGATAAGAACCTGCAGTACAAACAAACAAAACAACTAATACTAAACTTTCTTTGGGTTATTTGTATAGAAATATGTTAATACAAATGTTTCAGATATTACATGAAATTTCTAAAAAAAAGAAAAATACCAATGGCCATTATTGTTTTTATGTTATATACTGTGTTTAAACATAGACCAAAAAGCAAACCTCCAGGATTCTTAAAAGAAAAAAAAAAAAAAAAAAAAACCTCTGAGTATATATTTTATTCTTTCTTTAAATAAAAACTACTCCAATGAAAGCAAATTATTCATTTTCTCTTTAAATATACTAAATCTATTTCAACCTTGTTACTTTCTTTATATCATGTTCTCCAGCCTGAAATACGCACAGTCCATGCCTTATCATCTTACACAGATTTAATGAGGTACTCTAAAGCAATTAGAACAATGCCTGAAATGTCTTTTTTATTCTTACTATTAACATTACTAGTATATGTAAGAACCTAGAGGGCAAAGACTATGCCTTGTGTCTTATTGGAGTCTCCATCATGTATTAGACATTTCTACATATAGTACCTGTTCACAAAATGTACTGTATGTGGTTGATAGTAATTCTTACCCACATGTTGACTAAGTTTCTTTAAAGTTTGGGAAAAGAGCCACACTTCTAAGAAATCTGCTTAACAAGGGATAAAACTTTTAAAAAGGCAACAAAATAAAGTACAATACTCAAATTCAGGGCATCATAAGACATGTAACATGTTAGGAGTATCAAATATCTTCATCACCTAGAAAGAAGAATCATCATAAACAGTCTAGTAATTTGTATATGTCTCATTAATCAATTTTTTCTAGGTAAGTGAAGTTCAATCAGAGTTCAGGTTAACAATGTATGAAATTTATACCATATATTAAAAACTTGGTAGTATCAAAAATAAGAAGGTTACACTGGCTATTAAGAAATAGTTGCTCAGAACTGGAGAGGTTTGATAATTCCTCTGACATTGTGCCTCTAACACTAGAGAGTGAAGCAACTGTAGAAGAAGCCTGCTCTATTGCACCCAGTGTATTCAGGTAGACTAGAACTCAAAAACACACCTCCGTTTGTTAACATCACAGGGAGGATGAACATTTTTTGGAATAAAATGTACATATTGAGGACCTAAACAGAGTAATGTAGAAGGGGAATTGGCTGACAGAAAGAATGTCTCCCATAAAGGAGACAGAAATTCAATAACAGATAAAATGGAATATGGGGAGCTAGTGCCCTGAAAAGAAGAGCAACCAGATTCAGTTACGGGGTACCCGGGAGCAAAACCCACAGTCTGATGCCATTTGACACCAATGAAGAGCCAATCTTTCTGTAATCAGTCTATGTAATAATATGTGTAGTTCTATTAGATGGTACGCTTCATCTCTATTCAAATGTCACTCAGAGAATTTAAAATCTGTGAGTGAGAGAGGGTATATGGTCTCAAGTTAGAAGTCATTTTCAGGTAATATAAAGATTTTGCTAAAGGAAAACTATAGAGGGAATAAAACAAAATAACAATCAGTTTAAAAACTGGTAGCAAAATTCTCTCTTAACAAAAGAAATGCCATGTGTCCACAAAATGCATTGATGGACAATTTTGGTTTTCAAAAGAGTGTGTTTAAATCTTGGCTAAAATGGGCCAACCTAAGAGACAGAAAGAGCTGAATGATTCTCCTTTATAAAATGGGAGGCATTTAAAAATTTTTTCATGTAACCAACTTAGAGAAGAAAAAGGCAGAGAGGAGCAACAGAGCAAGAGGACAAGAACTGGAAGAAAATATTTATCCAGTGAGAGTCCTAAGACTACTATCGCTTCTCCACTGTCAGCCCCAAATCTATGACTTAAGGCTATATACCATACACAATCACTTTATGTAAATGGTATTTTGCAGAAGTCAAGGAAAAATCTCTCTATTCTATGTTTGTGTCATTTTAGGATGAAGACAAGAAAAACAAATTGTTCATGGACGAAATTAGGAATTGGGGGGGAAATAGAACTTTGGGAACAAGATGTAATAAGAGACATTAAACTCCCAGTGAGCTCTCAGAGACATTGCAGAGAGCAGGTGGTGGAGGTAGAAGAATTTGAACTTTCCACAATTTGTGCAGTACATCTACAAGCCAATTTATTTAACATACTAAAAAAAAAAAAGAAGAAGAAGAAGAAGAAAACTTTCTAAAGCTGGAGGAC
This sequence comes from Phocoena sinus, assembly GCF_008692025.1. NCBI lineage: Eukaryota > Metazoa > Chordata > Mammalia > Artiodactyla > Phocoenidae > Phocoena > Phocoena sinus. The sequence goes on along the minus strand of NC_045770.1, from coordinate 34,385,699 downwards.
CTATAAGCAACCAGCAGTTGACATCTGGGATCATGGCTGTTTAGCTTCAAAAATTAGGAAGATCTAGGATGGTAAAAACCACATGAATATGACACAATGAAACAGGTCTCAGTACAGACCAACATGGTAGAAGTATTCCTGCCTGTGTTAGGAGCTAAATAATTGGATCAAGTTTCTGTAACGTGATTAGACTTTCTTAGAATGAGTAATTGCCACAGTTGCTGTTGTAGAAAAGTAATTAATTATGTGAAGTAATTATAGTTTTCTCTCAAGTATACTTAGGTTTGACTTTTTTTCTTGGAAGTTAAAAAAGCAATATTGTTTATATCTTGATAGGTAGTGTGCTATTTGGGGACAGAATTTCAGAGTACAACATGGCATTGACAAAATGTGGAAGCATGTCGGTGAAACTAAAGCAGTGATAGAGTGGAATGTTAACATAAACAGTATCTTAATCTTAGGGAATGACTTTGAAGAGGCAGCTTAAAATGAATATCATTTTTAGTAGAAGGAAATGCTTTATAAAACCCTGTATGCCTGAAGAAAATGATTGGAATAAACCATAGTCATGCCACCTGTGATTTTGTAATTTCAGAAGAAATCATGGCGAATAAGGTGCAGAAGTGCAATAATTTGGAAGTGTGTTAAATGTGCATATTTAATTATTTTGATTAATTTAAACCTAGAATTCAATAAGTTCCACCATGATTATTCAGTATTCATGTATTCAACATGCTAAACTACCAAAATGAGAAAAAAAATAAAAACTTCTTTGGAAAAAGGACCTGAAATTAAGCACATGTGTATTTAGAATATTAACTTGAAATGTTGTAATGGAAATTGAATCAGGGGTGATTATGGGAATATGTTGTCTACAGTGAATTTCTCACATATTAATTAATATGATTATATATGTCAAGAAAAGCATAATAAAGGCAGTTACATAAATATGATTTCAAAAGCTGTCATTAATAATAAAAACAAAAATAAAATAGAAAAGATTGTTGGATACAGAAATGAGAAAATCATGAATAATCTCAGAGATTAGTGAAAAGAAGATTTAGAATTAGAAACCCTGGGTTTAAACCTTGGCATTGCTACTTATTAACCCTATTATTTGCACAAGAAATTAAACCACCTTGAATTTCCTCAGCTCTAAAATGGAAATAATGTTAGTGAACACAAGTTTGTATGCCCGATGCACAGTGAGGCCAAACGAACCAAAACGTTCAAGTTTGGAGCAGGGCCTTGCAAAAACCCCGGACTCCCAAAGGGCGTCAGCAAAGCATTTTTAAAGGCCAGGTGAGGGAGGGGCATCCCAGGGTATGTGATCAGCTCGTGCACAGTTCTCTGATTGGTTGATGTTGAGGTAACAGGGCGGTTGACATCATCAGTCTTTAGGTGCCAGTATGTCGGGGGACTATGGGCATGATCATCAAGTAGTTAATTTCTTCCATTTGATGGTGGTTTTTAGCATCTGAAAAACTCAGGAAATATGCATGAGATACTATTATCTGAGTACTTCAGAAAGGAGCTACAGCAAAGGATACGGGGGAAGAGTCTGTCCCAGGCAGGGCCCCTAGGGTCCTGCTCAGGTACACCAATAATTAATTCACATGTGGAGACGTTAAGATAGAACAATATTTCTCAGATTATATAACATAGTGTCTGACATAATTGAAATACGTGTCAAATAAATGTTGAATGTGATTCTGGGAAGGAACTTTGGGAATGAGGTACAAGTTGTGTGTTGTAGACATGTGTTAGAGTAGAAAAAGAAAGAAGTAATATTAAGAAGCTCATGTGGTAAAATATATTTGATGATTTGGTTCATTTGTTTCCCAAACTAGAATAAGCAAGCATGTGTGAAATCAGCAAAGGGCCCCTTCAAGAAAGAGACAGAGTTAGAGCAAGAGCAAGGGATAAAAGAAAGGAAAGAGAGAGAGACACACATTATAATAAAGAGGAACAGTTTTTCAGAAATTAGAAAGTAATAGGAGTGAAGACACATGGGTAGGAAGGAATATAATTTCCTTTGAAATGGGAAGGAAAAACATAAGGATATGGGATAAAATACAGATAATATTAATTCAGGTTTTTGATTCAAATGCCTTCAATCTTAATGTCATTGAGTTACTTATTCAGAGTCAAAATAATGGAGGCGAAATGAGGGTATCCAAAATTGCTACTGACCAGTTTGCTTGCCATCATTAACAGGTGATTGACAGGACCATTGAGCAATGGCAAGCATACTATTGAGATATGTGTCAAATTGTCACACAAAGTTTAGGTTGTTTAATTCCTGTTGTATAATCTAAATGAGCAATATTAATATGGAACTGAGTATCACCTCATCTACAAGGCTTTTCTTGACCATCCTGTTGACTGAACAAAAAATGCACAGCCTAAAAGTTGAGAATTATGTTTCACTCAGTGGATGTTCTGAGGACTTTAGCCCAGAAGACAGCCTCTTAGATTGCTCTAGGGACTGCTTCCAAAGAGGTATGGGAGGAGCCATATATATAGGAGTTTTTGCAACAAAAACAAGGTAGTCGGAACATCAAAACATCACTGTTAATTAAAGAAAACTAGACATCTAAAGTTACCGAATTTAGCACTTTTCTATCTATGGGAAGATGAGAGAGTTTGGGCTTACTGCAATCATTCCTTTGATATGCACCTTAACTATCTAGGGCCAGTATTCTGCTTTTCTCCATCCTGAATCCCTTCAGAGTGAACAGCTTGGGGTGGCTGCAGTGGCTGCTGGCTTGATGGCCAAAACATCCTTTGTTTGCTGATATGGTTGGTGACATTCTTGATCCATAATCCTGTCTAAGTAATACTGTGTCCCCCATTACTCTCTATTGTTACTGCTTAACTGTCTCCATACCATATATTTCCAATGACACATTTACTTGCTCTGAATCTTATCTCCCCCACCCTCCTAACTTATAAAATCCACAGGATCTTAGATTTTATTCATATTGTTCACTGCTATGTGCCCCACATCAAGAAAATTGCTTGGAATGTGGAGGTCACAATGTAAAATGTTGAATGAATGCTTATATGTTTTCATTATTTTATTTAAAAATATTTATTGTGATAATACTATGTGTCAGATATCACTCTACATTCAGGAGATATCATGGTGAATAGGAAAGACCAGATACCAATATTCATCAGATTATTATTCTAGTCCTAGAAGTGAGATCATGAATAAGTACAAAACAAACATAAAAAAACATATATCAAAATGTGATAGAGTGGTGGGTTGGTAATGGAGTGGGGGTCTGGGGAGTACTGCTTAGCTAGGGAGATGACATTTAAATGAAACCTAAAGGGTGCAATGTAGCCTCTATGCAAAGAGTCATGGCAAATACATTCCAGACAGAAGGAACAGGAAATATAAAGCCTGAGACAGGAAAGTGTTTAGAGTCAGAAACAAAATGGAGATGAACATGGAAAGAGTATAGTGAGCTAAGAGGACAGTGGTTCTAGATGATTATAGAAGCAGGCTAGTGTCAATCATCTTATTGATCATTTATCCTTTAAAATACCATAGTATTAATTTTGTGAAATACTATAACACTAGGAATATCAATGTTATGGTATATGTAATGCATTGTGTCTATTAAGAAAAAAGTGTTAAAATGTATTTTTCAAAATGCCTATAAAATTAAAATTCACTATATTTAAAAAAAATAAGCACATTTCAAAACATCAAGTAAAACAGAAACTAATATAACTATAAATGCAAAGAATACATTATCATTCTAACGTAAATTATAAGCTGCTAATGGCTCTATGCTTCCTTTGACTTCCGTCCACTAAGCCTAAGGACCACTCCAAACTGCTGCCTCTAATGTAACTTCTCAAGGGTGGCTCAGGCCTTCCTGCCCTGTTTGAGGCCCTTAAGAGGAAGTTAGTATATCTCCTCTACTAAGGACTTCTCACTGGCCACCAAATTGATTTAACCTTCTAGCAGGAAGGGAGCCCTACTCAATCAATCCCTTTCCCTCCCCACCAGACATCTGCTAATTTCAAAATGTTCTTTCCACATTACTAAGCACAGTCTTATTATTTAGTAAGAGGAAGAAAGATAAGAAGATGAGCAATGATATGAAAATTATAAGAGTTATGGGGTAAAGAAAGTCTGAGAGGCTTGAGATGAAGATGTCAGGGGTAAGGGTAAAAGAAAGTAGCAGAAGGGAAGAATAAGGAAATTCTACAGAATGCCAAAACTTGCTGATAAATGCCTAAAATCAGCCATTACATAAAGAGAGATATCAGTATTTTAACATTTAAAAATTATCGAATATAATGGAATAATAAAATCAATATTAAAATCACCTGTAGCGATGAAGAAAAGAGGGTAGATTTGGTTTAAATTTTGTAGATGGATATGAGAATTAGGCAAAAAGGAGAAAATATGGATGACTCAAGTTTTTGCCTTGAGTATTTGAGCATACTATATATATAATTTTTTTCACTAAGTTCATTTACTGAAATTGTGAAGGCTTGGAGAGTATGAAACGTAGGGAAAAATTGAGAACTCTGTTTGGAAGATCTTAAGTTTGTGATGCCTTTATACAGAGGCTGATTAGGTGGTTGAATATAAAAATCTGGACTCTCAGGGAAGTCAGGGCTAGAAGTATACAGTTCAAGTAAAACCTGAAGTGAGGTTTAAAAATGTGGGGGAAACAGGTAAAGATGGAAACTTAGGAAGAAGTAGTCAGTGAATTAGAAAGAAAACCAGGAGAGCAAAATTCAGAGACATGAAGAGAAGAAAATGACCCCTAAATTAGGAGGAGGTTCATGTATCAAACGCTGCTATGATGACAAACATGGTGGAGACAGAGATGTGCCAACTTGGGCTTGATATCACGAAAAGAAGACAGGCTGCCATTGTGAAGAAAGTGAAATAGAGGTAAAGAACTGGAGCTGATGGGCATTGGCCATTCTCCTTAGAAATTTTGGGTTGAAGGGCATTAAAAATTTAGAAAAAGAAAAAGTGCAAGGACATGAGGGTAATTAGAGAATGTGAAATGAAAGATTTTTGGTTTTGTTTTGGTTTTTAATTTTTTAAATGTTTGTTAATTGGGGTATAGTTGCTTTACAATGTTGTGTTAGTTTCTGCTGTACAACAAAGTGAATCAGCTATACGTATACATATATCCCCTCCCTCGTGGACCTCCCCCACATCCCACCCATCTAGGTCACCACAGAGCACCGAGCTGAGCTCTCTGCGCTATACAGTTGGTTCCCACTAGCTATCTGTTTTACACTTGGTAGTGTATATATGTCAATCCCAATCTGCCAATTCATCCCAGCCCCCGTGTCTACATGTTCGTTCTCGATGTCTGCATCTCTATTCCTGTTCTGCAAATAGGTTCATCTGTAACATTTTTCCACATATATGCATTAATATACCATATTTGTTTCTCTCTTTCTGACTTACTTCAGTCTGTATGACAGACTCTAGGTCCATCCATGTCTCTAGAAATGACCCAATTTCATTCCTTTTTTATGGCTGAGTAATTGCAGCACTATTTACAATAGCCAGGATATACAAAGAATTTTTGTTTTGTTTTGTTTTGCTTATTTTTTTAAATGGAAGTAGAACAGGATCATATTTCTGTGTTAATGGCTATTCTCCAGTAGAAAGGGGGAAATTGGTAAAATGCAGAAGACAGTGAAAAAGTACGGGAATAAAATCCTTGATAAAGACAGCAGGATAGGATTCAACACAAAAGTAGAAGAGTTGGCATAAAGTAAGAAAAAAGACTTATCTTAAATTGTAAAAGGACTAAAAATAGATTACTAGTAGAATTGCATGAATGCAGATGTGGTGGTAGATATAATTGCTTCCAATTAACTGTGAGTAGGAGCTGTAAATAAAGTAGAAACTCACTGTGGAGAAAGAGCACATGGCAATTTGAGGAGACTGAAAAAACATTCACAATAGCCATTTTAAAGAGTGGGAAAACCATACTATGTAAATGTGTTTGAGTGTAAATTTGAAGTTTAAGTTCTGGAATTTAAAAGTAAATCAATCAGTCCAGTTGTGTAGTTTTCTCTAGGGTTTTCCACCTAGTTGTTGCATCTGTATGCAAATATAACTATAGTAGTTATTGGAATTAACTAGGGCTGGAAATCTGATGGGCAAGTACAATAGGAGGAGACTGAGGGCGACAATTGAATGGTGATTCCTGATACTATGGAATTTATACCTGGAAAAGAGGACAGTAAGGGATAATGAGGGCATGCATAGTGAAAAATAGGTGGGTTTGATAAAAGTAGAGGCCAAAAATTCTTGAGCCAAGGGTTTCAGAGCAAATCAGTTGGAAGGATTGGAGGTGCTGTTAAAAGAATGTTGCTGGAAATTGATATTTTGATGGGAATATAGTTACTAGTCATAACAAGTTCTGAGGTATGACTGTGAAATCATATTGCAGATTTAGTATGGAAGAATAGACAACACTTATTTCCTCAACATTTTTCCTAGTTGCAGCCATTCCTGTTAGGTTTTTGTCCTTATCCCTGACTCTTTCCTGGTTTTTTGACTGTACCCAATATGTCATCCACATTACCACAGCTACCACTTGGAACTTTCCAGTGCTCTCCCCTCACATGCTCTTCTCTTATTTTGTTCTACCTATTCAGTCCTTATTCATACTTCAAGAACCTTGACTATCATTCAGGTGAATCTTCCCCTAATCCAACCAACCCAGAGCAATATTACCCTCTTTCAAGGAACTGAATGCATAGCATACAGAATTTGTTTGGCACAAATAATATACTTTCTTTCAAAATAGCTTGTGTTACCTTTATATATCATGGTTCTTTACTCAGGGTAGGCTAAATACTGAAAAAAACCCACAAAATATCCCAATGGTTTAACCATATTATGTCTATTTTTCACTCAGTTTACTATCCCATCACTGCTGTTGCCAGAGGGAGGGGGGCATTCAGGGGGCTAGGCTCCTTTCACCTAGTGGCTCCTAGCTTTGTGGTCTCTTAGGGCCTGGGAATCCTCCAGAGAATCTTGGTCATCTGACCCAGCCAGCTAAAACACAGCACAAGAAAGTAAGGAGGATTGTGTCCAAAGCTGATTGTGTAGGGCATTGGAGTTACTGTAAAGACTTCAGCTTTTACTCTGATTGAAAAATAGTGCCATTGCAAGATGTTGCCAAAGAAAGTACACAATTAAACTTTTGTTTTAAAAGGAACTCTAGGAGTTAAGTGGGGAGCAGTAAATAGCCCAATAGTAGTTCCAGGTAAGCAATGATTGGACCAAAATGGTTAACAGCTGAGGTGGTGACAGTTTCTGGTTTTATTTGAAAGTTACAGCCAACAAAATGTCCCAATGGTTTTCATGTACAGTGTGAGAGATAAAAGGGGAATCAAAAGTGATAAAGATGACAACATCTAGAATATGACAACATAGGCGTTCAACAAATCAGTTCAAAAAAAGGAAGTAAATAATTTATTTTTTTCCTACCAAGCCTGGTTTTTACAACTAACTTTGATATCTCTCTGACTTCTGGCCTTAGATTTTCTTATATTAGTGAGGAGTGCTTTTTCCTCCAGTACAATCCTGAAACCCAAATGCATATTTTCGGTATTTATGGATTAAGAGCAAAAAAGATTTTTGATCTTCTCTTGTAATATCTCCTTGATTGCTAGAAAGCCTGAAGGATACATAATAATAATAAAAAAAACAGCTTTATGCTACAGGCCAACAAGACATAAAAATTGAAAGTAAACCCTTCTCACTTGTAAGAAAGGGACTGTCAGTTGTTTACTGATTTTTACGTGATCCTGTCACACACTGGGGACCCCCGCCAGTGCAATTTCTTTAACTGCCTTTATTAAAAGTGCATATTATCATGTGGCCACAAAAGCATGATATATCAGAATTCCATTTCTTTTATTTTCACTAACTGCAACATAGTAAAAGTTGTATTTCTATGGTTGCAGGAGCTAATTAATTCTATCTGAAGCAGATTTAAAGTAGAGAAGACTGTTTAGATATGGACAAAACAAAGTTAATATTTCAACATATATTTAGGCTGCTTTTACCTTCCTATCAGCAATATCCCACCATATAAAACAGTTTCATGTATTATTGTTTTTAGCCTAATGTGTTCTTCTCCCTTATCTATGTTCACAAAGATCTGGACCAAAATATGCAGCTTCCTCCAGATCCCCATGATTTGGATTATGTCCATCCCTATTTTTGAATGTTTTCTAGAATCTCCCTCTTATTTCCAGCATAATGCCAAGGTGAAGTCAATCACTGGAGTGTGCAATTAATTTAATGTATGCCTTTGCCAGGGGTCCATGGGATGAAGTGGATCCTCTCTTTTATGTACAAAGATTGTGAGGTGATTAAGAATATGTCTCTCTCCAAAACTGGTACACTTTAACTAGAATTTTCTATAGAAGTATCAGATGATTATAATTGTTGATCTACCTAGCATAGTCTCATTTTTTTATGCACAGTGTATCCAGTTTACTTTTTATTGGTTTCAGCAGACAATTTTACTTTATCATGAAGAAGCATTTTAGTTTCAAACTTACATAACCCAGCCTTGTTCACTTTTCTAGCACTGTAGAAGGTAGTATTTATTTTATTTGCTGCCAGCTTTTGACTGGGAACAGCTTTCCTGAGTGGAGTGCTCTGGTTGGTAGCTTTTTTCATTAAGTGCACTAGTATGAAAAGCTCCAGCTAATTCAGTCAAGTGAGGCTTTAACACTCTGCCTGTCTAGGGGATGTTGCTGATGTCTGAACAAAGCTTGAACTTAGAAGGTAGCCTTGGTCTGTTTCATTTTGTTCAGATCCTTATGTAAGGTCCATTCATACCATGCAGTTGTTCTTCACCTGTGTACTGTTAAGAAGGGCACTGCACTTTAAGAGCAGGTAAAGGTTAACTATTGGAATCCACCCACCATATAATAGGATTTAGTGGGTTATTATGTTTGCCTTGGCCTGTTCTATCAGTCTGAGCTCTTGACTTGGAATGCAACTGTGAAAATAAGTGTTTTAGTTACAAAGCAATAGGTAGTGTCAATTTTGCACAGCAAAACCTGTAGGTGGTTAACAATGGCTTGTCACACTGCTGTTAGTGGTACCACTTTAGATCCATACAACACTGTAAGTGGCAACATTTAAACTCTGCACAACAATGTAAAAGGTGGTGCTTTCATTTCATTCAAAAAGACTCTGGGGCTTCCCTGGTGTCGCAGTGGTTGAGAGTCCGCCTGCTGATGCAGGGGACACGGGTTCGTGCCCCAGTCCAGGAGGATCCCACATGCCACGGAGTGGCTGGGCCTGTGAGCCATGGCCGCTGAGCTTGCGCGAACGGAGTGTGTGCTCCGCAATGGGAGAGGCCACAACAGTGAGAGGGTCCCGTGTACCACACACACAAAAAAAAGACTCTGGAGGGTTATCTTCACTTTCCAGTTGATTTTTTGATAAGACCCATAGGTGATAATGTAGACTATTTCCATTACCATTCTCATCAAGTCACAGGGCATTAATTTAATATTAAGTGAAAATATTTGTAGAAATTTCCTCAGTATCAATGATTTCCTCACATAAATGACTCATTCTTTGTTTTAAAATAAGTAAATCAATGTGAAAATAATCTAAACTTCTCAAACATATCTCTTTTAAACAAGTATTAACTTAAAATATTAGTAAAAATAGTAGAGTGCAATTTTGAAAAGCAGTCTACAGGAGAGCAAAACTGAATATACAACAGGACTCAGGACTTTATGATAAGCTATAGAGTAGATGGGAAATGTATGAATTACTCATCTTTTCTCCAAAATCTTCTAAATACAGAATAACTAATAACACAGAGGTTGCGTGCATGATAGTCAATTTCTAAAGCGTCACTGAATTCCTCCTTTTTCTTCCAAATATACACTACACTCTCTATATATTGTTAATTTCAAACGACATTGTAGTTTTTATCAGTAAAGTTAATAAATACTGAACTTTAATGTGGTATACTTCATCCCTGAAAAGAGTCTTAAGCCTATTAAAACCTTGCTGCTCAAAGCGTGGGTCCTGGCCCATGCCCATCAGTGTCACCTGGGAGCTTAGAAATGCAGAATCTTACCTCCACCATCTACTGACGCAGAATCTGCATTTTAACAGGATCCCACTGAGTCAGATACATTTAAAGTTTGAGAAGCACTGATCTAAATGACCTAGATAATTTTTAGAGTCCAGGGCCCAAGCATTACAATCAAAATTAGAGCTTTTTCAAAATAGGTCAAGGAAGCTGTTAATGAATTACACCAGAGTTCTTAGTTTCACTTTATGGAGCCACTTCAGGACTTTTCTAAAATTTCCAGAGATCACTCACTTCCTGGCTGAAAAATGCTGCCTTGTACCAAAAGATAAGATTAGGATATCATTAGTTCAAGTGAGTAATCTGAAATCCTACTCAGAACTGAATTCAATCACAGACTGTCCTACAGTTAGACAATCAAGGAAGTTCTCCTGTAAACTCCTGGAGATTCTGTTCTCATAGATGAATTGTGAACAAAAGATCCTAAAGATGTTTGAAACAAATTAAAGCAAAGAAATATTTTCTTATATATCTTTGTTCAGAATTAAAATTAGCTCATTAGTATACTTAGAAACCATGGAGATTGGCATTAAGCAAGCATGCAGGTGGGAGAAAAGACTCATTCCAATTATATTTTTAGTGTTAGTGGATAGCCAGTTTTCTATTCAGAATTTCCTTGTCAGAATGCTAGAAGTTGACAGATTATTTCCATGAATTTACAAAGTATGCATTGCTTTTCTACGTTGGGGAAGCACCATTTCAACAATATAAAAGGACTTCTCTTTGCCAAGCTGAAAAATCAAAAGATGTTCATCAGACAAAAAGATTCAAAATTTTATAAATGGACAGATCATAATAATCACAGCTAATTATATTGGGTTGAAATAGCCATGTATAAAACTAATATAATTGAAAAATGATTACGTGCTCTGGTCTATTACTAATTCTGTTATACATGAGAAGTTTTCCTCAACCAATAATAAGCAGGAAAAATAAATAGCACTTTGTCCTGAGAGACATTTTCTTTGTATATCTCAATTTTCAGAAAATTACAAAGTTCTTTCAGACCTCAACTGCATGATGCATTAAAGTTAAGAAATGGTTTCTGACTAGAAGACTCTTCTGTTGTTATAAAAGGATATATTAAAAAGTACATAAAGTATGAATCATAACAAGTATGATTCATGTTCAAGTAACAAGTATAATTGAACATTTGCCATCAGATATAAACAAATATAAAACTTGAGTTTCATGAACTGTTCTTAGCCCCGAAGCCTTAGTCTTCCCATGTAGCAAGTGATTTATTCTAATCAAATCAGTTAAATTTAGTCTACTCCAGTAATATTTTCAATCCTTTGGATTTGAATAAATCTGAAATTTGAATATAGAGTAGACATTGGAAAATTCAACTGTTTCTAATCTATATTCTTCCAATAGGAAGAAGACTCTAAAACACTTCAAGCTCACGAAAGGAGGGCACTGATGGCAGCTTGTAGGAAGTAAAGTCTCTGTTTACGTTTAAGACTCTCTGAGGAAAACCAGAGATTGTTTGATTAGTTTGTCCTCAGTTACCTACAGGCAATCAATTACTAACTGCTAGGGGCCTCTCCAGTCTGTTTTCTGGCACTAGCTGTATCCAGATGCTAATTTTCAGGTGCTTGGCTTCTCAGCTAAGGCAACATCTTATCCTGGCTCCTTGATGTGGCACATTTAAGTTTTCCTCAAGTGCCCAGCTGGCCACCCCCTCCATAGACTCCTGTACCAGGAATTTTCTGGAGTAATGACCACTTTTTCCCCAGATCCTCAGTGGGTGGTCTGCCCTGCCGATTTGTTAGGTATTTTTCATTTCTGGATGCCTTCTTAAGGTAAGGTTAAGGGAGAGGCCACCCAGAAAATATCCTAGCATATTTCTTTAGCTCTCTGGGTCTTGGCCCAGTGATTCCTTCCTAGGCCATCTAGTGTTTCAGGAATAGGAAACTCTCCTTGATGTCTGTCTCCTTGCTATTGCAACCGGCCTTCTCTTTCTGGTATTTACCCATAGTTCTGGGTCATTGGGATGCATATGGAGAGTCTACTGGTTGAAAGAGTTTGTGTAGAGAATATGATGCCAGTCTCCCTTACTTCCAGATATTCTGGAATATTGTGGGAGGTATGTCAAGAATCACAATATTAGACTCTCCAATAATTCCTCTCTAAAATTCTACCCATGGCATTCTTATTTTGCAGGCCTTTTTCATATAGTGTGTGTGTGTGTATATATGTGAAGTCTTTTTTACCTCTTTAATAACTTAGTGGCAGATTAAGGAAGTGTGCCCTTTGGAAAGGTGATTTAAAAAATAAAGATTAGAGTCCAAAATACAGTTTATTTTTTCTCAGGTGTGAGTTAAAAGTCCAGCACTTCCCATTTAGCACTCAGATGGGAAGGGACAGTTGATAACTTAGGGGAGCAGGAAAGGACATGTCTAGGTGATTCTTCACATCATCACATTATATGAGATCATAAAATATTTCTAATATTACTGTAGAACCTTAGGATGTTCACAGTAGAGAACAATTCATATTTTAATATACATGAAAAACATCATTTTTACTGACAAGCAATGATATATTTCATTTTCATCCATGATAAATGTTAAAGTCAATTTTTAAAATGCTATAAAACTTGAAATTATGTCTGTGATATATATGTCTTTAATAGTGTCCTTTATTAATCAAACAAGATGAGAAAAATTGGATACAATTAAGTTACAAGAGGTAACATTTAAGAAAGTTAAAATTATGAGTCATAGTTTTTCTTCTTTGAATCTATTTCTAAAATGCTCCAGGTAGATGGTTAGTGGTTTTCAAAGCAGCAGAACACAGTATCCTCATAATATAGACTGTGTCTAAAATAAGCATCTTTAAATATCATTGGCCATTTTGAGATTTTTAATGTATAGAAAGGTACCTACATTCTGAAGGTATTGAGAAAATTGGATTTTTTTTTCAGATAACCATAGTAAACCTCTTCCATCATTTTACTGAGTTGATTTTTTTAAAAAATACATCCACCTTTCATAGACTGCATATCAACATGTAACTTTAGAACAGAACTGTTTACTGACAGATTTTTAACACTGATTCACCCATGTAAGAATTGCATTTTAATGTGTTATTGATTTGTCTATTATTTTACATCTTATAACAACACCAAATATGTCTATTAAGTAAATCTCAATTTGAGATCATTTATTTCCAAATATGGTGTTTTGTCCTAAAGAGCACAGATCTTATTTTAAGGAAAAGAAAGATGTTATACAGATTCAATGCAATATCTACCAAATTACCAATAGCATTTTTCACAGAATTAGAACAAAAAATTTTACAATTTGTATGGAAACACAAAGACCCTGAAAAGCCAAAGCAATCTTGAGAAAGAAAAAGGGAGCTGGAGGAATCCCTGCCTATACTACAAAGCTACAGTAATCAAAACAGTTTGGTACTGGCACAAAAAAACAAAAATATAGATCCGTGGAACAGGATAGAAAGTCCAGAAATAAACCCATGTACCTGTGGTTAACTAATCTATGACAAAGGAGGTAAAAACATATAATGGGGGAAACAACAGTACCTTCAATAAATGGTGCTGGGAAAACTGGACAGCTACATGTAAAAGAATGAAATTAGAACACTCCCTAATACCATACACAAAAATAAACTCAAAATGGATTAAAGACCTAAATGTAAGGTTAGATACTATAAAACCTTTAGAGGAAAACATAGGCAGAACACTCTCTGACATAAATAGCAGCAATGTCTTTTATGATCCACATCCTAGAGTAATGAAAATAAAAACAAAAATAAACAAATGGGACCTAATTAAATTTAAAAGCTTTTGCAAATCAAAGGAAACCATAAACAAAACAAAAAGACAACCACAGAATGGGAGAAAATATTTGCAAACAATGTGACCAGCAAGGGATTAATTTCCAAAATATACAAACAGCTCATGTAGCTCAATAACAAAAAAAAACAAACAACCCAATCAAGAATTGGGAGGAAGATCTAAATAGACATTTCTCCAAAGAAGACATTCAGATAGCCAAAAAGCACATGAAAAGATGCTCAACATCATAATTATTAGAGAAATGCAAATCAAAACTACAGTGAGGTATCAGCCCACACCAGTCAGAATGGCCATCATCAAAAAATCTGAAAACAATCAAGTGTTGAGAGGTGTGGAGAAAAGATAACCCTCTTGCACTGTGGGTGGGAATGTAAATTGGTAAAACCATTACGGGGAACAGTATGGAAGTTCCTTAAAAATTAAAAATAGAGCTACCATATGATCTAGCAATTTCACTACTGGGCATATATCTGGAGTAAACCGTACTTCAAAAAGGTACATGCGGGCTTCCCTGGTGGCGCAGTGGTTGAGAGTCCGCCTGCCGATGCAGGGGACACGGGTTCGTGCCCCAGTCCGGGAAGATCCCACATGCCGCGGAGTGGCTGGCCCGTGAGCCATGGCTGCTGAGCCTGCGCGTCCGGAGCCTGTGCTCCGCAACGGGAGAGGCCACAGCAGTGAGAGGCCCGCATAGCGCAAAAAAAAAAAAAAAAAAAAAAGGTACATGCACTCCAATGTTCATTGCAGCACTATTTACAATAGCTAGGACATGGAAGCAACCTAAATGTCCAATAGAGGAATGGATAAAGAAGATGTGGTATATATATATATATATATATATATATATATATATATATATATATATATATATAGTGGAATATTACTCAGCCATAAAATAGAATGAAATAATGCCATTTACAGCAACATGGATGGACCCAGAGATTGTTATACTGAGTGAAGTAAATCAGGCAGAGAAAGACAAATATCATATGATATCCTTTATATGTGGAATCTAATTATATATAGAATATTTTAAATCTCATATTGAATTTTTCCCTTCCTCCCCCACCAAATACCAAACAAAATATTCTTACATCCAGACCAAGTCCTATGCACAAATGTTTCTCATAATCCTTAGGTGGACATCTTCAATACCTCAGTCAGACAATAAGAATTTATTGCATGGTTACAATACATTAATGGTGTGTTAATTTATTAAGCAAACATTGTGTCAAAAGCTTAAAATCCATATGGCAAATGGTAGACAGAAAATATTTAGAAATCAATAAAAATAAATAATAAGGAAACTCAGTAATGGTTTTACTCCTTTAAAATTAAGGAGAAAATAATATCTTCCTGAAGATGGCAGGATTTAAGATTGACTTTTAAGAACTGATAAGTAAAAACTAATTTCTCTAAATTTTAAAGGTATTAACAAATTGCTTCTTATGTGGGCAAATTAAGACCAGCATAGAAGGTTCATGTCCCGTCCTGAAATAAAATGTTGTGAGCTAATGCAACTTACCACACAATTAATATAGCACATTTAATGGTTTGCATAATAATTATTATACTTAATGTTAATTAATTATGAATTGTAATGGATAACAGAAAAGCCAATGACTAACTCTGCCCCCTTCAAATTTTGCCTGAGCATAGGTGTGCTAAGGATCCAGTCACTCTTGAGTCTACCCCAGCTTCCCAGGGCAAACTGTCCTTCCTCAACCCTAAGATGAATGGTTAACACAGGAGGATTAGGGTACCTTACTCTGGAATCCTCAGCCAGCCTGCTGCAACTTTAAGACCAGCTCAAAAGGGAAATGAACAGAAGCCAAATTTTTCAAACAATCTCAGAAACAGAGTTTTCCTAGATTTGAAACATCTAGATGATTTGAAGTAAGGTTCTCCATCTCATCAGAAAGATGGATGAAAATGGTATATTGCTTAAGTTGTAGAAAATCAAGAGGGAGTTTGTATGCCCTGTCTCATTCCATTTTTCTGCCTCGTAAAATGTGGGGCAAACAGAGACCATTAAAACGAGCTTAAAGAGAAAGACTTTGTTGCATTGGGGTATAAGTTATGCTCTCTAATGAGGAATTTTCCCATTTCCTCTCTTTGCCCACTTCTACCAGAAAACTTCTACTGTTTAGCACAGAAATGAAATACAAAACCAACCAAACAAACAAAATAAACAACCGAGGATGATACGTTTTCAAGAAGCTCAAAGGGTTTTTTTTAAATTCTAGTTGATCATTGTTGATCACCAAGAAACTCTTCACTTAATTTTCCTTGATGCTGAACTTGTACTATATCTTGACAGCATTTGTGTTTACTAACAGGATAATTGTCCCAGTGCCCTTCACTCTATATATTCTCTCAAATATTTATTTACATTTTTGGGTGTTTGTCTCCCCAGTAAAGTAAACAGTGGAAACCATATCTTATTTCCTATTTTATCTTCAATGTTTAGGCACTTGATAGGTATTTAATAAATATTTGTTAAACAAAACTTCTGATTTCATCTGTCAACTGCCTAGAATTTATTCTCAATTCTACATTCTAGCTTTTATCTTTATCCAATATGTTGAAAGTGGAACTTATCAATTCTTATATTTTCTGTTTTATAACCTCAAAATGTAGTCATTTCTTATGTTTCCTTCCTCCCTAAGTTGATTAATTCAACACAGTCAACCATCAAGTATTATGTTTTCTTTTTTTCTAACTTTCTTGTGTATACCTCTTTTCTTTCTACCTGGCTCTTAAAACCTCCTGCCAATAGTTTCTTGCCCCTCAAGTACCTTCTACAGATCAATAACAGAAAAGCTTTTCAAAATGCCTTCTTCTAAGCTTTGCTCAGAAATGTTCCTTAGTAATAAGAAAAGAATCTAAATGCACATGATATTCAAGGTACTTCATAGGAATTTTTACCACAACCTTCCAAAATCTACTATACATATACTCTTCACCACAGCAAACTTTGCTAAACAGCTAATCTATATTTCTCCTTCTTTGCTCACACCACACACTAAGAATTACTTTCTTAAGTCTCATCCTACAGTGAAAGTAATCAGTCCCATCTTCTCCCTGGAATTCTTCTTGATGTCCCAGAACAGTTCTGGCTTCCTCATTACACTACTGTGCTACTTTCTCTCTTAGCCAGCCATTTGGCAAGGCTGCATATTACATTTATGCTTATAAGCATATAACATTTAACTTTTACCCTTAACATTAATTTGCTCAAGGATAGGGATCATGTCCTATACCTTTATAATCATACCACATTACAGACTAGCTTATATCTATGAAATGCAATGTTGTTTAATGTATATACTAATAAATGTTTTGAATATCACAAATATAGAGATATGTATATGGTATATAATCATTATATTACAGAGATTTCAAATTTGACAGATGAAGTACAAGCCCTAAAGAATCTAGTAGTAGTTACAAATCACATAGATAAATGAAGAGATGTAGACCAGAGAATTATCATGAGATAGAGACAAATTCTCATAGGAATATATATTATGTATAAAAAATTTGAAAGTCTGATTTCGTATATTCACCTCTAGTTTCTATTTGATTATTTACTTTACTAATATTAATCAGAAGAGAAATATATTTTTGTTTGAAAATAGATTTAGTTGATAGAACTAAAATGTGTTAACTTACTGAATTCAAGGGAAATATTTAAGGGGAAAGCGAAGCATTTATACTTTTTGATCTCAAGGTGAGATGAGCCAAGAACACAGCTGAAGTTCCAACAAAAGGAGCAGAAGGGCCAGTGGAGATTATACTTATCAGGAATAATTTCTGGTTACCACAGTTGAAAGCCCTATCCATATGTTAATGATACTATAGTGAAGAAAAGCCATCTACAAACCAAGGAGAGAAACCAGGAACAGACACTTCTCTCACAGCCCTCAGAAAGAACAATATAGCCCACACTTGGATTTTGGACTTCTAGCTTCCAGAACAGTAAAAGACTATATTTCTGTTGTGTAAGCCACCCAGTTTGTTCTTTGTCACAGTAGCCCTAGCAAACTAAGCTTTCCATTTCCTTATGCATATATGTACGCAGATTATTATGACAGGAACATTGTGCTTCTGTGTGAGTTTTAAGTCTCAAGACAATAATTATGAATATTCATTAAGTGTAGATCATAGAACTGTAGGGATATTACAGTCTTGAAATGGGTATAAACATTGTATTATGACCAGTTAAAATTAGTTTCAATGCTATTCTCCTTCCTCACTGATAAATATATGGCTCCATTTCTTAAGCCTGTCCTTCACCTTTCTATGACAGTTTCACATGATTATTCCCAAATGTCCACCTTTCTTCCCAGACTTGACATTGGTGTGACAGATGATGCAAATAGCTTAGAATGGATTCTTTTAGATCAATGAATGTATGAAAATCCAGGTAGAATTTAAATTTTTGTCCTCTTGCCTTTTGTTTATTCATACTTATAGCTATGTAAACTAGCCTTGTGTTACAATACTAATATCTATCTTTAAGGCATTTATTCTTTGTGACTTAGAAGTCTTAGGCTTTTTCTTTCCCTAAAATGCTGAGCTGTCTCTAAATAAATGTGGAAGATTTGTTGAAAAACAAAGAGCATCGAAGCACAAAGCGACATTTAAGAGGAGTATGTAACAGCTATTTTTGTTTCTGTAGGAACATATATTGTTTTAGACTAGAAGTTTAAAAAAATGTTTCTGCTTGGAAATGATAAGAATATGCTTTCCGTATGATAATCTAGTGCAGAAATTTTAGTCAGTGCCATTAAAATGTTTTAGTAAGAATTTTGGAATACTTTTGTGAAAGGAAATGTCTTGGACGTACAATTCTGTATAGAAATGGGTATTAAAAGACATTACATGTTCCAGAAATACTAATTTCTGGTGGGCTGTCCATCACCTCTGTATATGTGTGCCTGTAATGTCTCTACAATCCCAGGATTTCCCATGTTTATTCCTTAGACATTTTGCATCTAGATGTGGGATTGTACTCAAAGAGTATTGATGATCTGTTTATTGTTAGCAACAAATTATATTCCAGGGTACGTAATCCAAGATTGGAGATCATCAAATCGCATTTCTGCACTGGCTCAGGTAGTGTTGTGTTAAGGCTAAGCCAGAGAAAGGAGAAATCAGGAATTAGCAGAATTCTTGTCTTGCACGATTCTAAAACTTCAAGATTTGATTAAAGTAAAATACAAATATCACTATTAAAATATCCACACCAAATGAAGCACCCAAAAAAGAAGGGTATATGAAGCAAATATAATTGTTCATTGCTTAACTTCAATAATGTGAGGTATCATTAAAGATGTACTGTGTGATAGACATGTATTAAATAATTCACCTCTTACATATTGTAACCCTCATAATCTTAGGAACATCATTATGTGACTTATCTGGAGCTATTTAAATCAAGTTCTGCCTAACTTCAAAGCTGATGTTTTTCATGTACCAGGATAATAGAAGGAAATCAAGTAATCAGTAAACATCCAAACGGAGGTAATCAAGTCTAGGTAAGCATCTTGCTACAGATTTGCTCTGACAATGGGATATAAGGGCAGAAATCTTATAATGGGATTGGGTAAGGCAGACATTGGTTGTAGGTCCAGTGATTAGCTATGGAACATTCCAGGGAGATATTCTTGTCACTGGTTTACCTGAAATGATACAAGATGAAGAAACTTTTGTATTTGAGAAAAGAACAAAAACACAGTACAGATAAAGAGGAATATATAGACTCAAATAGATGAGTGGTAAGCAATTAGACTGCACATCTGACTAAGAGCTTCTTATGATACTAGCGATTATAGAAATATCTATACAGACCAGAAAGACCCCACCTGTCCAGGTTATTTTTTTTCTTTCATAAGGTTATAGCTGGTGCTTAATATAATCATCATTGTATTCAGGGTACTGTGGAACATATGGAAGTTAAAGACAACCCAAGTAGAAAATTAGGAATTGATTGTTAAAGAAACAGGGAGGAAATTGAATTGTTGATACTTCTATCCTGGTTCATGCCTTTGCAGCATGTAAAATTTAGGGACAGATTTTCAAGGCTGTCCACTTAAGAACTTTGGATTGTTGAGACAGGATATGTGTCATCATCTCTCAGAGCTTTTGTAGAAATTGCGTCCATATTGGGTAGATGATTATAGTGGAAAGAACAAGGGCTTTGAAAACAGAAAAAAATAACATTAATATTGTGGCTTCACTGTTTACTAGTTGTCATTCTTTCTTTAAGGTCTTTAATTTTATGGAGTGCCATTTTCCTTTTCTTGAGGTTATTGGAAAGAGTAAGTGAGATAACGGTTAACAATCACATATCATGTACTATGGGCCAGGCACTGTGTGCCCTGAGATGTATTATCTTATTTATCCTCATAACATTCTTATACCGCAAATTGTACTATTATTCTTTTAATACAAATAAGGTAATTTACATTTGGCAACTCATTCAATACTATAAAGATAGTAAGTGGAAGAGCTTAGGCAGTCTTATTCTAAAGTCTAAACACTTAACTCTGCATTCTAATGTGTGCAAAGCACTTAGCACGGTACTTGACACTCAGACACATTAAATAAATATTAAATCTCTTCTTTCCAAGTAATTCTAAAATATTAAGACTGTGGGACTCTTGTTAATGATTTCTCTAATCTGTTAATAGGAAAATTTCACGGATATAAAGGTCTGATTTTGATTCTGAAACATACTATTATTTATGGCTGGTACTATTTCTCATCTGGGTATAGATGCTCAGTTCTATACCAAAGTTTAAGACCAGTCTTGGGCATAGATACCATGATGAGGAATAATGAGATTTAAATGCTTAATTTATTGAGGAAGTTGAATATGATTCCTAAAATATATTTTACTTTACCAAATAGTGCTATAATCAGGTTCAAGGACTGGAGGCAAACTTAAAACCAGTAGGGGGTTTAGAAGAAAAACTGGTTTACAAGAGATAAGACCATTACTTTAGGAAGTGGGTCTCTGTGAGAAAGGTCAGTGACACTTGTTTTATAACCAGATGAAAGTAAAGTATATGGTTCTGGTGATGAGGTGAAAAGAACTACAAAGAAATGTGATAACACCTGGCAATAAATAAAGCAGGGGTTCCAGTGGCTACATGTTAGAAAATAAAGGAAGGCAGATGGAGAGTTATAATGAAAGAGAGTGGACTTAGTTTAGATGGTTTTCATTGTATGTTTCAGGTAATGGAAGCAGATATAAGAGGTTTTCCCAATGTAAGTGTATAGCAGGGAGGGTGAAGAAATGGTTAAAGAAACAAAGTAGGAACAGTTGTTAAAAAGAGCAATAAAGAAGTAGAGGGGCTTCCCTGGTGGCGCAGTGGTTGAGAGTCCGCCTGCCGATGCAGGGGACGCGGGTTCGTGCCCCAGTCCGGGAAGATCCCACATGCCGCGGAGTGGCTGGCCCGTGACCCATGGCTGCTGAGCCTGCGCGTCCGGAGCCTGTGCTCCGCAACGGGAGAGGCCACAGCAGTGAGAGGCCCGCATAGCGCAAAAAAAAAAAAAAAAAAAAAAAAAAAAAAAGAAGTAGAATCCTATACCTACAGAAAAGCAGGAGGTGGGCACATAACTGTTAAGTGCACAAGTATGCATGCACACATAAGCTCAAGATTGAAACTACTTATTACTGTAGTTGAACCTCCTTGGTTCTTTTCTCCCCTCCCGTTTTATTGAGATATAATCGACATAAAGCACTGTATAAGTTTAAGGTATACAGAATAATTATTTGGCTTACATATATCATAAAATGATTATTACGATAAGTTTAGTGAACATCCATCATCTCATACAGGTACAAAATCAGAGAAAGAGAAAATAATGTTTCCTTATGATGAGAACCCTTAGGATTTACTCTCTTAACAGCTTTAATATATACTGTTTAGCAGTGTTAATTATATTGGTCATGTTGTACATTACATCCCTAGTACTTATTTATCTTATTATACCTGGACATTTGTACCTTTTGACCACCTTCATCCAATTCCCCCTCCCCACACCCCTTGCCCCTGGTAACAACAAATCTGGTCTCTTTTTCTATGAGTTTGTTTGTGTGTTTTTCAGGTATAATTGACCTACAACACTATGTTAGTCCCTGTTACACAACATAGAGATTCGATATTTCTACACATTTTAAAATGATCACCACAATAAATCTAGTTATGATATGTCACTATACAAAAAAATTATGTAGTTAACTATATTCCCCACACATTTCATTCCCTTGATTCATTTGTTTTATAACTGGAAGTTTGTACTTCTTAATCTCCCTCACCTATTTCATTCCTTCCCCTCTGGCAACCATTTGTTTGTCCTCTGTATGTCTACCTCTGTTTCTGTTTTGTTACGTTTGTTCACTTGTTTTGTGTTTTCGATTCCATATATACAGTATTTGTCTTTCTCTGTCTGACTTATTTTACTAGCATAATACCCTCTAGGTCCATTCATGTTCTTGCAAATGGCAAGATTTCATTTTTTTATGGCTGAGTAATATACTGTATATATATTTGTGTGTGTGTGTATATATATATGTGTGTGTGTGTGTGTATCACATTTTCTTTATCTGTTCATCTATTGATGTACACTTAGGTTGCTTTCATACCTTGGTTATTATCAATAATGCTTCAATTAATATAAGGATGCATATATATTTTTTAATTAGTGTGTTTTTTTGGATAAATATCAAGGTGTGGAATTGCTGCATATGGTAGTTCAATTTTTAATTTTTTGAAGACTCTTCATACTGTTTTCCATAGTGGCTGCACTAATTTGCATTCCCATCAACAGTACATTTGGGTTTCCATTTCTCCAAATCCTCACCAACACTTGTTATTTGCTGGTCATTCTGAAGAGGTGTGAGGTTATATCTCATTGTGGTTTGCATTTCCCTGATGATTAGTTATGTTGAGTATTTTTTCATGTGCCTGTTGGTCATTTGTATATCTTCTTTGGAAAATTGTCTATTCACATTGTCTGCCAACTTTTTAAGTTAGTCTTTTGGATTTTTTCTTTTCTTTTTCTTTTATGATACTGAGTTTATTATTTATTTGTATATTTTGCATGTTAACACCTTGTCAGATATATCTTTGCAAATAATTTTTCCCATTCAGTAGGTGGCCTTTTAGTTTTGTTGAAAGTTCCCTTCACTGCACAAAAGCTTTTTATTTGATGTAGTCCCACTTGTTATTTTTTGCTTTTGTTTTCCTTGCCTTGCCAGAAGTTACATATCCAAAAATATATTACTAAGACAGGTGTCAAATAGCTTACTGCCTATGTTTTCTTCTAGAAGATTTATTATTTTTGGTCTTACACTTGTCTTTAATTCATTTTCAAATTATTTTTGTGAATGTGTGAGAGAGTAGTCCTGTTTAATTCTTTTGCATGTAGCTATCCAGTATTCCCAACAGGACTTGTTGAAGAGGCTATAATTTACCCATGGTATATCCTTGTGTCCTTTGTCATGGATTAATTGCTATATAAGTGTAGATTCATGTCTGGGCTCTCTATTCTATTCCATTGATCATGGTGTCTGTTTTTGTGCCACTGTCCTATTGTTTTGATGACTGTAGCTTTGTAGTATAGTTTGAAAACAGGGAGCTTAATACCTCCAGGTTTGTTCATCTTTCTCAAGATTATTTTGACTGTTCAGGGTCTTTTGTGTTTCCAGACAAATTTTAGAATTAGTTTTTCTAGCTTTACTTCTTTCTTTCCAATTTGGATTTTTAAAATTTCTTTTTCCTCTCTGATTGTTGTGGATAGGACTCCCAATACTACGTTGAATAAAAGTTGTGAGAGTGGGAATCTTTAATTTGTTCCATCTTAGTGGAAACATTTTCAACTTTTCACCATTGAGTATCACATTAATTGTGGCCTTGTCATATATGGCCTTTATTATGTTGAGTCATGCTCCCTCTGTATCCACTTGGTTAAGAGTTTTTGTCGTAAAAGGATGTTGGCATTTGGCAAAAGCTTTTCGAAATCTGAGAAGATCATATGATTTTTATTCTTCAATTTGTTATTGTAATATACCACACTTATTGAATTGTAGATACTGAACCATCTTTGCATTTCTAGAATAAATCCAACTTATCATGCTGTATGATCCTTTTCATATATTGTTGGATTAAGTCTGATAGTATTTTGTTCAGGATTTTTGCATCTATGTGCATCTACGTCTTTTTTTTTTTTTTTTTTTTTTTTGCCTAATTTTGATATCAGGGTGATGCTGGCCTCATAGAATGAGGTCAGAAGTGTTCCTTCCTCTGAAAATTTTGGAATATTTTGAGAATGATATGTGTTAACTTTTCTCTAAATGTTTGGTAGAATTTACATGTGAAGCCATCTGATTCTGAACTTTTGTTTGTTGGGTGTTTTCTTTTATTTTATTACTACTAATTCAATTTCAATTCTGGTAGTTGGTTTGCTCATATTTTCTATTTCTTCCTGGTTCAGTCTTGGGAAACTGTCCATTTCTAAGAATTTGTCCATTTCTTCTAAGTTGTCCATTTTATTGGTGCATAATAATCTCTTATACTACTTTGTATTTATGTGGTTTCCTTTGTAACTTCTTTTTCTTTCTGATTTTATTGATTTGGGCCCTCTCTATTTTTTCCTGTTGACTCTAGCTTAAACTTTATCAATTTTGCTTATTTTTTCAAGAAACAACTGTTAGTTTCATTGATCTTTTGGGGTTTTTTTAGTCTCTATTTCATTTATTTCTATTCTGATTTTTATGATTTATTTTCATCTACTAACTTTGGGTATTTTTCTTCTTTTTCTAATTCTTTAGGTGTAAGGTTAGGATGTTTATTTGAGATTTTTCTTCTGTCCTGAGGTAAGCTTGCATTGTTATAAACTTTCTTCTTAGATCTGCTATGTCCCATAGATTTTGCATCATTCTGTATTTACTTTCCTTTTTCTCCAAGTATTGATTTCTTCTTTGATTTCTTCAGTGAACCATTGGTTGTGTAGTAGCATATTGGTAAGTCTCCACATTTTTGTGGTATTTGCAATTTTTTTCTGGTAATTGATTTCTAGATTCATAGCATTGTGGTCAGAAAAGATGCTTGGTATGATTTCATTAAAAAAAAATTACTGAGGATTGTTCTGTAGCCTAGCAAATGATCTATCCTGGAGACTGTTTCATGTGCACTCGAAAAGAATATGTATTCTTCTGCTTTTGAATGGAATGTTTTATATATATATATAAAGGCCATTTGGTCTTATGTATCATTTAAGGCCAGTGTTTCCTTATTGCTTTTTCTGTCTGGATGATTTGTCCATTGATGTAAGTGGGGTGTTAAAATTCCCTCTCATTATTGTGTTACTGCTGATTTCTCCCTTTATGTCTGTTAATATGTTCTTTATGTATTTAGGTGCTGCTCTGTAGGGTGCATATATATTTATAATTGCTATATCACTTTCTTGGATTGATCCCTTAATAATTATGTAATGAACTTCAGTGTCCTAGTTACAAGCTTTGTTTTAAAGTCTATTTTGTCTGAAATAAGTATTGCTACCCTGGCTTTCTTTTCATTTTCATGGAATACCTCTTTCCATTCTTTCCATTTCAGTCTGTGTGTGTCTTCAGATCTGAAGTGAGTCTCTTATAGGCAGCATATATATGAGTCTTTCTTTATTCATTCAGCCACTCTATGTCTTTTGATTGGAGCTTTTAGTCCATTTACATTTAAAGTAATATATTGATAGGTATGTACTTATTGCCATTTTGTTACTTGTTTTATGGTTGTTTTTGTAGTTCTTTTTTGTTCCTTTCTGCTTCTTTTGTTCTCTTTCCTTGTGATTTGGTGACTATCTTTAGTGTTATGTTTGGAGTTCTTTCTCATTTTTTCTGTGTTTATCTATTATAGATTTTTGGTTTGTGATTACCATGATATGTATATAATTATTTTAAGTTGCTGATATCTTAAGTTCAAAAGCATTTAAATAGCTCTGCATTTTTACTACCATTCTTGCCATGTTTACTGTTTTGACATCACATTTTATGTATTTTTCCCTTGTCAGCCCTTAACTACTTATTGTAGATATAGATGATTTTACTACCTTTGTCTTTTAACCATCCTACTAGCTTTATAAGTGATTTACTGTTTTTACTATATATTTGCCTTTACCAACTTTTCCCAAGATTTTTCCTTTTGAAATTTTCATGTTTCTAGTTGTAGCCTTTCCCTTTTTGCTTAGAAAATCCCTTTAACATTTCTTGTGAAGCTGGCTTGATGATGTTCAACTCTTCTAGATTTTGCTTGTCTGTAAAGCTTTTGATCTCTCCATCAAATCTGAATGAGAGCCTTGCTGGCTAGAGTATTCTTGGTTGTAGGTTTTTCCCTTTCCTCACTTTAAATATATTGCTCCCCTCCCTTCTGGCCTGCAGAGCTTCTGCTGAAAAGTCAGCTGATAGCTTTATTGGAGTTCCCTTGTACATAATTTGTTGCTTTTGTCTTGCTGATTTTAATATTCTCCCTTTAGCTTTAATGTTTGTTATTTTAATTACTGTTCCTCTCTGGATTGATCCTATTTGGGAATTTCTGTGCTTCCTAGACCTGAATGTCTATTTCTTTCCCAGGTTAAGAAAGACTTTAGCTATTACGTCTTCAAATATGTTCTCTGCCCCTTTCTAGTTTCTCCTTCTGGGACCCCTATAATGTTAAGGTTAATATGCTTCATGTTGTCATCTCTTAAACTGTCTTCATTTCTCTTTATTTTTTTATTATTTTTGTTTGTTTAGGTTCAGTGATTTCCACAACTCTGTCTTCCAGCTCACTGATCCATTCCTCTGTATCATCTAATCTGTTCTTGATTCCTTCTAATTTATTTTTCATTTCAACTATTGCATTCTTCATCTCTGTTTGGTTGTCCTTTATATTTTCCAGGTCTGTAATAAACTTCTCACTGTGTTCATCCAATCTTCTTCTGAGTTCTTTGAGTATATTTATGATCATTAGCTTAAATTATTTATCTAGTATATTACTAATCCCCACTTCACTTAATTCTTCTCCTGGGGTTTTATCCTGTTCATTCATTTGGAACATAGTCCTCTGTCACCTCATTTTGGATAATAAGCTGTTTTAATTTCTATGTATTTGGTAGGTTACTTACATTTCTCGATCCTGGAAAAGTGGTCTTTTATAGGAGCTGTTCTATGTTCCCAGCAGTGCACCCCCTTCTGATCATCAGAGCTATAGACACTAGGGTTGACCCCTGTTGGCTGCATCTGTCCTTCTACTGTGGCAGGCTAAAATCTGGACAGTCTGAAGGACGTGGTTGGCCCACCTTCTGGTAGGTTGCCAGGTATTTCGTTGTGCAGAAGCTGCTGGTTGTAGGTGTGCTGGGCCAGGTCATGAGCCAGCTGGCTGCAGAGCCCCAGGGAGTCCTGAATCTAGTGTTGGCCCACTGGAGAGTGATGATGGGTTCTTGCGTGGATAGTTTTAGGGCCAGGGGTCCCAAACACAGCTGGTGGTTGGGGCTAGTTCCAGATTGGCTGTAGGCCTGAAGTGTCTCAAAGATGATGTTGGCCTGCTGGTGAGGGGACCTGGATCCCAGGGCAGCTGGTTTAGGGGTCCATGGTATCTTAGAGTTTTTGTTGGCCTGCTACTGGGCAGGGCCAAGACCTGGTGAGATCTCAGGTTTGTTGTCAATCTGCTGGTGTGTGGGATGGATCCTGACATGGCAGGCTACAGGGCTGCAGTATTCCTGGTCCTGTGTCCATCTGCTCATGTGTGAGGCCAGGGTCCAGGGGATCCCATGGCTGGTGCCTGCCCACTGGGGGGTGAGGCTGGGTCCTGGGGCTAGTGCCAGCCCATGGGTTGGTGGAACTGCATCCTGGGGTCACTGGCTGCAGGGCCTTGGGTTTCCCAGTGAGAGTGCTGGCCTGCTGGTCAGTGGGCCTAGGTCCCAATGGCTGGCTCTAGGACCCTGAGGGGTTCTCATGGCTTGTGCTGGTGCACTGGTGTATGAGGCCAGATCCTGAGCCCTCTGGTGGACAGGGCCAAGTCTCTGGGGTGGCTGTGGGCTGAAGGGGTCTTAAGGCAGCCCACCTGTTTATGGGTGGGAATGTGTTTCTTCCCAGCTATCTGATTGCCTGAGGTGTCCTAGCTCTTGTGCTGACAGGCTGGTGGCCAGAGCTGGGTTCCAGTGCTAATAAGCTAGAGGGAGGATTCCAAAATGGCCCTTGTCAGCATCAGTGTCCACGTGGTAGACTAAGCTCCCAAGAATGGTTGCCACCAGTGTCTATGACCCCAGGGTGAGTTCTAGTTGCCTCCTGCCTCTCTGAGAGGCTCTCCAAGATCAACAAGTGGGTCTGACCTAGAATCCTTTCAAATTACCACTTCTCCCCTGGGTCTCAGAGTGTGTGAGTTTTTGTGTGTCCCCTTAAGGAGTCGGGTCTCTATTTTCTACAGTCCTCTGGCTCTCCTGACAGTAAGCCCTGCTGGCCTTTAAAACAAATTCTTCTATCTTCTCATTTTGCTTAACTTTCTCTGTCTCTATGAAATTAGATGAAACTATTACCTATCCCAGTCTTGAAGGCATGTCCCTGTGCAGTCTGCATGTGCCCAATGGCTTTGGTGGAAGAGCTGCATCTGAAGTGAGCATAAGTCAAATCTTCCCCAAGGGGTGTTGGCAACTATGACCTTGGTGGGAAGTGGGGCTGGAGCTGGAGTAGCTAGAGACAGAGCTAGGTGTGAGCCAGCCTTCTCCTATGCTCCATGGTCATCCCTGCCCTATGAGGGGCAGGGTGGGATCCCAAAGTGCTGGAGCAGAAGCCCTGAGGGTCGGGTCTGAGCTGATTTCATTTCCTTTAACTTTGTGCTCTCCCTACCCCAGAGGGGAGCAGTGCTGAAACAAGAGGGCCTGGAGCGGGCACCTGGTCTGGGCCGTGTCATTCACTGGCATGGTCCCAGCATGCCAGTCAGAGCTCAAGACAGTTCCCAATCTGCCGACTCCATGAGCACCAACCAGCAAATTCCACCCTCACCCCGTTCAAATGCAGTGCTGGGTCTGAGCTGGCTCTGCCCCATCTAAGTGTGTACTCTCCTTAGCAATAACAGTAGCCTTTGCTCTAGTGGGGAGCTGCACTGGAGCTAAAAGTGTTAGGGTGGGCTGGAGCAGTTGAGGTGACTAGCCAGAGCCCCAGGCAGTTTCAATCTGCTTTCTCCCTCTGACCTTTAAAGCCAGATATTCTGGAGGCTTGTCTTTTCAGTGTACGACCCATGGACCGGGGAGCATGATATGGGGCTTGGACCCCTCACTCACTGGGGAGAATGTCTGCAGTTGTAATCATTCTCCCATTTGTAGATCTCCCACCTGGGTTATGGGTCTTGACTCTACCATGTCTCTGCCCCTCCTACCTGTCTTGCTGTGGTTCCTTCTTTATATCTTTAGTTGTAGATGATCTTTTCTGCTGGTCTTCAGGTCTTTCTCATCAATAGTTGCTCTGTAAATAGTGGTAATTTTGGTGTGGCTATGGGAGGAGGTGAGCTTAGCATTTTCCTATTCCACCATCTTGGCCCAACAATCCAAACCTCCCTGGTTATTTGATGAATGATCAAAAATAAGTCTCTTTCATGCATTTTTTAGGATAATGTGAACTATTTTGTATCTTTATTTCTCAAGGTGCCAGCAAACACAATGTAGATGATCATTTTCCTATAGATGCTTCTGTACTTTTATACATCAGAAATTATATTTGAATATTTAAACCTCATGAACATTTTGAAATAAAACATCCATCTCTTCATATACACAATATTTCTTATCACAGGAATTCTCTAACCCATAATAACTATACCAAACGTATACCAAACTATATACTGTATTGCGTTTCAGTAGTGTAGTCGGTTCAGTAACAGATACATTCTAAAATCTGTTTAAACCCACCAGTATTTAGACATCCCAAATAGAGATATAATTATCGAAGTAAAATATATACAGCTGTAATTTATCAAGTTGACTCAAGGGAGACAAATCATATTAAATATATGGAGATAATCACAGCACTTCTTATATTTATCTGGCAGTTTAGAAAAGTTAAATATAAAATAAAATTTGGTTCAGATTCTCTAAGCATGCTGTTAATAGGGTCTGTGGTTGAGAGTAAATATATAGTGGAGAATGGACTTTCATTCAATTTATTTAAAGTAAAACTATATTTAAACAGTAGTCCTATTCAATAGCTATGAATCTGCCAATTTCAATTCTTTCATGATTAATGTATAGTATAATCAATTCAAGCAGGTGAAAACAATGTGGAAGGAAATATACATAGTCTTCACTCCAAGGAGATAAGCTGCTTCCTTTATCCAGCATTATTCTAACATCTTCGTTTGACCAGGAAACAGCACTATAGACAAGAAAGTCATGTTTATAGGCAACGATCCAGCATGGCAGTTTTGTACCTTATGATGCTATAACCTTAAGTAAACATTGAGAAAAAAGACATCAAACTTTTTACAAGTATGGATATAGACTTCTATTACTCTACAATATAAGGGTTGCTTTGTGGAATTTATTCTGTGTGAGAGAGTAAGAGGCAGAAGTTAACAAGGGTTATCATCCATACCCACTATTGCATTCTGCATTTTTAAGGACTTACCAGAGCGACAAACTTCCAAGAAGATAATAACATCATTCAGCGACTAGTATGTGACAGCCACTTGCATTAATATTTTCTCAGACATTATGAAGTAGATCATATTATTTAGATTTCCCATATGAAGGAAACTGAAGCTCATAATTGTCAAGTTGAGTGGTCAAAGTCATAATGCTACTAAATTGCTCAACTGAGATTCATACCCAGGTTTCCTAATCTCAAGACCAGTGTCCTCTCTACTTGAAGCAAGATGTGGTAGAAAGAGCATGGGTCTTGGGAGTTTGGGATCAGGTGAACCTGTGTTGGAAAGATTCTTCCACTTACCAGTTGTGGTCTCAAGGTCAGTAACTTAATCCCTCTGATATCATAGAGCAAAAGTAGCAATATATCCCTTGCATAGTTGCTATGAGGTTTATAGATAATGAGCACAAAATGCCTGAAACAGCATCAACATTTAGGTGCTTTGGATGGACTAGGTAAAAAGTTAATATATTGTGAAATGTTAGCAATCACATTACATCATCTGTACAATGTAAATACTCTAGTGAATTTTCTTCTTAGTATATTGAACACCCTTTTTAGTGTATAGTTATTAAACTTACACTGTCTTCTTTAGTCTTTTTGAATACTTTTGATCTGGAGGATCTTTTCATAAATTGACAATGTTCTAGCCTGGGATCTCGAATGCAGCCTTTACAAAATGAAAGATATGCTTTATTTCCTCAAAACATAGGTATTATAATTTTAAACATAATTTTGTCAATATTAATTCCATGCATTCAATCAGCCTTTCCTTATTTTCTATTATTTTGCAACTATTTATTATCTATTACTTGAAAGGTACTCTGCCAACACTATAGTAATTCAAACTGCATAAACAAAATTCTTACCTTGGCGGGCGGAGACTGCGGGTGGCGGAGTGGGGGAGCTTCGGGGTCACAGAGGAGAGCACAGCAACAGGGGTGCGGAGGGCAAAGTGGAGAGATTCCAGCGCAGAGGATCAGGGCCGACCGGCACTCACCAGCCGAGAGGCTTGTCTGCTCACCCGCCGGGGCGGGTGGGGCTGGGAGCTGAGGCTCCGGCTTCAGTCGCAGCGCCGGGAGAGGACTGGGGTTGGCGGCGTGAACACAGCCTGCAGGGCGTTAGTGCACCGCGGCTAGCCGGGAGGGAGTCCAGGGAAAAGTCTGGACCTGCCGAAGAGGCAAGAGACTTTTTCTTCCCTCTTTATTTCCTGGTGCGCGAGGAGAGGGGATTAAGAACGCTGCTTAAAGGAGCTCCAGAGACGAGCATGAGCCGCGGGTAAAAGTGCGGACCCCAGAGACAGACATGAGATGCTAAGGCCGCTGCTGCCGCCACCAAGAAGCCTGTGTGCGAACACAGGTCACTATTCACACCCTCCTTCCGGGGAGCCTGTGCAGCCCGCCACTGCCAGGGTCCCGGGATCCAGGGACAACTTCCCCGGGAGAACGCACAGCACGCCTCAGGCTGCTGCAACTTCACGCCGGCCTCTGCCGCCGCAGGCTCGCCCCGCACTCCGTGACCCTCCCTACCCCCCGGCCTGAGTGAGTCAGAGCCCCCGAATCAGCAGCTCCTTTAACCCCGACCTGTCTGAGCAAAGAACAGATGCCTTCCAGCGACCTACATGCACAGGCGGGGCCAAATCCAAAGCTGAGCCCCTGGGAGCTGTGAGAACAAAGAAGAGAAAGGGAAATCTCTCCCAGAAGCCTCAGAAGCAGAGGATTAAAGCTCCACAATCAACTTGATGTACCCTGCATCTATGGAATACATGAATAGACAACGAATCATCCCAAAATAAGGAGCCATGTGGATAAAAGGCTCTTGGTACTGCAGCCAGGAGTTAGTGCTGTGCCTCTGAGGTGGGAGAGCCAACTTCAGGACACTGGTCCACAAGAGGACTCCCAGCTGCACATAACATCAAACGGTGAAAATCTCCCAGAGATCTCCATCTCAACGCCAACACCCAGCTTCATTCAATGACCAGCAAGCTACAGTGCTGGACATCCTATGCCAAACAACTAGCAAGACAGGAACACAACCCCACCCATTAGCAGAGAGGCTGCCCAAAATCATAATAAGTCTACAGACACCCCAAAACACACCACCAGACATGGACCTGCCTACCAGAACAACAAGATCCAGCCTCATCCACCAGAACACAGGCACTAGTACCCTCCATCAGGAAGCCTACACAACCCAATGAACCAAACTTAGCTACTGGGGACAGACACTAAAAACAACAGGAACTACGAACCTTCAGCCTGCAAAAAGGAGACCCCAAACACAGTAAGATAAGCAAAATGAAAGGACAGAAAAACACACAGCAGATGAAGGAGCAAGATAAAAACCCACCAGACCTAACAAATGAAGAGGAAATAGGCAGTCTACCTGAAAAAGAATTCAGAATAATGATAGTAAAGATGATCCAAAATCTTGAAAATAGAATAGACAAAATGCAAGAAACAGTTAACAAGGACCTAGAAGAACTAAAGATGAAACAAACAATGATGAACAACACAATAAATGAAATGAGAAATACTCTAGATGGGATCAATAGCAGAATAACTGAGGCAGAAGAATGGATAAGTGACCTGGAAGATAAAATAGTGGAAATAAATACTGCAGAGCAGAATAAAGAAAAAAGAATGAAAAGAACTGAGGACAGTCTCAGAGACCTCTGGGACAACATTAAACACACCAACATTCGAATTATAGGGGTTCCAGAAGAAGAAGAGAAAAAGAAAGGGACTGAGAAAATATTTGAAGAGATTATAGTTGAAAACTTCCCTAATATGGGAAAGGAAATAGTTAATCAAATCCAGGAAGCACAGAGAGTCCCATACAGGATAAATCCAAGGAGAAATATGCCAAGACACATATTAATCAAACTGTCAAAAATTAAATACAAAGAAAACATATTAAAAGCAGCAAGGAAAAAACAACAAATAACACACAAGGGAATCACCATAAGGTTAACAGCTGATCTTTCAGCAGAAACTCTGCAAGCCAGAAGGAAGTGGCAGGAAATATTGAAAGTGTTGAAGGAGAAAAACCTGCCACCAAGATTACTCTACCCAGCAAGGATCTCATTCAGATTTCATGGAGAAATAAAACCTTTACAGACAAGGAAAGGCTGAGAGAGTTCAGCACCACCAAACCAGCTCTACAACAACTGCTAAAGGAACTTCTCTAGGCAAGACACACAAAAGAAGGAAAAGACCTACAATAACAAACCCAAAACAATTAAGAAAATGGGAATGGGAACATACATATCGATAATTACCTTAAATGTAAATGGACTAAATGCTCCCACCAAAAGACACAGATTGGCTGAATGGATACAAAAACAAGACACATATATTTGCTGCCTACAAGAGGCCAACTTCAGACCTAGAGACACATACAGACTGAAAGTAAGGGGATGGAAAAAGATATTTCATACAAATGGAAACCAAAAGAAAGCTGGAGTAGCAATTCTCATATCAGACAAAATAGACTTTAAAATAAAGACTATTAGAAGAGACGAAGAAGGACACTACATAATGATCGAGGGATCGATCCAAGATGAAGTTATAACAATTGTAAATATTTATGCACCCAACATAGGAGCACCTCAATACATAAGGCAAATACTAACAGCCAAAAAAGGGGAAATCGACAATAACACATTCATAGTAGGGGACTTTAACACCCCACTTTCACCAATGGACAGATCATCCGAAATGAAAATATATAAGGAAACACAAGCTTTAAATGATACATTAAACAAGATAGACTTAATTGATATTTATAGGACATTCCATCCAAAAACAACAGAATACACATTTTTCTCAAGTGCTCACGGAACATTCTCCAGGATAGATCATATCTTGGGTCACAAATCAAGCCTTGGTAAATTTAAGAAAATTGAAATTGTATCAAGTATCTTTTCTAACCACAACGCTATGAGACTAGATATCAATTACAGGAAAAGATCTGTAAAAAATACAAATACATGGAGGCTAAACAATGCACTAATAATGAAGTGATCACTGAAGAAATCAAGGAGGAAATCAAAAAATACCTAGAAACAAATGACAATGGAGACACAACGACTCAAAATCTATGAGATGCAGCAAAAGCAGTTCTAAGAGGGAAGTTTATAGCAATACAATCCTACCTAAAGAAACAGGAAACATCTCGAATAAACAACCTAACCTTGCACCTAAAGCAATTAGAGAAAGAAAAACAAAAAAAACCCAAAGTTAGCAGAAGGAAAGAAATCATACAAATCAGATCAGAAATAAATGATAAAGAAATGAGGGAAACTATAGCAAGATCAATAAATCTAAAAGCTGGTTCTTTGAAAGGATAAACAAAATTGATA
The DNA here is from genome assembly GCF_008692025.1 of Phocoena sinus. Classification (NCBI taxonomy): domain Eukaryota; kingdom Metazoa; phylum Chordata; class Mammalia; order Artiodactyla; family Phocoenidae; genus Phocoena; species Phocoena sinus. The sequence goes on along the minus strand of NC_045770.1, from coordinate 34,350,684 downwards.
AACCATTAGCCAGACTCATCAAGAAAAAAAGGGAGAAGACTGAAATCAATAGAATTAGAAATGAAAAAGGAGAAGTAACAACTGACACTGCAGAAATACAAAAGATCATGAGAGATTACTACAAGCAACTCTATGCCAATAAAATGGACAACCTGGAAGAAATGGACAAATTCTTAGAAAGGCACAACATGCCAAGACTGAATCACGAAGAAATAGAAAATATGAACAGACCAATCACGAGCACTGAAATTGAAACTGTGATTAAAAATCTTCCAATAAGGGCTTCCCTGGTGGCGCAGTGGTTGAGAGTCCGCCTGCCGATGCAGGGGACACGGGTTCGTGCCCTTGTCCAGGAAGATCCCACATGCCGCGGAGTGGCTGGGCCAGTGAGCCATGGCCGCTGAGCCTGCACGTCCAGAGCCTGTGCTCCGCAATGGGAGGGGCCACAACAGTGAGAGGCCCGCGTACCGCAAAAAAAAAAAAAAAAAAAAAAAAATCTTCCAATAAGCAAAAGCCCAGGACCAGATGGCTTCACAGGCAAATTCTATCAAACATTTAGAGAAGAGCTGTCACCTATCCTTCTCAAACTCTTCCAAAATATAGCAGAGGGAGGAACACTCCCAAACTCATTCTATGAGGCCACCATCACCCTGATACCAAAACCAGACAATGATGTCACAAAGAAAGAAAACTACAGACCAATATCACTGATGAACATAGATGCAAAAATCCTCAACAAAATACTAGCAAACAGACTCCAACAGCACATTAAAAGGATCATACAGCATGATCAAGTGGGGTTTATTCCAGGAATGCATGGATTCTTCAATATACGCAAATCAATCAACGTCATACACCATATTAACAAACTGAAGGAGAAAAACCATATGATCATCTCAATAGATGCAGAGAAAGCTTTCGACAAAATTCAACACCCATTTATGATAAAAACCCTGCAGAAAGTAGGCATAGAGGGAACTTTCCTCAACATAATAAAGGCCATATATGACAAACCCACAGCCAACATCATCCTCAATGGTGAAAAACTGAAAGCATTTCCACTAAGATCAGGAACAAGACAAGGTTGCCCACTCTCACCACTCTTATTCAACATAGTTTTGGAAGTTTTAACCACAGCAATCACAGAAGAAAAGGAAATAAAAGGAATCCAAATCGGAAAAGAAGAAGTAAAGCTGTCACTCTTTGCAGATGACATGATACTATACATAGAGAATCCTAAAGATGCTACCAGAAAACTACTAGAGCTAATCAAGGAATTTGGTAAAGTAGCAGGATACAAAATTAATGCACAGAAGTCTCTGGCATTCCTAAACACTAGTGATGAAATATCTGGAAGTGAAATTCAGAAAACACTCCCATTTACCATTGTTACAAAAAGAATAAATTATCTAGGAATAAACCTACCTAAGGAGACAAAAGACCTGTATACAGAAAAGTATAAGACACTGATAAAAGAAATTAAAGATGATACAAATAGATGGAGAGATGTACCATGTTCTTGGATTGGAAGAATCAACATTGTGAAAATGACTCTACTACCCAAAGCAATCTACAGATTCAATGCAATCCCTATCAAACTACCACTGGCATTTTTCACAGAACTAGAACAAAAAAATTCACAATTTGTATGGAAACACAAAAGACCCCGAATAGCCAAAGCAAACTTGAGAACAAAAAACCAAGCTGGAGGAATCAGGCTTCCTGACTTTAGACTATACTACAAAGCTACAGTAATCAAGACAGTATGGTAATGGCACAAAAACAGAAATATAGATCAATGGAACAGGATAGAAAGCCCAGAGATAAACCCACGCATATATGGTCACCTTATCTTTGATAAAGGAGGCAGGAATGTACAGTGGAGAAAAGACAGCCTCTTCAATAAGTGGTTCTGGGAAAACTGGACAGCTATATGTAAAAGTATGAGATTAGATCACTCCCTAACACTATACACAAAAATAAGCTCAAAATGGATTAAAGACCTAAATATAAGGCCAGAAACTATCAAACTCTTAGAGGAAAACATAGGCAGGACACTTATGACATAAATCACAGCAAGGTCCTTTTTGACCCACCTCCTAGAGAAATGGAAATAAAAACAAAAATATACAAATGGGACCTAATGAAACTTAAAAGGTTTTGTGCAGCAAAGGAAACCATGAAGAAGACCAAAAGACAACCCTCAGAATGGGAGAAAATATTTGCAAATGAAGCAACTGACAAAAGTTTAATCTCCAAAATTTATAAGCAGCTCATGCAGCTTAATAACAAAAAAACAAACAACCCAATCCAAAAATGGGCAGAAGACCTAAATAGACATTTCTCCAAAGAAGATATACAGACTGCCAACAAACACATGAAAGAATGCTCAACATCACTAATCATTAGAGAAATCCGAATGAAAACTACATTGAGATATCATCTCACACCAGTCAGAATGGCCATCATCAAAAAATCTAGAAACAATAAATGCTGGAGAGGGTGTGGAGAAAAGGGAACCCTCTTGCACTGTTGGTGGGAATGTAAATTGATACAGCCACTGTGGAGAACAGTATGGAGATTCCTTAAAAAACCACAAATAGAACTACCATATGACCCAGCAATCCCACTACTGGGCATATACCCTGAGAAAACCATAACTCAAAAAGAGTCATGTACCAAAATGTTCATTGCAGCATTATTTACAATAGCCCAGAGATGGAAACAACCTAAGTGTCCATCATCGGATGAATGGCTAAAGAAGATATGGCACATATATACAATGGAATATTACTCAGCCATAAAAAGAAACGAAATTGAGCTATTTGTAATGAGGTAGATAGACCTAGAGTCTGTCATACAGAGTGAAGTAAGTCAGAAAGAGAGAGACAAATACCGTATGCTAACACATATATATGGAATTTAAGAAAAAAAAATGTCATGAAAAACCTAGGGGTGAAACAGTAATAAAGATATAGACTTACTAGAGAATGGACTTGAGGCTATGGGGAGGGGGAAGGGTAAACTGTGACAAAGAGAGAGAGAGACATGGACATATATACACTACCAAACGTAAGGTAGATAGCTAGTGGGAAGCAGCCGTATAGCACAGGGAGATCAGCTTGGTGCTTTGTGACCACCTGGAGGGGTGGGATAGGGAGGGTGGGAGGGAGGGAGACGCCAGCGGGAAGAGATATGGGAATATATGTGTATATATATATATATATATAACTGATTCATTTTGTTGTGAAGCTGAAACTAACATATCATTGTAAAGCAATTATACTCCAATAAATATGTTAAAATAAGAAAAAAAAAAGAATGGCAATAAGAACAAAAAAAAAATAAAGACTTCTCTTAAAAACCTAAAAAAATAATACATAAATAAAATGTAGGTTTTGTTATTGTTTAGTATGTCATGTCAATAGATCAGGAGACAATAATTGCCACTGAAACAAAAATCAAATCACCTTTTCAAAGGAAAGCACTAAGTCATCAAACTAGTCACACTTTATACTTTGTTTTACCTGGAATTTTCCAGTAAAGACTTCTGGGCATAGAGTAGGTACCCAATAAATACAACAGAATAGAACAGGTTTAAGGGAATAATGGAAACCCCTAATTCAGAAATCTACTTTATATCTTGTTCATAAATTTCTTCATATGATACATTTTTAATATGTCACATACAAATTTTAAAAGAAATTTCTATTGCTTGCCAACTTCAGAAGACAAGTCCAAACTTTACAAAATGCATAACAATAAATATTTCAACTGTATTAAATAATATTAAAAGTTATTTACATAATGTGGTCTTGGATTCAGACTAATGAGGGCATAATGCTTGCTTGCAGTGCCTTCTTGTGACATCTCAGGGTGCCAAGTTGTTAATTCTGTGTGTGGTTATTTATTGAATATCTGTATCCTCTATTAGATAGTCCCCTTTATGAAGACTAAAAGATGCATCCCTGGTGTCTAGAATTCTTAATAAATATTTAGTAAATGAATGAAGAAAGGGAAAGGGAAGGCAAGGGAATAGGACTAACATTCCTTGAGGACGTACTATATGCCAAAGCCCATCACACTCTGAACATGATTAAGCTTTTAAACTAAAAATGAAAAAAGGAGGCTAAAAAGTAGTAATTTGAATATATTTATTCTTACAATGAAATAAGAAAAGACTATAATAAAATAAGGTCAATAACGAGAGTAAAGAAATAATTCTTATTTCACTGTTGGTTTAAATTTGTATAATTGTATGCATTTGTACATTGTAATCATCACATTTTCTAGTTTCTGTATTTGATGCTTTGCTCTCTTAGGGCCTTGCTGACCCTGAAGGGACTGTCCCTCCCAGGGCTAACTAATTCCTAGAGATAGCAAACAACTCATCTAAGAGTGTGCCTTTTATATGCAAACCGACCAATTCAGAGCCCATACCCCAACCACCTCCTTTAAAGTGCTGTCACACTCTGGGCCACTATCCATCTGCCCTGATCACTTCAGGGCTAGGTACCAGACTACTAGGGACAGTCCCTACATCCCAGAGCACACTGAAATTATTCAAACTAGCCAATCCTGAGGTGGCTTACCCTGCCTTGCTCATTCCTTCCTGTGGAAACCACAATAAAGGCTCTTGCCCCCATTTTCTCCTTGTTCCTTCTTCCTGAGTGACCCTGGTGCTTCCCCATGTGGCCCTACATGGTGTGGCATGCCCCCTCCTCTTGGGACCTGTGATTATAACCACCAGGGAAGCCCTGGGACTATTTTTTTAACCAGTCTATCTCCAGTCATCTTCTGTAGATAACCTTTCTGTTTTCTTTCTTAATAATTCAGCTTCTGTATAGATACTCATAGCACTTGCTCTTTGATATCATGTTCACTATTAAATGACTTGCATATCATTGCAACAATAAAATTTAATAATTTTTTGTAATACTAAAAAAAAAAGAAAATTCTTACCTTGGAGACAATAACCCTGTCAAGAGGTTGACACATAAGTAGATGCATGAGTGCTATAAAGAGAAGTTGATGAAGAATTGGGAGTGCTATACCCATGGCCAAAACAAAGACTGAAGTTAGAAAGTCAATATAAAAATTTGGAATCCAAGGAAATGGCGGGTATCAGAGCTGACTAGACTCTAGGAAGTTTGAAAGCTGAATAGCAAAGCAGAGCCCGAGTTTTGGCTTAAGGTCATTAGTCCAGAGCAGTGATGTTCACAGGTACCTTCAGTAAGAATAACAGAAGACCAAAGAAGGATATTGCAAAAAGTAAAGCAAAAATAAAGTCAGGAAAACAATAACCAAGAAATAAGGATAACTGACAAAAGAAGAGAAAGAAAAATAATATTGAGGAAAGGGAGCAAAAAAGATGAAAATTGTCCTTTGATTCTAGCATCAAAAAATTAAAAAAAAAAAACACCCAGAACAACCAACCCAATATTGAAGGAAAAAAATCAAAGTTGGAGGGCTGACACTAAGTTAATTATTACTTTTTGTTTGCTTAATTATAAATCTGCAGGTTTCATTAAAATCTCCAGATTTTGCTACAAAATATTGAAATAGGAGCCAAAAGAACTGTTGCCTGAATTCTGTTTTCTACATTTTTACAACTGTGAAATGATTATAAAAATCTATTATAGCTACATAGCAAGTAATTTATATTTTCAGAAGACCAGCATTAAAATTACACATGTGTTTGAAACATTATTCTTTGTTGGTTGAAACAAACTTCTCGCAAGTGAAGAATTTAGGTGAGGCAGTTTTCCTACAGTTTCTTTTTATCCAAATATATTAGCAATTCCGTGTTTTCATATAAGCATTATGATCTTCATGTCCTTGTTCTTTTATATAAATTCTAAATATCTACATCAAGTATTTTCATCCATTATTTATTTTTCTGTGTAATATGATCATCTCTCAATTTTTGGAATCCGTCCACAACAGTGAAACAGACAATATAAAGTATAATTCTAAGGACGATAATAATACATCTTCAATGAATATTTGGTACAGATGTTCTTTATATGATTTTAGACTTATAAAACATGCATACTTTATCCATTGTCTTCATGAAGACTCTCAAGAAGTTTCTATAAAGCTGAGCTCTATGAATAGATAGAAAATTGGAAGATAAATTTCAGTAAAGATTAATGTCAAATTATCCTTTGAAAAAGTATTCTAACTCTTATTTTCATCATTGAAAACCTAGGAAATGGACCTAGGATCCCTAAAGCTCTAGAAGACTGTTTCCTGATATGCTGAGCAATACTAATACCAACGTATCAGCACTCTAATCTTGTGCATTAGCCATTAACTCATGAAGGAAAACGAAAGAAAATCTGAATAAATTAATTTATAAAATGAAGCCACTGGGACTAGTCAGTCTGGTGAAATGAATGTTGAGACAAAAGAGAAAGCAGGGCTTCCCTGGTGGCGCAGTGGTTGAGAGTCCGCCTGCTGATGCAGGGGACACGGGTTCGTGCCCCGGTCCGGGAAGATCCCACGTGCTGCAGAGCAGCTGGGCCCGTGAGCCATGGCCACTGAGCCTGCGCGTCTGGAGCCTGTGCTCTGCAACGGGAGAGGCCACAACAGTGAGAGGCCCGTGTACTACAAAAAAAAAAAAAAAAGAGAAAGCAGATCTAACAGTTCTTCCATAGTGCTCTATGCATAGTTTAATTACAGAAGTGTATCACTTGCTTTGTTCATTATTGGCTAACATTTCTGTGTTCTTTACTAGAGAACAAGTTACTCAACAACAGAGTCTGCATCATATTTATCTGTAATTATAGCATTTAATATAGTGTCTCACACAATAACCTAAACTTGGCAAAGGCCAATTTAGAATAACAAGAACAAGAGTCAATAATTGAATAGTCTCCATGAAATTGTTATATTGTAAACTAATTGAATGTAAGGGCATGATAGGTGGAATTGGTTTCCTTTCTTTGAACTTGGAGCAATGATTTCCTGTGCCAATCATTTTACAAATATATTGGCCTTTTTGATTCTTCACTCACTTTTTCATGTGTCTAATCTTCATCTGCTCTGTAATCTCCATGAAGGCAGATACTATTTTTAACAGTTCTCTGACACCTATCAGAAAGGGAATTGGATAATATCTTTAAAAACTCTATCTTTAGCACACAATTTCACTCAAAACATGTTGCTCTTATTTTTTAATCAAAGTGATTTACTAAGGAAAACTAAAGTAACTAAGCATGTCACCAGTTCTAAAATATGTCCCATAAATAAGGTGACCATATAATCTGGTTTACCTGAGACCACTCCTGTTTGTGTCTCTTATACAGGGTAGTTATTAATAGCTTTTCCTTTCACTCTCAAAATATCTGGGTTTGGATAATAAGTTATTTGGTTAACCCTACCATAGTGCATGATGTCAGAGTCTGAAATAATCAATGAGTCTAACTTTGCATTTCAGATGGGTATCTATGGTACCTAGATTATCCAATTAAAAAAAAAAAGGTAGATGTTTTAGTGAAAGCTTATGAACTCATTTAATAGTCTGTATTAATATCATAAATGGAAAGACAAAAATGTGAAGAACTGTAGATAGAATGCTTGCAGAGATATCACCCCATTTGTCCCATTTAAAGTGCTAAAACTGACCCTATCAAAATTCTTAAAAGCGAAGTCTTTTTCTTGACCAAAGCAAAAAAACATAAGACTATTTAGATTTTAACAATAGTTTTATAGAGCCTAAAACAGTGCTAGTAAGAAATCAGTATAGTCTATATCAAATTCTAGGGCTTCCTTAGTGGTGCAGTGGTTAAGAATCCGCCTGCCAATACAGGGGACATAGGTTCGAGCCCTGATCCAGGAAGATCCCACATGCCACAGAGCAACTAAGCCCGTGAGCCACAACTACTGAGCCTGTGCTCTAGAGCCTGCAAGCCACAACTACTGAAGCCGGCACGCCTACAGCTCGAGCTCCGCAACAAGAGAAGCCACTGAAATGAGAAGGCTGAGCACCGCAATGAAGAGTAATTCTCGCTCGCCGCAACTAGAGAAAGCCGCATGCAGCAACAAAGACCCAATGCAGCCAAAAATAAATAACAAATAAATAAATTTTTAAAAAAAACAAAATTCTAAATTTGTCACAGAAATATAAAATTTTGGTTTATTTGCAAAAAACTACTTTACATCTGAATAAGTAACAAATTGTTATGATAAATAATGTAAATTTCTGTTTGTTGCTTTCTTACATAATTTAAAAATATTGTGGTTAAATAAACAACATGAAATTCCCCATTTCACCTTTTTTAAGTGTAAAATTCAGTGGCATCGAGCACACTCACAATGCCATGCAACCATCACAACCATCCATTTCCAGAACTTTTTCATTTTCCCAAACTGAAGCTTTTATTTTTAATAATAAAATATTTTTCTTTATTACTAAACTTCTTTGCATCAAAATGAAATTTAAATAAATAACTCAAGAAATAAAATGTTTTAATTTCTAAACTCTGCGAAGTTGGCCTAAAATGCTCAAGAAATGATTTTGTCTTTCATTAGATTGAGTTTTATAGATTATAAAATATATATATATATTCTTTCAGGTTTTAAAAGCCTGTAATAAGTAAAAAACTAAGAAACGAAGCACACTTAGATTAGCTCAGGGACCTGAGAAATTTTAATCTATAATTATTTTGCATTTGCACATAAATGTTCATAATCTCTTTGCAAATGCTGAAAGAGAATCTTCAGGATAACCTTGATTAAATGCTGAGAAGAATTATTCAGCTTTAGAGCTACACCACCTTTAAACATTAGGTCTGTCCTCAAGGCTGAGCATAATCTTCCCAGCCCCTTGTGCTCATTGTTTATCTTATCATAACGAGCTCTACAATCTCTTTTATAGTATTTCATAATTGTCTTTATCTCAAAATATGCATTTTAAAATAACTTAATAGTCCATAATTAAATGAAGAGTAAACATATACATCATTTGCCAGTATACATTTTATTATAATACTGCCAAAATCTTATACCCTTCTTTTGAAATTTCAGAATTATTTTGCTCTCTGAGTGAAGAGTTATTGACTTAGCAGGATTTTAAAGCTCCCTTATTTCCTTTGAGCTTTTGCCACAGAAAACCATGAAGTGAATAAATAAAGCTATGCTTAAAATAGCTAACTACATGCCTAGTTTTAAAGACTGATGACCCAGCAGTTAGTACCAGCAGAAACCCCAGGAAAGCTATATGTAGCATATCAAATTGTGGGCATGGAAAAGCCAAACAGTGGAAAGCTAGCCTCTCAGCAGCATACAATCTCACGGTGCCTTTCATTCTATAGACAGACATAGGGAACACTCAAGGATCAGAAAGCACATTCCTGAGCCTATGAGTTTATCAACTTATAAAATTGTGACTCCATTGAAGAAAATACTAAGTGTACACTGATCAGATAGAGAAATAATAAAAACTTGATTAAGATTAGAGAAATGTAAGCATCTAACTACACTTAGAAATATTTTTCCCTAAATTCTTCCTTTAAATTTTCTTCTAGTAAATTCAATAAGCATCTGAATGCCTATTTGTTCAAGGCACTGTGCTAACGGAAAGAGATACAAATGCCAGACAAGTTATATTCTCTATCTTCAAGGAGCAGAGTCTGTAGGTAGAGATCAGATAATGTAAAAGACATTTACTGAAATATATAAATGTATCAAACCAACACATTGTATACTTTAAACTTACACAATGTTATATGTCAATTACAACTTAAGATCTTTATCATAGCATAAGGACTAAGATAAGAGTAGGTACAGCCTACTGTGACGTATACACAGAACTGGAACCATTGTTCAATCATGACCAGTATTGAAGGATCTCAAAAATTGCATTTAAATTGAGGTCTTAAAGTTTAACTTATCCAGACAGAGCAAAAAAAGAGCAGGCCAGTCAGAGGCAGCATGATGTGCAGTAAGCCTGGAATCAAGAGATGGCTTAAATATTAGAGCCAAACAAACAAAAGAGCAAAACCCGTGTCCTTGACAGTTTGAGAATTTGATTAAAAATTGTAAGTTATCTACGAAAAAAAAGGCGTAACAAATGGGTGAATGTCTGTTTGTAAGTTTAGAAAAAAATGCCAAAATTATCAAAAAAGGCCCAAGTAATAAGGACATTTTTTTCATTTCAAGAATAATGAATAACATATATTGATAACATGAAAACAGGTATTGTATGGTCAATACATATTTACTGTTTAATTTTTTTTATAATTTGGGGAATAATGCTTTTTATACTGCTGTATATTCTATTTAGAGGGCTTCATTCAGGCAGGTAAATACTAATCAATCCTTTCTTGTTTTTTGCATTGCTTATATAAAAGAACATCATAATATTTATGATTAAAATGTATTATTTCTTCATTAGTTATCCTTCTCACAATAAGAAAGTTATCCTGAAAAATATAAAAGATAATTAGACATGCAAAATCATTTTCCCAATATGCTTATCATTGCCCACATATGTCTAGAGGAAAATATTATAGAATATTTATCAGTAAATATGGAATTGAATGGCATGGTTCTATGGCATAATTTTCTTTAAGTAACTGGAAATATTGACAGCATTTTCTCTCTAGGCACTGCTATTCACTCAGCATTTGAACATTATTATCTTCTGCTATTTCTTAAATAGCTGACTGATTTCTCTAACATGATGGATAAAACCTGACTCATTTTATCTGGCGTGCTTCAGAAATATACACAGTTGGGTGGTTTACACCTAATTCGGTATAGGCACTTACACAATGAATCCTTTTAAGAGTGTTCTATTGTACTTTTCTCCCCTATCAAGGCACTACTTGAACAAATCTTATTTCTGTTGCTTAGTTCCTGAAAAATGTGAAAATCCTGCTTCATTTACATAACTTTTCATTGGCATGTGGGATTCAGTAAGTTAGGTTAATAACTGTGTATTTGCAACAGCAGGAGACTTTTTCTCCTTAATTTTGTTGGATCATATATTCCAACCAGTTAAAATAAAATTTACAACATCCTGTTGTCTTAAATGTAAAAGAGCTTGCAATCAATTTGGTTTAATGAAATTAAAGCCATATTCTATGCCTAGAGAGAAGAAAGCCTTTGGTTCTCTGCTGAATACATAATGGAAAAAACTTGTGGACTAAATAGATCATGAGAAACATGGTTGTTTCAAAACACTAAAAAAAGATTTATTCTGTATTAATCAACAAAGTAGAAAATTCTAATTATCTTATCTGGGGAAGACTTAGAGATTGCATTTTCAACTGATGCATTTTGAGGCACTTTGTATGCCTCCTGTACATTTAATTGAGCTGTAGAAAAATATCAATCACTCTTTCAATGAAAAGATGTTTCAAGAATAGATGCTGACTCAACTTCTCTAAGCTTTGTTTTTAGTAGAATGCTAGTAACCAGAGATGGCAATCTAAATTTGATTGTGTTCTTAGATTTGGGAACAGGTGTTATAGTATTGATTATTCAATGAAAAGGCCAGTTCCCTGGAAAGGTTATACACATGACTTTTGCTAACTTGTTAATTGATTTTCCCCTCATGGTGTACTGTTTCACCTTTTTATTGAAAGACTAAGAAAACCAAATACTAAATGAACACACATGTATACACCCTAATGCTCTTTTTAAAAAATTTTAACAGTTCTCCAAATATCTGTGGGGAGGAAGGTGATCTCCGCGTCTTACTCTTCCGTCATCTTCAAGGTCCCCCCCCCAACCAGTTCTCCAAATATAAACCTGCACTATGATTGAGGTCCAACCTAGTCCTCCAGTTTCAATTCCCATTATTCTTTAAATTATCTCTGCATTGTCCAATCAGAACTACTTACCATTCTGTTAAACACTCCCCCTACTTCCCTGACTCCTTCTTTCTGGTTGGAATTGCCCTTTGCCATATATATATATATATATATATAATCTCAGTAAAATTTATTCATTCTTTAAGATCCAGTTCAAATGTTACCTCGACTCCACTTGATCAAGCCTTACCGAATAACATTTCTCTACCAAAGTATTCAGTTTTCTGAGTTAGAAGTGTTCTTGGTACCTATTTGTTGATTAAAATTATGTTAGAGTTCTTTCAGCTGCAGGTGACAAAAATCCCAGTCAGAATAGTTTATACAACAAAGAAAGGGCAGATTGTTGGTCCCAGTAAGTTGGAAGTTCAAATAGTGGCAAAGATTTTAGGCTCAACTGGATCCAAGGCCTCAGATTATATAGCCAAGGCATTCTTTCTTTGATTTAGTTTTCCTTTTCTTTGAATGGGCTTGACTCTCAGTCTCTCTAACTCCAGTGGGAGGGAATTCATACCTACCAGTCCCTCTAAACTTAAATTATTTAGAAGATAGCACTCTTTTTTTTTTTTAACTGTTTCAACAATGGTTCAAACAAAATTTATTTTCACATTGGCCTATTTTGAGGCAGATAAATCACTATGAATAAGAGAATGGAGAAACCCTGTCCTTGCCCATAGGCTCAATGGCTGAGGGCAGCCTCACAACCACCATATGGATTGTAAAAAGGGAGAGATAGTTACATAAAAGAAATCTGTACTACTTTTACTAAAAAAAAAAAAAAAAAAAAAAAAAAAAGAGAGTGGCAGAGATGGAAAGATGGGACGTTTAGCTGAGAAAGAAAAAAGATAAAAGCTGTGCACTATATCTATATTTGTGATAATTTGTATATATGTAGTATCTGATTTATAAACTGAAGTTGTGATGCATATTTTATTAACCTGTATAGCAATTGAAATCTTAGTTTCTAATAAACATTCATTTAAATAACTGGGGTTCTCATTTTAAAAATAGCGTTAAATAAAGGTTAATAAAACAAAGGATGAATGACACTGTATTCACTCAAACTTATAAATTAAGGGTGAGAGGGTGAGAGGTTGATACTCCGTCTTCAACTGTTAAATCTAGTGATCAAAATACAAAAGTTTATCTCAATATATTACATTAAGAACTAAAGAAAAGTCAAAGGGGAAATTTCATGGTAATCTTCTGAACCCTCATTTCATAATAAATGAAAGACATTTATTAACAATGTCTTTCAATTGGCTTTTTCTCCTGACAATAGTGTAACGAGCATATTATGTCCTGTATACTTGACAAGACCAGGAGCTTCTTGATGACAGAACCTGTTTCTTTAGGCCCCTTTGTGTATTCATTATCTCAGTGCCTTACATATAACAGTTGCTTTAAAATGATTGTTTTGATTATTATAAAACTAAAAAATACTATCTCTTTTAAAATAATTTTCCACTTACTTTGACCTTAAATAGTCTCACTGCTAGCACTTGAGCAATACTTTCTTTACAAGCTTTCTTCCTGATTGACTAAATAGTTATTTCATGTCTACTGACATTTGCAAGTTGAATTTTCTTTTTGAGCTCACTTTGAACAATCTATATGGGTTTCTAGGTGAACATTAATCCTCCTTGTCAGAGGATAAATTATTGTTTTTACCTGATAGCGTTCAATAAGAATTGATCTTTTACAAACAACCCAATCAAAAAATGGGCAGAAGACCTAAATATACATTTCTCCAAAGAAGATATACCAAGAAAAGAAGCTCATGAAAAGATGCCAAGAAAAGAAGCTCATGAAAAGATGCTCAACATCACTAATTATTAGAGAAATGCAAATCAAAACTACAATGATGTATCACCTCACACCAGTTAGAATGGGCATCATCAGAAAATCTACAAAAAATAAATGCTGGAGTGGGTGTGGAGAAAAGGGAACCCTCTTGCACTGTTGGTAGAAATGTAAATTGATACAGCCACTATGGAGAACAGTACGGAGGTTCATCAGAAAACTAAATAATAAAACTACATTTGATTCAGCAATCCCACTACTGGACATATACACAGAGAAAACCATAATTCAAAAAGACTCATGCACTCCAATGTCCATTGCAGCACTATTTACAATAACCAGGTCATGGAAGGAACCTAGGTGTCCATCGACAGATGAATGGATAAAGAAAATGTGGTACATGTATACATTAGAATATTAGCCATAAAAAGGAACAAAATTGGATATTTGTAGAGATGTGGATGGACCTAGAGACTGTCATACAGAGTGAAGTAAGTCAGAAAGAGAAAAATAAATGTTGTATACTAACATATACGTGAACTCTAGAAAAATGACACAGATGAACTGGTTTGCAAGGCAGAAATGGGGACACAGATCTAGAGAACAAATATATGGACACCAAGGGGGGAAAGTGGGGCGGGATGAATTGGGAGATTGGGATTGACATATATACACTAATATGTATAAAATAAATAACTAATGGGAACCTGCTATATAGCACAGGGAAATCTACTTCACTTTGCCATACAGTAGAAACTAGAACAACATTATAAAACAACTAAACCCCATTTAAAAAAAACAATTGGTGTTTTACATCTATTTCTATATTTTGGCCTTCATGTACCCTTTCTGAAACATCATTTTTTTAAAATATAGTGTACCATCACTTACAAAATTCTCTCAAGAAAAGTTGGTAGATGAGATAGTAAGTTGTGAAGGTGAGAACGAAGGGATTTAAAGAATAAAACCAAATAGCCTTGACCACACATTGCCAGGACAGAGTTTTACTTTAGTCAGTGCAGTCTAAAAGACATTAAATGGGCTTCCCTGGTGGCGCCATTGTTGAGAGTCCGCCTGCCGATGCAGGGGACATGGGTTCATGCCCCGGTCCGGGAAGATCCCACATGCCGCGGAACGGCTGGGCCCGTGAGCCATGGCCGCTGAGCCTGTGCGTCCGGAGCCTGTGCTCCGCAACAGGAGAAGCCGCACAGTGAGAGGCCCGCGTACCAAAAAAAAAAAAAAAAAAAAAAAGACATTAAATGGTTATGTGGAGTTATAAGTCAAAAATAATTAGTTATCTTTTCTAATTTTCAACAAATTCCTCTAACGTTCTTTATATATGAGAAAGCATAACATGGTGAAATCCAATTCTGACAGAATCTTGCTATAGGCGGTAGTTACTAGACTACTGGGCTAATGTAATACTGACAGTGATACTTTGTTCCATGTACACAAACTTCATCCTTAGGCAAATATAGACCATTATTTCTGCAAATACTGTCCATCAGTTACAGGGTGAGAACATGAAGATGGTTTAGAAATTCATCACCACTAAAGGAGAAGTGTTTAAAAATAGTTCAAACCCATGCCTGCTGGTACTGTTATTTTCATTTGACAAGATCACCATGCTGTTTCAGTTACCTGAGAGTTTTGTTTTGTCTTTGTAATAATTGCCATTTTATTCTCCCTTACATCTAGTCCAGGGTCTGATACATGCTAGGATACATGGCAGGAGAGGTAAATAATTGTTCCAGAATTAATGAATGGATACTTAATTATTAAACCATTATGAGGGAAGGGAAATGGACTCCTAAGTGTTTTTTGTTTGTTTTATGCTCATCTACTATTAAATTTCCCAATGATCTGATGTTTACTCAAAATCTACTTCTTATTTGACTTCTTTACCAAATGATAGGAGTTAAATTAACAGAAGAGAGCAGGTATATGCCATGAGTGAATTAAGTAGAACAGTAACTAAGGCTCAAAGCAATGGTGTTTCATGGAATGAACATTTGGAGAGTCATGAGACTAAATAGGACAGAAACATCACCAGTATCATAATTCCTCTTTCCCCAGGAGAGGCTGTAGAAATACTACATCTTTCCTACCATGTTTGAATTACCCTTTAATTTATACTTATACTATGAGTTTCAAAATAGAGAAAGGAAATATCAATTTACACTAATGTAAAGATTGCACTAAACTATTTCTTAATTCATGGCCCAAATACTTCAAAAGTATCCTTATATTTTATCTATATGCTGAGAATCACTTTCATATTCCCCAGATAGTTAACAGCTATTATAATAATAAATTATCATAGAAATGCATCATTAAATCTTATAAAGACCTCCCATCCTACCTACATCCCACTACTCTCCTTCAGGGAGGTAATGAAATAATGACCCCCTTTATGATAACATATTTCAGTTCAAAAGATATTTTCTAAGAAGCTGTTCCATAAAAGACCCATTCTTAGATGTTGCATGGTGAGGTAGGGAAGCAAAGATGGATAATATATGATCTTTTCATCAAGTATCAAATGAGATCATGGCAGGAGTAAGATATAGTTACAAATAAACATAATCAAATTTAGAATGAATAAGCATTCTCAAAACACAAAAGGGGAGTTTGAAGCAGAGAAGAATATAGAGCAGGGACAGGGAGAGGCAGACTTCATAGAAATTTGAAGTAGGCTGAGAAGGAAACACAAGGGTATGCTATGTGTAATGTAGAGTAGCAGGAAGAGGTATAGCAGTTGCAGTCAGAGAGAGTCCCATAAGAAAGGCCAGGGTGTAGAGCAAGACTGAGGCTTATTCTGTATATTGGGATTGATTTGGCCTGGTAAAAACATAATTTTTGTGTAGGAGATTAATGAGAACTGGCAATGAAAAGTTTGGTTGGGTCTGCATTGTGCAGTGCCTCAGACCTGGTGAGGAGTTTATAAGGAATTTTTTGGGACATGAGAAACTATTTAATGCTTTTAACATCACAGAATGATATGATTAGAATGATACCTTTGGGAGACTATTTTAGCAGCAGTATTAAGAATATTTATAGGACTTTGCCTTGTTCATTCAGTTGATGCAGCTGAAATGCCTCTTCTTTCCATCTCTGTCTGCAAATCCTGTCTATCTTTGAAGTTTAGTGCAAATGTCACCTCCTGCAAAAAATCTTCCCTCACACTTCCAGACTAAAGTAATCACTCCTAGCAATCACACTGCTGGTTTTCTGGGTTTAGCCTTTAAAATTTTCAGTATGTCATGGTATCTTCTAATACAAGAAATTATTTTTGTGTTAGGGTAAAACATATATAATCTAAAACCTGAAACATCTACCTCTTAAGAGACACCTAGGAAGCACCACACTGTCTTAAAATTTCAAGTTGAGAAACTGTGCATTTATTTAGAAAGCTTCAATAATTCTGCAAGCTCAAGAGGATGAATAAAATGATGATCAATAAAGCACTGTTTCTGTCCTACATTATCTGTGGTCAACTCAGCATTGTTATACATTGTTTCACAACCTCCTTAGCATTGCAAAGGATAACAATGGAAGGAGATTTATTAGAATCCCTTTTCCCCACGTAGTTCCAGAGCAGAATCTGCCAAAGAAAAGCACTTGTGCAAAATTTTAAAGACAAAAGAGGTCAGTCAGTTGTAGGCAGATTTATTGATAGAAGACCATCTCCATAAAGCCTCCACCTCCATGTTGCAAGCAGCAAAAACTGGTGGTGCTCACTCTTCTTGAGATTGCTGAGATTCGGCACACCTCCCTTGAATCATCAGAATCTAGAAGCTATTTCCCTGGCCTTACTTGCCCAGCCCTTCCAACATTTAAGAACGCTTGCGTTTCCCTATTTTGAACATTACCAATTTGCACCACCTAGAGTAGCTTTTGTTTTCCTGATAAAAACTTGACTGATGTAGTTTCCATTGTAAGAATAATTCCTAGTCTAGATAAAGATTGACTTAACAAGTAGAATACAACCTTGGTGGTACCAAATTTAATTAAGATTATAAAACAGAAAATATGTTTTTTAAATTGAGAAAAACAACACTACATTAAAAAAAACACAACAACATAAAATCACAGTTCCTAATAAAAATTAAAATTATTAAAAAAGAGCACCTCAAAGTTACCAGCGAAGAGCTGTGATTGATTGAAAATAGATTCATAAAAAAATATGATCAGAAAGAGGGCTTAGACCAAATGGTAACTTTACTGCATGAAAATACACTCATAACTGGAAGATGATACCACTGATAGAGTTTTTAATTTAATTTAATTTTATTTTTAAAATTTTATTTGGAGTATAGTTGCTTTACAATGTTGTGTTAGTTTCTACTTGTAAAACAAAGTGAATCAGCTATATGTATACATATATTACTCTGATGTCCATACATTTCTACTCTATGTCTGTGTCTCTTTTTCTGCTTTGCCGATAATATCATCTATACCATTTTTCTAGATTCCACACATATGCATTAATATACAATATTTGTTGCTCTCCTTCTGAATTACTCCACTCTGTATGACAGACTCTAGGTCCATCCACATCTCTACAAATGACCCAATTTCGTTCCTTTTTATGGCTGAGTAATATTCCATTGCATATATGTACCACATCTTCTTTATCCATTCCTCTGTTGATGGACATTTAGATTGCTTCCATGTCCTGGCTATTATAAACATTACTGCAGTAAGCATGCAGGTGCATGTAACTTTTTGAATTATAATTTTCTCTGGATATATACCCAGGAGTGGGAATGCTGAATCAAATGGTAGTTCTATTTTTAGTTTCTAAGGAACCTCCATACTGTTCTCCATAGTCGTTTTATCAATTTACGTTTCCACCAACAGTGCAAGAGTGTTCCCTTTTCTCCACACTCTCTCCAGCATTTACTATTTGTACATGTTTTGACGATGGCCATTCTGACCAGTGCGAAGTGATTCCTCATTTAGTTTTGATTTGAATTTCTCTAATAATTAGTGATGTTGAGCATCTTTTCATGTGCATCCTGGCCACTTGTTTGTCTTCTTAGGAGAAATGTCTATTTAGATCTTCCACCCATTTTTTGATTGGGCTGTTTGGTTTTTTGATATTGATCTGCATGAGCTGTTTGTATATTTTGGAGATTGATCCCCTGTCAGTTGGTTCATTTGAAAATATTTTCTCCCATTCTGATGGTTGTCTCCTGGTCTTGTTTATGGTTTCCTCTGCTGTTCAAAAGCTTTTAAGTTTCATTAGGTTCCATTTGTTCATTTTATTTATTTATTTTTGTGATACGTGGGCCTCTCACTGTTGTGGCCTCTCCAATTGTGGACGACAGGCTCAGAAGCCATGACTCATGGGCCCAGCCACTCCGCGGCATGTGGGGTCTTCCCGGACCGGGGCATGAACCTGTGTCCCCTGCATTGGCAGGCAGACTGTCAACCACTGCGCCACCAGGGAAGCCCCCATTTGTCTATTTTTGCTTTTATTTTCATTACTCTAGGAGGTGGGTCAAAAAAGATCTTGCTGTGATTTATGTCAAAGAGTGTTCTGCCTATGTTTTCCTCTGAGAGTTTTATAGTGTCTGGCCTTACATTTAGGTCTTTAATCCATTTTGGGTTTATTTTTGCGTATGCTGTTAGGGAGGGTTCTAATTTCATTCTTTTACATGTAGCTGTTCAGTCTTTCCAGCACCACTTATTGAAGAGGCTGTCTTTTCTCCATTGTATCTTCTCGCCTCTTTTGTTATAGATTAGGTGAACATAGTGTATGGGTTTACCTCTGGGCTTTGTTCAATTGTTGTGTATTTCTGTTTTGTGCCAGTACCATACTGCCTTGATTACTGTAGCTTTGTTGTATATTCTGAAGTCAGGATTCCCTGACTGTTTTTCTATGTTCCATTGATCTATATTTCTGTTTTTGTGCCAGTACCATACTACCTTGATTACTGTAGTTTTGTAGTATATTGTGAAGTCAAGGAGCCTGATTTCTCCAGCTCTGTTTTTCTTTCTCAAGATTGCTTTAGCTATTTGGGGTCTTTTGTCTTTCCATACAAATTGTGAAATTTTTTGTTCTAGTTCTGTGAAAATTTCCAGTGGTAATTTGATAGGGATTGCATTGAATCTATAGGTCGCTTTGGGTAGTATAGTCATTTTCACAAAGTTGATTCTTCCAAATCAAGAATATGGCATATCTCTCCATCTGTTTGTATCACCTTTAATTTCTTATTACCATTTTCTTAATTGTTTTGGGTTTGTTTTTTTAGGTCTTTTTCTTCTCTTTTGTTTTGTGCCTAGAGAAATCCCTTTAGCATTTGTTGTATTGCTGGTTTGGTGGTGCTGAATTCTCTTAGCTTTTGCTTTTCTGTAAAGTTTTTGATTTCTACATCAAACCTGAATGAGATCCTTGCTGGGTAGAGTAATCTTGGTTGTAGGTTTTTTCCTTTCATAACTTTAAATATATCCTGCCAGTCCCTTCTGGCCTGCAGAGTTTCTGATGAAAAATCAGGTGATAACCTTATGGGGATTCCCTTGTATGTTATTTGTTGCTTTTCCCTTGCTGCTTTTAATATATTTTCTTTGTGTTTAATTTTTGTTACTTTGATTAATATGTGTCTTTTTGTGTTTCTTCTTGGGTTTATCCTGTATGGGACTCCCTGTGCTTCATGGACTTGATTATTTCCTTTCTCATGTTAGGGAAATTTTCGACTATAATCTCCAAATTTTTTCTCAACTGTTTCACTTTTCTTCTTCTGGGCCCCCTATAATTCAAAAGTATGTGCATTTAATGTTGTCCCAAAACAGTCTCAGAAGTCTCTGAGACTGTCCTCATTTCTTTTCATTCTTTTTTCTTTATTCTGATCTGCAGCAGTTACTTCTACCATTCTATCTTCCAGGTCACTTATCCTTTCTTCTGCCCCTGTTATTCTGCTATTGATTCCTTCTACTGTATTTTTTAATTCAGTTATTGTGTTGTTCATCACTATTTGTTCTTTACTTATTCTAGGTCCTTGTTAAGCATTTCTTGTATTTTCTCAATCCATGCCTCTTTTCTATTTCCAAGATTTTGGATCATCTTTACTATCATTACTCTGAATTATTTTTCAGGTAGATTGACTATTTCCTCTTCATTTATTTGGTCTTGTGGGTTTTTACCTTTCTCCTTCATCTGCTGCATATTTCTGTCTTTTCATTTTGTCTAACGTACTGTTTATAAGGTCTCCTTTTTGCAGGCTGCAGGGTCATAGTTCTTCTTGCTTCTGGTGTCTTCCCCCAGTGCTTGAGGTTGGTCCAGTGGCTTGTGTAGGCTTCCTGGTGAGAGACTGGTGCCTGCGTTCTTTTGAGTGGAGCTGGATCTTGTCCCTCTGATGGGCAGGGCCATGTCAGGTGGTGTGTTTTGGGGGTGTCTTTGAGCTTTTTCCAAATTTAGGCAGTCTGTCTGCTGATGGGTGGGTTTGTATTCTTGTTTTGTTTGTTGCTTGGCCTGAGGCATCCAGCACTGGAACCTGCTCTATGGAGCCAGGTCTTAGATTCAAAATGGAGACCTCCTGGAGAGCTCTGGCCAATTAATATTCCCTGGAACTAGGAATTCTCTGGTGGTCCATCATCCTGGACTCAGTGCTCCCACCTGAGTCTCATGTCTAACCCCCAGCCAGAGACCAAGGCCACATGTCACGGCAATAAATGGGGAGAAAAGGTGGGGGGAGAAGAAAACAAATGAAAATAAACAGAGAGGCAAAGCTCAAGACAAATAGTAAACACAGAACCAAACAAACACCACCACCACCAACAACAACAACAAAAATACAAACAAAACTCCAGACAAATGGTAAAAGCAAAACAAAACAAACAAAAACAGACACACACACACACACACACACACACACACAAAAGAAACAAAAACAAAACCAAAGAAAACAAAAAACAAGAGAACAACTAAGCAAACAAATGAACCCCAAAATAAAATCAAACAACTAAAAGCAAAACTAAGAAAAACACAAAACAAAAAACAAATCCAAAGCAGAATGCAAACTGATGAATAAAGGAAAGAAAGCAAAACAAGCACACAAAAATTATTTTAAAAAGATAAACACAAAACAGCACAAAGAGAAAAAAAGTAGAAACCAAATAAAACAAAGAAAAGGAAAAAACACAGAATAATGTAAAAGCAAAGTAAAAATAGGATATAAAAATTTTTAAATATTAAAAATTTTTAGAGGGAAAAAGAAGAAAGAAAAAAAACTCCCCAAAAACTAAATAAAAATAAAAAATAATTAAAAACAAACCAAACCAACAATAGAACGAATCAAAACACAGTCAAAGTAATAGTAATAATAATATTTTCCTGGGGTCTCAGTTGTTGATCTCTATACCCACTGTGGGCACTGTGGGGGAAGCTCAGACTCTGATCTGGCCCAAGTCCCATGTGTGCTTGCTCACAAAGTCCATAGCTATCAGACGTAGACTGGTTTCTTTTGTAGGAACACTCTTTGTTCATCCATATATTCCACAGATGCAGGGTCTACCAAGCAAATTGCTGGGATTTAATCTGTGGCGTGTGCAGCTGCATGGAAAGATTTTCATTCCTCTTGCATAGTTGCCCTGCCCCTGGGACTCAGCTGTGGTTTTAGCCCCACCTCTGCATGTGGGCCACCCACAGGTGTCTGCTTCCAAGGCTGTCATGGAGCACTCAGGTCTGCCCTGGTGAGGACAGGGCGCAGAGGTGGCATGACTGTCTGGATTGCTTGAGCCCTGGTGGTGACAGGTGTGTGGTGAAGCCAATGACCATGGGAATGAGAGATCCAGCCCTAGTGTTAGCCTTTTCTAGTCCCCAGTGGCAGGCCTGTGAGGGCCAGCCCTGGCAGGGGCTTTTTCTAGTGCCTAGGAGGCAGGGGCTGGTGCATGGGGAGAGAGAGGCTGCAGTGGTGCCTCCACCCTATGTGCATCACTCCACAGTAGTGCCTCGCTTCCATGGCAGTCTGGGTTTCCTCCACAGGCGTTCCCATTTGTTGATTTCCTCCCTCCTGTCCTCTCAGGCTGTCTCCTCACAGCCAACAGCAGTCCTCCCCCTGGCTATGCTCTCCAATTCCCACATTCCAGCTCTCGGACCCGTGTGCACCAGAGGACACATATCCCAGTCTGGTTCATGAGGGCCACTGCATGGACCTTCTGTGTAGTTCTCACTCTGTCCTGTGGGCCACGGACCGGCCGTTTCACTCTCCTCCAACAGCCTCAGATGCTTCCCCTCTATCCCAACTGATTTCCCCATCGGTGAGGAGGTTTCCCTGGATGCGGGAACCTCTCCTAAGCTTCAGCTACACCCCAGGGGTGCATGTCCCATCCCACTTCCTCTCCTCATCTTTCTCACTGTTTTCTTTCATCCTACCCAGTTATGTGGGTATCTTTATTGTCCTTTCCGATGTCCAAGTTCTTCTGCTAGTGTTCAGCCGGTGTTCTGTGAGAACAATTCCATCTGTAGATGTATTCTTGATGCATCTGTGGAGAGAGATGAACTCCACGTTCTCCTACGCTTACGCCATCTTGAAAACTTGAGGTTATTTTCTTGAGAGTGCTTTTTTAAAATTGTTAAAATATTAACTATTATTATTTGAGTTTTAATTTTAAGGTTATTTTTTAATTTCACAGTTTAGCTTTTCTGAAGAATTCTTTATTAATTTTACTAACATATTAGAATAATAATGTGTGTTTAACTTTTATGTTTTCATAAATGTATATTTTTCTTAATATTTTATGATGCCCTTATGCATTTTTGTATTTTAAATATATTAAATTATTGGTTTTACTGATTTCTAAAAAAAAATTAGGGCTTATATTCCTGTTCTTATATGTTAACTCTTTAGTAACAATATCTTAGTTTGGCTTCTTCCAAAAGAAGACTTAGAGAAAATTTCAGTTCAAGTGGTTTATATAGTTTATTTGGGAGGTGGTTACATGTTTCCAATAGGAGAAAATAGATGTAGCACAGTAAGGGAAGGTGGTCAATAAATATGGGGGAAGAACGTGTTATTAAGTGAGTTACCACTGTGTGTACCTGAGCATAATTTACTGGGGAATTTTGGAAAGAACACATTCCTTAGAATTAACTGGAGGGGCAAGAAGGAGGTGGATACATACCAACTCTTGCCAGTGATTAAGGTTATATTTAATGAAAACATAATATCACTATTTCTGGTACTTGGAAAATTATGCCACTATTTTAAAGTAAAACAACTGTTATTCTTAAGATATTGGTGCATGATTCAATCAGCATCAATGGTTTGTGATATGATAAACTGGTCTCCATATTGTCCACAATGAACCATGTATCAAATATATTAATAAATGTTACTAATTTAACCAAAATGGAAATGGAAATCTGCATAAGAATTTGAATTATATCTACCTACACACATTGCCATGGGCCCAGAAATGGAAGATCTAAATATTTCATATATATATATATGTGTGTGTGTGTGTGTGTGTGTGTGTGTATAAATACACACATATATGTGGAAACAGAGAGAGAGCAAGAGAGAGAAAGAGAACACATCTACAACAATTGAGTAATTCTTATAGGTAAGGAAATATTTAGAGAGGTAACAAAGGGCATAGAGAAAAGTTAAAATACATAGGTATCAATTATTTTTGTTTCTTTTTTCTGCTTTGTCAATGAAATGGTATTGCATCTGAATAATGAGTGACCCTTAAACTTTAGAATCAGAGCTGTTTACAAAAGTTCAAACAAGTAAAAGCTGCGACTGTTTAATTTGTAGACAGTTTACTGTTAAGATAATTGAGATAGTACCTCTTGCTTGTGACAACATAATTGGAAAAATCTGATAGACTCAGCACATATTCGCAAGTACAAATTGAACACTAAAACAAACAAAAAGTCAACTTCTTAAAACTATTAACTTCTCCTGAAATTTACCTTACTAAATACTATTAGATTAAATTATAAATATAAATATATTAGGACTATGCAGGAAAAGTGCATGCCTAGTAATGAATAGAACACAGTCTATTACTATTAGGAATGCAAATGACCCAAGTGGTAATCATGTTTTATTTTTTGACCACATAATCATAGAAAACAGTAGTTAAAGAACATAGCACAAGAGATTGAAATTATGAAGGCATTTGGATTGTTGTTTAACTTTGGGAATTTAAGAAGTAAATAATTTAAAAACAATGATATTTTATTAGCATGTTGAATGAGATTTTTCCTATTGTCTATATTTGGGCTAGAGTCCCAAGGTTGAAAATTTTAATAACATTCCTCTAAATTCTGAAAAAGTATCCATTGTTCAAGGAATTTGCTCTTTGAGGGCAGATATTTCCCTAGAATCTATTAAGAAGTGGCTTATATGGCTCTATTACTGCTCTATCATCTTAACATCCTTCTCCCCAGTTTATAGTAAAACATTAATATATCAATGGAACTAGCTGGGAGAGGAGTCATCAGAGGTGCAGGATTTATGGGAAAAGAATATTCAAATAAAGTAAGGATGGTCTAACTAAAAGAATAATTTATAATTTTTAGTCATGCCTGCAAGAAGGGAAGATAGCATCTCATTCTCTTTGTTGAATCTCTAATTTTGCAACCAAATTACTTATTATCTCTGTAAATTTATTTAATTAGAATTTTTAGAGAAATAGAAAGAAGTGACTGAGCAGAGAGAAGGGTCTATAACGAGGCAAGCCTATGTTTCCACCATTAGGTGACACGTAGAAGGGAGCTACATTTGTGCCACTGTGCAGGTCACTATCCAAAAAGACTGTATTTGGATGAGTAATCCACCAGCAAGACTCTATGTAATGAACTTCCAAGGGTTGGAGGTGAAAAGAGAAAAGTTAGAAGTAGTCAAAGAGCAAAGCTGACTTCCCACATCAGGGAACCAGTCATTGAAGAAACCCCCATAATCCCATCTGAAGAAAGCTCATGTGGATCCCATAAGACATCCAGGAATCCTGTGCTTGCCTCTTGGAGGGCATCAACAGCTAGAGAGGGCTATATTAGCACCCATCAGTGGAAAAGCAGTTATCACTTTTTCTTCTACCTCTTTCTTACATCCTCCCAGAGAATCTGAACATTTAAGAGAATGGCAGAGGAAGGTAAGAGAGAAGACTCTATCCCAGTCCTATGGTCTCAGGACAAGGCTTAGCTGGCCTTGGAGATTAGAATAAGATGACCATTACATTGGAAATGAAATTGAACTTTACAACTTGACCAGACTTTTTATACTTAAAAATATTCAGGAACCCCAATATGTCAAAGAACATGACAGAGAGATAGCTTAGGTGAAAGCTGTAATTAGAATAAATAAATGAATGAACAAATGAAAATTTCCATTTTGTACCCCAATAAGTTCAGAATATCCAAGGAGCTGATTGTAGTCAATAATCAAACTTCAATATATTAGGCAACTACTTAAAAATATCTCACCTATAACAGTTTTCAGAACAATAAAATAAAATATCTAATAAAGCACTACATCACTGACTTAAGAAAAACAACCCAAACCTCTCCAGATCCCAACAGGGCCCCACTGAGGTATCACTCAAGCTTTCTTCAACGGCCATGAATACCTCTTCTTCTAAACTGTGGCATGTACCTCCTCTACCAGTTCTGAAATCATCAAACAGCTTTTGCTCTCTGTAATAATGGTCTCTTTCTATTGTGACCCCATGAGTCACTACCCTGAAATGGTGAGAAACAGTTTCCTCTTCCTGTGTTTCACTTCATTACAGTCCCCAAGGCACAGCTCTGTCAATGATGAGATCCTTATGATGCCTCTAGTAATAAAGCATTTTTATTTGACTAATTTTTTCAATTCCTCTTTACAAGTTGATAATAGGTTCTTACCAATACCATGTCTTGTCCTGAGTGTATCACCTACACTAGCTGCACTTGTGAAATTTGTTTATTTCATTCTCACAACAACCCTTAGTGACAGGTGTTTATTATTCCCTTTCTTTGAGAAAAAGGGAGACAGAGAGGATAAACAACTTCCTGTAGGTTACATAGCTACTAAACAGCAGAAATAGAACTTAAACTCAGGCGGACCTCCAGTAAAGACCCAGTTATTGTCTCCTTGGGGCTAAGTCAAAACATACGTCAGTCTTACCATGCTGCACTTAAACCTGGTTTTTGCTCTGAACAGCAGATTCGTCTGCAGACCAAGCACGGCCACCATATATCTCTCTATTTTGGACAAGTTCTCTTTTCATAATTCAAGATAATTTGTGGACTTTATGGAGTCTCATCTTCAACTGTCACTTATATGTAAAATTCTTCGGTTCTTTAAGCAAATAGTTCCCTGGACAGTTGAATTACTTTGGGGTGAAGATTGGAAAGCCTCCTGGGCTAAGTTTTGCAAAAGCTTTTTAAGTCATTGGAGGAGGGGAGAGTTTGTGGAGGAGCTGTGGCAGGGTGTGTGAGAATCATTTACAGGGATGTTAGGGAGAGGAAGAACAAATTTTTTAGGACCTTTAGGCTGGGCAGTATGCACATACTCACCCTTAGATGGCTTCTTAGAGTGCTCTATCTAAGAGTCAAATGAATTCCAATTCCTTCTGTTCTACCTACATGACATTTCTTTGAATGTGATATTGTGATGAGACTAGACCATGTAGGGCTGGTTTTATGCAAATTACACTAATAGTTAATATGTGCTTTTTAGTTTTGATCCTTAAATTTCTTATCACATTGCTGTTGATTGACTAGACTGTAACAGCCTCTCTGCATAGTGGTTTCGGCTCTATCTTTATGTAACATATGAGGGGTAAGAGGTGGATATCAGGCAATTATTATTGAAAAAGATTGGAAGAAGTAGATGTTTGCAGTGTTTCAAGCTAGTGTAGCCAGCTTATATTTATTTCTCCCTAAAATTGTGCTTGGCAGATTAAATATTGAGCATTTTGGATGTCTGAATCTTAACAGAACAAGGTTTTAAAATGCAGATTTTCATTTCTTGCCAGTACCTAGGTTCATATATTAAGATAAAGGGAAAAAAAGCCTAAATTTATTTTAAATTTTATTTTGTTTGCACACACAATTGTACAGAGAAAGGGAGTAGGTGTGCATCAAGTCATTAACCAGCTGTATAAGAACTAGGCAGGAAAATGAGAAGTTAAAAATAGGTGATTTGGGGCTTCCCTGGTGGCATAGTGGTTAAGAGTCTGCCTGCCAGTGCAGGGGACACGGGTTCGAGCCCTGGTCCAGGAAAATCCCACATGCCACTGAGCAACTAGGCCCATGAGCCACAACTACTGAGCCTGTGCGTCTGGAGCTTGTGTTCCGCAACAAGAGAGGCCGCAACAGTGAGGGGCCTGCACACCGTGATGAAGAGTGGCCCCCGCTCCCCACAACTAGAGAAAGGCCTCGCACAGAAATGAAGACCCAACACAGCCAAAAATAAATAAATAACCTTTCATTAAAAAAAAAAATAGGTGATTTTTTTTGGCTAGGATGATATTTTTATTTTTAAAAAGTTCCTTAACATTGTTGTTGGAGAAGTTAAAAAATGTCTAAGAGAGAAAAATGATACAAGTTAGGAGTCTTTAACTCAGTAAGTTGATCAACAATTGCAGATAAAATGAGGATGAACTCAATTTAGCATCCTTATGCTCTGTAACACCTGCAGCATCCTGGCCCCTAAACAGTTTTAATTTTATTGATTGCTGAGTTAAGTCGATGAGAATATGAAGATTTGTGATTTCCCTGGACAACTTGTTTGATCACACATCCTGTTCAGAAATAGACATTTCTTATTGTTAATACATAAAATTATAAAAATTAAAATTTTAAGTTCATGAAAAGAGAAATAGAAATAATTGAAAAGTTTTCAGTCATTTAATAAATGTCTGAAATAATTTTAAAAGGGTTATCTAAACTCTGCCACTATCAGTGTTGGTTCAGACTGTTTTTTTTAACCACTGTCCACACATAAAATTATGTTAAAGTTGGCTAAAATTAAGACAGATATGATCATTTTAAAATAGAATTACCACATGACCCAGCAATCCCACTACTGGGCATATACCCAGAGAAAACCATAATGCAAAAAGACACATGCACCCCAATGTTCAATACAACACTATTTACAATAGCCAGTACATGGAAGCAACCTAAATGCCCATTGACAGATGAATGGATAAAGAAGATGTGGTACATATATACAATGGAATATTACTCAGCCATAAAAAAGAATGAAATTGAGTCATTTGTAGAGATGTGGATGGATCTAGAGACTGTCATACACAGTGAAGTAAATCATAAAGAGAAAAACAAATATCATATATTAACACATATATGTGAAACCTAGAAAAATGGTACAGATGAACTGGTTTGCAGGGCAGAAACTGAGACACAGATGTAGAGAACAAACGTATGGGCACCAAGGGGGGAAAGTGGTGAGTGGGGTGGTGGTGTGATGAATTGGGAGATTGGGATTGATATATATACACTAATATGTATAAAATGGATAACTAATAAGAACCAGCTGTATAAAAATATAAATAAAATAAAATTCAAATAAAATTAATAAAATACAGATTTAAAAATATATAGGTATTTCTTTATATTAATAATTTATATTATATTAATTACATATTATATTAATAATGGAAACTGTGATAAAATTTTTAAAAATATTAAAGAGGTATGAAGGATTTATAATACATTTATTTTCAAGATGACAAAACATCAAATGAGCATGCCCAGATTACATTATAAACAAATAAATCTTCCAGAGTAACTATAAATAAACATTAAATCTGATGAGTCAAACAATATTTTGTCCAGATTGTTGAGACAATCTTTCAAGTTATTCATGTGTATTTTTATGACACATAAACACACATACACACATACATATATAAATATATATATTCCAAAAGTACATATTATGAGTCTGATTATGGGGTACATAGTAGTTTACAGAAAAATACAAATATAATGTATAGATAAAATGTTTTTCTCATTTTATGTTGATATAAATCCATAAGATGTGCACTCATTAAAAATTAAAAACTAAAACCAGATAAACCTCACAAAATAACAAAATAAAATGGTAAATTTATTATCAGAGGAAAACTAGAAAAAGATAAGTTGACTGTAGATTATATTGAGAAGGGTATTCAAGAATTCAGAATATTTACTCTCTTTCCTTATTAACATATGTCTTTAGCCAAGCACTTTACCTGTCTGAACCTCAGGTTTTTGCCCACAAAATGAAGTCAAGAAGCAGAAAATTAAAAAACATTTTTAATGTTTACTTCTTAAAAAATTTGATATATACTTTATTTAATCTTTGCTTAAAGAATAATTTACTTTTGAATTAAATGTGACATCTATCTTACATAAAATTTTTAAAGTATGTAATTTTATGCAGCGAATTGTTATAGAGAGATTAACAAGTACCAGATAGGTCTTTCATCTTATTGGAGAACATGTATTTTCAAACACAGTATTTTATTCATCTGTATTACTTTTGCCAAACAACTCAATAGACTGAATCGTCACCTGAGAGTCAAGAAATCTTATTTCTAACACCAACTCTTTCATTACCCATGTTGTGTCTTGTACATATTCACGTTTAAAATGAGTTTTGAGGATCTCTCATAATATCATCCACATCTTATACTATGGATTCCCTGTGTCATTAAAAACTGAAAGTATTTAATTACTAAAAATTACTCTCTCAAATTATAAAAACATCCATTAACAATTTTTTATTTACTTATAATTTTTAAGAAATAATCACAATAACATTAAGTTTATATAAATATTTTGTTGACACAATTATTCAATTAAGTACTATGAAAATATAGAATGAATTTCCCAATCCATTTCTTGACAATTTGTATATGTTGTTCCAGACACATAAAGGTTAAAGCGGTGACTCATTTTGATTAAATTTGAATATGGTAATATTTGATACAAAATCTCTATCTTGAATATTTAGATTATTGTTATTAGATACTAAAATTTCAATAGACATTTTCAAATGGGATTTAGTTGAAATGGTTGATGATATATATACCTCTACACTATGGGAGATTAGGAAAATGTGATTATAATTCATACTTTCTATTTAAAACTGAAAAAACAAGTAATTTAAATGTCCATCAATAGATTAATTATTAAATTATATTACACTCGAAAAATTAAAAATAAATTAGATGGTTTTATACTGGTAAAAATAATAATCACCAAAATATTTGGCTGTATTGAAGATAAGTTTCAAAACATTGTTTGTTTGTTTGTTTTTGGATGCATGTATATATGTCTAGAATATTGCTGGGGAGAAACTTAAGAAAACTGTTAACAGAGATTACTCCTGGGGAAGGAGTAACAGGACACCAAGGTGGCAGAAGTGTGGGAAAGTCTTTGCACTGTATACCTTCCCTTTCTCTATCGTTTGATTTGTTTTAACCATGTGAACATGGTTTGGATTAATTTTCTTGTTATGGTTTCATCAGTGACTCAAATAATTCCTCTAGCTGTCTTTACATACACACTCACACACACAATCAACATCACCATGCCTCACTCGTCCTTTCACACAATTAACGTATATGGTCACACATGGTAGAGAACATGAGTTTTTCTCAGGATGAAATCTTCTTATTTCTTAGTTACAAGTTAGATCTGCTGTTAACACTTAGCTATTAATACTGTGTGTTAGAGTTGGCACGTTGCTTCAGTGATATAACACAGTAGCAAATTTCCATATCCAGAAGTATACTCCTGGGTCTTAGTAATTTATAGATTAGATGGTAGAAACTTTATATCAGGTCCTTGACCAATCTCTTAATTATTTACCATGTCAAAGCTTCTTTAATGTTGTTGGTTTTTTTTGCACCCTTTCAGACCATTTGCTAAAAAGCAATTTGCTATTTTGGAGATAAATTAGCTTTATTATTTCCTGTTCGTGTACATTGAGAAGCACTGTGGACTGTAAATTTCCCTACTCCATCTCCTACCCTCGGCATCAATGCACCTATTAAAATTAAAATACTTTATTTTTCATATCATAGAAAGGCAGAGTTTGGGTTTTTTCTCCTGATTATATGCACAAAATATTTTTGCTAATTTATCCTGCAGAATCGCTGATTTTTCTTTCAGTAAAATTAATCATACAAAACCAGCAGGGGAGGAAACACTGAGTGCTTTTCAGAAAGCTGAAAAAAAATTAGCTTTTTTAAATGTATATGGAAGATAAGAGCTTGAAATTTAATACTACACTAATAATTGTCCACAGAGAAAGAGGCACATGGAATTCATTTCACTTGATTTCAATAAGAAAAGAAGACAGGAATCGAAAGGATATTCTTCTTATCTTAAATAACTTTGATATGTTTTAGAACCACATAGGTGAGCAATTTACTTAAATGTAGGGTAATATTAGCATATAGTGATAGCATTAGAAAAGTACAGAATGGATTTTATAAGTTTTCAGGATACTTAAACTGCTTAAGTTAATAAAGAAAAACTAAATCAGTGTAATAAATATTTTTTAATAAAAGCACTTTTAATAATTATATAATTATAATGCTGTAAGGGGAGTCAAATCTATCTGTTTTTTACTACAGACTAGAAAAGCTATAATGTTCTATTCATATTTATTTTCTTTAATTCAGTTTTACTTATATTTTTATAATTAGTAATGTGACATTGCTAAGCAGTATTAAGTAATTGGTCTAACTGTAATACAAACTAAAGTTTGTCTGACTGCATAAATCATCTTATTATGAACTTCATATGAGTATTTAATTTTACAATTTGGCACTGAATGTAATGGGATATAAAATATAAATATGTACATATAATCTAATATAGCTAAATATATATTTAGATTAAATAATCATAGTTATTGTAATCATTAAGTTTGCAATAAGGCAACTTATTTACTCCAACTGAACTGCAACTAGAGCTCTGTGATTGCTTTTAGGGTGAACATGTAATCTTTCCTATGTCACAGCTGAAGTCCAGGGGTTGGAACACTCTGCCCAGGTGGAGAGAGGATTTAGAATGATTCCAAAGGCCCTAAATCACACAAACATCTAGGGGTTCTTCTACCCTTGGCATCCCTCTCATTCTTGATTTCAAAACTGATTATTACTCTAGACCTGAGACATCTAGGCTTGTCACTTTGAGCTTCACAAAACTGAAAGTAAATAATTTTTAAAAATTAATCTTATACAGATATTTAACAATATTATTATTAACAGCTAAATTAGGAGGCTGTATGTGTTTAAACGACACAGAATTTAATAATTCTTAATGTTCCCAATAAATGCAGGGAGAGTCTCAGGGATCCTGCTCTGCCTTGCTCATCACTACATTTTCAGGTTCAAAACTTATTGGCTCTTCAGGGTTTCCCTGGTGGTGCAGTGGTTGAGAGTCCGCCTGCTGATACAGGGGACACGGGTTCGTGCCCTGATCCGG
Source organism: Phocoena sinus (assembly GCF_008692025.1). Taxonomy (NCBI): domain Eukaryota; kingdom Metazoa; phylum Chordata; class Mammalia; order Artiodactyla; family Phocoenidae; genus Phocoena; species Phocoena sinus. Next base: position 34,317,615 of record NC_045770.1, on the reverse strand, counting down.
CAAGATCCCACACGCCACAGAGCGGCTGGGCCTGTGAGCCATAGCCGCTGAGCCTGTGCGTCCGGAGCCTGTTCCCTGCTAACACGAGAGGCCACAACAATGAGAGGCCCATGTACCGCAAAAAATTATTGGCTCCTTAAGTTCTTAACTTTCTCTGCATTCAGAAGGATTTTGTTTAAACCATCACTAATGTGCATACTCCTTCAGGTATCTTCTAGGGACCACAAAAATTACCACCTTCTTTTAGTTCTGAGACAAAGAGTATATTGCAAAAGTAGTTATTATATTCTTTACCTGAATGTGAATGGAAATGTAACTGATTGCATACTAAGAAGATGTATCCCTCCTCAGGTAGTTCAGGGTTTGTACTTAGGACTATAAAAGAAGTATGGGTCAAATGTTGGTGGAATGGGCAACCAGCTCCAATTTGAAACCTCCAGAAATTACTCTCCCCAAGTAAATGGCTATAGATTCTTAAAGAAAAAAGAGGGGAAAAAGTTCTTCAGTTTCTCAGCAACCATTTTTCAGTGTATAATGAATCTGACAAGAATAGACTCCTATTCCTGGAATTGCCAATGTAGCACATTTTATGAATACAAAGTGTTCTATTTAAAACGAGCACATATAGACTTTGCCCCTGCTTATGTCTGTGTTCTATAGTAATAGCATACCTAGAAATATTGTAAAGTAGAAATATTTCACTAATTATCAGGTCTAAAAAAAGGCTGTTTGGGAACTCCCTGGCGGTTCAGTGGCTAGGATTCCATGCTTCCACTGCAGTGAGCTCAGGTTTGATCCCTGGTCGGGGAACTAAGATTCTGCATATGGTGCAATGTGGCAAAAAAAAAAAAAGAAAAAAAAAGGCTTTTCTTGATAGAAAATGAAGAGCAGAATTGTACTACATATTTAGTCAGAAATTGAAATTTACTCATACAATACTTTGGTCTTGCAATACGTATTCATCAAGCAGCTTCTATAGGCCAGAGCATCTTCTAGGTACTTACTCCTGAAACACGAAGACAGACTCTCGCCCCTCAAGAATTTGAGTCTGGTGTAGAAGATAAGACAACGATAATAACAAAACCAGTATCATTCAGAAAAGTAAACCCTTTAATAGAGATATGCCCTCAGTGATGGAAACTGCAGAGGAAAAGCCCACTGCTTTCTCTTAAATGGGAGAGAGCAATGATAGGAGGATATTTTAGAAAATATTTCATTTAGAATAGAAAGTTTAGATCCTTTGGAATATTGTGAGGACAAATAGGCCAAGCAAGCTAGTCATAAAGCATCTAAAATGCATACAGGCAAGGGAGGGCATGACCCATTGGTAGACATGTATTTCATATGAGGCTGGGGAAACTACAGGTCAGGCAGAAGAGGAAGGTGAGACCCAGATCAAGGAAAAACTTTTGACGTTGCTCAAGATATTGGCATAAACGTTGTATCAATCCAAATGACAAAGAGCTTCAAGCAAATATTTGTAATTTAGATAGTTCATCAGGTAATAATACACAAGATATATTGGAAATTGGACTATAGGGAGTTTAAAGGCAAGGAAATGCTCTTAGAAGGTCATATGCAATGTTTAAAGAAAGAGTTTTAAGGGCTAAAGGCAAAACCTGATTAACATCTGTACTTAAAGATGGAAGATGAATGCCCCCAAATACAAGCGAGAAGAAATGGCTCAGAGACAAGAAAGGAAAACGATGAAAGTCAAGAGATAAAATAATGTAAGAAGATATTGTATGCACCAGTGCAAATACCACTAAGAAGTCAAATTAAATAAAATTAGGATGGCATCATTGGATTTGATAATTCTGAGAGTGCTAATTTTTTTAACATCTTTATTACAGTATAATTGCTTTACAATGGTGTGTCAGTTTCTGCTTTATAACAAAGTGAATCAGTTATACATATGCATATGTCCCCATATCTCTTACCTCTTGCATCTGTCTCCCTCCCACCCTCCTTATACCACCCCTCTAGGTGATCACAAAGCACTGAGCTGATCTCCCTGTGCTATGCGGCTACTTCCCACTAGCTATCTATTCTATGTTTTGTAGTGTATATATGTACATGCCACTCTCTCACTTTGTCCTAGCTTACCCTTCCCCCTCCCCATATCCTCAAGTCCATTCTCTAGTAGGTCTGAATCTTTATTCCCATCTTGCATTTAGGTTCTTCTGACCATTTTCTTTTCTTTTCTTTTCTTTTTTTTTTTTATTTTAGATTCCATATATATATGTTAGCAGACGATATTTGTTTTTCTCTTTCTGACTTACTTCACTCTGTATGACAGTCTCTAGGTCCATCCACTTCAATACAAATAACTCAGTTTTGTTCCTTTTTATGGCTGAGTAATATTCAGTTGTATATATGTGCCACATCATCTTTATCCATTCATCTGTTGATGGACACTTCAGTTGATTCCATGTCCTGGCTATTGTAAATAGACCTGCAATGAACATTTTGGTACATGACTATTTTTGAGTTATGGTTTTCTCAGGGTATATGCCCAGGAGTGGAATTGCTGGGTCGTATGGTAGTTCTATTTTTAGTTTTTTTAATGAACCTCCATACTGTTCTCCATAGTGTCTGTATCAATTTACATTCCCACCAACAGTGCAAGAGGGTTCCCTTTATTCCACATCATCTCCAGTATTTACTGTTTTTAGATATTTTTGATGATGGCCATTCTGACTGGTATGAGATGATATCTCATTGTAGTTTTGATTTCCATTTCTGTAATGATTAATGATGTTGAGCATTCTTTCATGTGTTTGTTGGCAATCTGTATATCTTCTTCGGAGAAATGTCTATTTAGGTTTTCTGTCCATTTCCGATTGGGTTGTTTGTTTTCTTGATATTGAGCTGTATGAGTTGCTTGTATGTTTGGGAGATTAATCCTTTGTCAGTTGATTCATTTACAAATATTTTCTCCCATTCTGTGGGTTGTTTTTTCATCTTGTTTACAGTTTACTTTGCTGTGCAAAAGCTTTTAAGTTTCATTAGGTCCCATTTGTTTGTTTTTATTTCCATTTCTCTAGGAGGTGGGTCAAAAAGGATCTTGCTGTGTTTTATATCATAGAGTGTTATGCCTATGTTTTCCTCTAAGAGTTTGATGTTGTCTGGCCTTACATTTAGGTCTTTTATCCATTTTGAGTTTATTTTGGTGTATGGTGTTAGGGAATGTTCTAATTTCATTATTTTATATGTAGCTGTCCTGTTTTCTCAGCACCAATTATTGAAGATGCTGTCTTTTCTCCACTGTATGTTCTTGCTTCCTTTATCAAAGATAAGGTGACCATATGGGCGTGGGTTTATCTCTGGGCTTTCTATTCTGTTCCATTAATCTATATTTCTGTTTTTGTGCCAGTACCATACTTTCTTGATTACTGTAGTTTTGTAGTATAGTCTGAAGTCAGGGAGCCTGATTCCTCCAGCTCCTTTTTTTTGTTTCTCAAGATTGCTTTGGCTATTCAGAGTAATTTGTGTTTCCATACAGATTGCAAAATTTTTTGTTCTAGTTCTGTGAAAAATGGCAGTGGTAGTTTGATAGGGATTGCATTGAATCTGTAGATTGCTTTGGGTAGTAGAGTCATTTTCACAATGTTGATTCTTCCAATCTAAGAACATGGTATATCTCTCCATCTATTTGTATCATATTTAATTTCTTTCATCAGTGTCTTATAATTTTCTGCATACAGGTCTTTTGTCTCCTTAGGTAGGTTTATTCCTAGATAATTTATTCTTTTTGTAACAATGGTAAATGGGAGTGTTTTCTGAATTTCACTTCCAGATATTTCATCATTAGTGTATAGGAATGCCAGAGACTTCTGTGCATTAATTTTGTATCCTTATACTTTACCAAATTCATTGATTAGCTCTAGTAGTTTTCTGGTAGCACCTTTAGAATTCTCTATGTATAGTATCATGTCATCTGCAAACAGTGACAGCTTTACTTCTTCTTTTCCAATTTGGATTCCTTTTATTTCTTTCTCTTCTCTGATTGCTGTAGCTAAAACTTCCAAAACAATTTTGAATAACAGTGGTGAGATTGGCAACCTTGTCTTGTTCCTGACCTTAGTGGAAATGTTTTCTGCTTTTCACCATTGTGGACAATGTTGGCTGTGGGTTTGTCATTTATGGCCTTTATTATGCTGAAAACAGTTCCCTCTATGCCTACTTTCTGGAGGGTTTTTATCATAAATGGGTGTTGAATTTTGTCAAAATATTTCTCTGCATCTATTAAGATGATCATATGGTTTTTCTTCTTCAATTTGTTAATATGGTGTAACACATTGATTGATTGACATATATTGAAGAATTCTTGATTTCCTGGGATAAACCCCACTTGATCATAATTTACGTTCCTTTTAATGTGCTGTTGGATTCTGGTAGCTAGTATTTTGTTGAGGATTTTTGCATCTATGTTCATCAGTGATATTGGCTTGTAGTTTTCTTTCTTTGTGACATCTTTGCCTGGTTTTGATATCAGAGTGATATTGGCCTCGTAGAATGAGTTTGGGAGTGTTCCTTCCTCTGCTATATCTTGGAAGAGTTTGAGAAGGATAGGTGTTAGCTCTTCTCTAAATGTGTGATAGAATTCGCCAGTGAAGCCATCTGGTCCTGGGCTTTTGTTTGTTGGAAGATTTTTAATCACAGTTTCAATTTCAGTACTTGTGATTGGTCTGTTCATATTTTCTATTTCTTCCTGGTTCAGTCTCAGAAGGTTGTGCATTTCTAAGGATTTGTCCATTTCTCCCCGGTTGTCCATTTTATTGGCATATATTTGCTTGTAGTAATCTCTCATGATCCTTTGTATTTCTGCAGTGTCAGTTGTTACTTCTCCTTTTTCATTTCTAATTCTATTGATTTGAGTCTTCTTTCTTTTTATCTTGATGAGTCTGGCTAATGGTTTATCAATTTTGTTTATCTTCTCAAAAGAACCAGCTTTTAATTTTATTGATCTTTGCTATTATTTCCTTCATTTCTTTTTCATTTATTTCTGATCTGATCTCTATGATTACTTTCCTTCTGCTAACTTTGGGGTTCTTTTGTTCTTCTTTCTCAAATAGCTTTAGGTGTAAGTTTAGGTTGTTTATTTGAGATGTTTCTTGTTTCTTAAGGTAGGCTTGTATTGCTACAAACGTCCGACATAGAACTGCTTTTGCTTCATCCCATAGGTTTTGGGTCATTGTGTTTTTACTGTCATTTTTTCTAAGTACTTTTTGATTTCTTCAGTGATCTCTTGGTTATTAATTAGTGTGTTGTTTAGCCTCAATGTGTTTGTATTTCTTACAGAATTTTCCCTGTTATTGATATCTAGTCTCAGAGTGTTGTGGTCGGAAAAGATACTTGATATGATTTCAATTTTCTTAAATTTACCAAGGCTTGTTTTGTGACACAAGATATCATCTATCCTGGAAAATGTTCCATGAGCACTTAAGAATAATGTGTATTCTGTTGTTTTTGGATGGAATGTCCTATAAATATGAATTAAGTTCATCTTGTTTAATGTATCATTTAAAGCTTGTGTTTCCTTATTTATTTTCATTTTTGATGACCTGTTCTTTCATGAAAGTGAGGTGGTAAAGTCCCCTAGTATGATTGTGTTACTGTTGATTTCCCCTTTTATGGCTGGTAGTATTTGCCTTATGTATTGAGGTGCTCCTATGTTGGGTGCATAAATATTTACAATTGTTAAATCTTCTTGGATCGATCCCTTGATCATTATGTAGTGTCCTTCTTTGTCCCTTGTAATAGTTTTTATTTTAAAGTCTTTTTTTTTTTCTGATATGAGAATTGCTACTCCAGCTTTCTTTTGATTTCCATTTGCATGGAATATCTTTTTCCATCCCCTCACTTTCATTCTGTATGTGTCCCTCGGATGAAGTGCGTCTCTTGTAGACAGCATACATATATTAGGATTGTTTTTGTATCCATTCAGTCAGTCTATGTCTTTTGGTTGAAGCATTTAATCCACTTACATTTAAGGTAATTATCAATACTTATGTTCCTATTACCTTTTTCTTAATTGTTTTGGGTTTATTATTGTAGGTCTTTTCCTTCTCTTGCATTTCCTGCTTAGAGAAGCTCCTTTAGCATTTGTTGTAAAGCTGGTTTAGTGGTGCTGAATTCTCTTACCTTTTGCTTGTTTGTAAAGGTTTTAATTTCTCCAACAAATCTGAATGAGATCCTTGCTGGGGAGAGTAATCTTGGTTGTAGGTTTTTCTCTTTCATCACTTTAAATTTGTCCTGCTGCTTTCTTCTGGCTTGCAGATTCTCTGCTGAAAGATCAGCTGTTAATCTTACAGGGATTCCCTTATGTGTTACTTGTTATTTTTCCCTTGCTGCTTTTAATATTTGTTCTTTGTAGTTTATTTTTGATTGTTTAATTAATATGTGTCTTAACATGTTTCTCCTTGGATTTATCCTGTATGGGACTCTCTGTACTTCCTGGACTTGATTAACTATTTCTTTTCCCATATTAAGGAAGTTTTCAACTATAATCTCTTCAAATATTTTCTCAGTCCCTTTCTTTTTCTCTTCTTCTTCTGGGACCCCTATAATTTGAATGTTGGTGCATTTAGTGTTGTCCCAGAAATCTCTGAGACTGTTCTCTATTCTTTTCATTATTTTTTCTTTATTCTGCTCTGCAGTAGTTATTTCCACTATTTTATCTTCCAGGTCACTTATCAGTTCTTCTGCCTCAGTTATTCTGCTATTGATCCCTTCTAGAGAATTTGTAATTTCATTCATTGTGATGTTCATCACTGTGTGTTTGCTCTTTAGTTCTCTAGGTCCTTTTTAAACGTTTCTTGTATTTTCTCCATTCTATTTCCAAGATTTTGTATCATCTTTACTATAATTATTTTGAATTCTTTTTCAGGTAGACTGCCTATTTTATCTTCATTTGTTAGTTCTGGTGGGTTTTTGCCTTGCTCCTTCATCTGCTGTGTGTTTCTCTGTCTTCTTATTTTGCTTAACTTACTGTGTTTGGGGTCTCCTTTTCACAGGCTGCAGGTGCATAGTTTCCATTGTTTTTGGTGTCTGTCCCCAGTGGCTATGGTTGGTTCAGTGGGCTGTGTAGGTTTCCTGGTGGAGGGGACTAGTGCCTGTGTTCTGGTGTATGAGTCTGGATCTTGTCTATCTGATGGGCAGGTCCTCGTCTGGTGGTGTGTTTTAGGGTGTCTGTGGCCTTAGACAGCCTCTGTGTTAATGAGTGGGGTTGTGTTCCTGTCTTGCTAGTTGTTTGGCATAGGGTGTCCAGCACTGTAGCTTGCTGGTCGTTGAGTGGAGCTGGGTCTTGGTGTTGAGATGGAGATCTCTGGGAGATTTTTGCTGTTTGATATTACATGGTCTTTTGTGGACCAGTGCCCTGTATCATTGCTCCCAAAGTCCACCTGCTCAATTTGGGATGATTCGTTGTCTATTCATGTATTCCACAGAGGCAGGGTACATCAAGTTGATTATGGAAATTTAATCCTCTGCTCCTGAGACTGCTGGGATAAATTTCCCTTTCTCTTCTTTGTTTGCACAGCTCCTGGGGTCAGCTTTGGATTTGGCCCTGCCTCTGCATGTAGGTCGCCTGCGGGCATCTGTTCTTCACTCAGACAGGACAGGGTTAAAATAGCAGCTGCTTCGGGGGCTCTGGCTCACTCAGGCCGGGGGTTTGGGGAGGGAGGGGTACGGACACAAGGCGAGCCTGCGGCAGCAGAGGCCAACATGCCGTTGCACCAGTCTGAGGTGCGCCGTGCGTTCTCCCGGGGAAGTTGTCCCTGGATCTCGGGACCCTGGCAGTGGCGGGCTGCACAGACTCCCGGGAAGGGAGGTGTGGATAGTGACCTGCACTCGCACACAGGCTTCTTGGTGGTGGCAGCAGCAGTCTTAGCATCCCTTGCCTGTCTCTGGGGTCCATGCTGATAGCCGCGGCTTGAGCCCATCTCTGGAGGTCTTTTAAGCAGCACTCTTAATCCCCTCTCCTGGTGCACCAGGAAACAAAGAGGCAAGAAAAACTCTGTTGCCTCTTCATCAGGTCCAGGTTTTTCCCCAGACTCCCTCCCGGCTAGCCGTGGTGCACTAACCCCTGCAGGCTGTGTTCATGCCGCCAACCCCAGTCCTCTCCCTGCGCTCCGACCGAAGATTGAGCCTCATCTCCCAGCCCCCGCCCACCCCGGCAGGTGAGCATACAAGCCTCTCAGGCTGGTGAGTGCCGGTCGGCACCTATCCTCTGTGAGGGAATCTCTCCGCGTTGCCCTCCGCACCCCTTTTGCTGTGCTCTCCTCCGCGGCTCCGAAGCTCCCCCCCTCAGCCACCCGCAGTCTTCACCCACAAAGGGCCTTCTTAGTGTGTAGAAACCTTTCCTCCTTCACAGCGCCCTCCCACTGGTGCGGGTCCAGTCCCTATTCTTTTGTCTCTGTTTTTTTCTTTTGCCCTACCCAGGTACGTAGAGAGTTTCTTGCCTTTTGGGAAGTCTGAGGTCTTCAGCCAGTGTTCAATAGGTGTCTGTAGGAGTTGTTCCACGTGTAGATGTATTTCTGATGTATCTGTGGGGAGGAAGGTGATCTCCACGTCTTACTCTTCAGGCATCTTTAAACTCCTCCAGCACTATTTTTAGTGAAATTTCAGTGGAAAGGTGTAGAACGATGACTACATGCAGTGGGCATGATGAGTGTTATAAATTTATTTTGCACACATGAAGAAAATACACTAAAATATTTTGCTTGCATTCTAATGTTGGTCTTATATTTAGTACTTGATTCTTTCTAATTGGAAGTGTGAACAGATTAGGGCTTCTTAACACTCTTGTTAGGCAGAAAGAGGTATTATTAATATCTGGTATTGTGACAGCTGCAGAATTTACCCAAAAAGCAGTAAATAGGTAAGTATTTTCTATGTAACTATTACAGAAGTACTCTAGTATGCTTGAGAGTGTGGGATCAGGGGCCAGATTGCCTGGATTTATATTCAGTTTCTGACACAGTGATATTACTTTGGACAAGCAATGTAATCTCTCCTTGAGATTTCAGAAGTGATAAAGATATAACATTATTTAACTAAAGGATTGGTGTGAAGTTTAAAAACAAAAATTGGTGGTAGTATTGATTATTATAGAATTCTCAATTAAAGCCCTTGCATTTACAAATGCTGTCTTTTCAGGTTAAAGCGTTTCCACTGGGGATTTCTTAGCAACAGTTTTTATCAACATTCATAGAATTCCCATATTAAACTCCTGTTCCGAATGCTTTCAAACATTAATTCCCAACCCTAACTATCTTCTGGGCAGTTTTGGCCAGATATACTAGTTTTTTAAGATTGCCATAACAGAGTGTCACAAACTGGGACTGGGTGGCTTAAACAACAGAAATTTAATTTCTCATAATTCTGGAGGCTCGAAGTATGAGATCAAGGTGTCAACAGGGTTGGTTTCTTCTGAGGCCTCTCACTTTGATTTACATATGGCTGTCTTCTCTTGTGTCTTCAAATAGCCTTCCCTCTGTACTTGTCAGTGTCCCTCTCTCCTTACTTATAAGGACACCAGTCTTTTGGATTAAGGCCCATCCTAAGGACCACATTTCAACTTAATTATCTCTTTATACTTGGGAATACAGTCATGTTCTGAGGTACTAGGGGTTAGGACTTCAACATATGAATTTGGGGAGACACAACTGAGCCCATAACACTGGATATCCATTTAGCAGATCAAATTTAATAGACCCTTCCTATATCTTCTCCTCACTTGATAACAGTGTTCATCAAAATCCATTTCCTAAATTTTGGAATACTTTGATGACCTTTGGTGTTTCTCTCTCTTGCACACTTACATCTGATTAATTGCAATGTCTTGATTCTGTTGGCATACTATTTCTCATTGTGTTCACTTCATCTTCAGAATGATATCCACTCAGCTCATGGAAGCTGTTGATACTTCTCACTTGGATTATTACACAGTTTCTTATCTTTTTTCTCTGTCTCTAGTTTTTCTTACACAGTCTAATCTATACACTGCTTCTCAGAGAATTATCTTAAAACACCCTCCCACTGTCAAATACCTTCCATTTTTCAATGTATTCCTAGGTATAAGGAACTCTGGCAAATCACTTCCCTGTCACTCAACCTTAAATTTCCCCACAGTCAGTAGTGGCCAAGAACAGTGATGGACTGGGAAGAGAACTAGGCAAGATAAAAGCTCTCCCAGGGGAAGTGACCCTTGTCATTACCACTCCCCTTAAACAACTGCTTGCCCCACCCTACTGCCAAGCAGGTGGAAGCTACGCAACTTGAAATCTTCATCCCTTACCACTGTAATGAAGGATTTGTTCATCACAATGTAATTAGGAAATAGATGGATAGAAGACATTTCCCCTTATTTGGGGAAAAAACAAGAAGGTATATTTAACCATACTATTAATAATAATTCTCAGATGGAAATGGAGAGGGGGAATGAGTTGGCCATGAAGAGAGGGATACTTTTACTTCTCACTTGGTGTAATTTCAATGTAGTGTTTCAAGGAACTTTTTTCTCTTTTAAATTTTCAGTATGTTTCTAATGAGGGAATATTTAAAATATTGCTTATGTATGCCACTATATAATGTGAAAGTCATAGAGTTTTATGATACTCCAAAGCAATAAACTCAGCTATCACAGAGATCAGCACATCCTCATTAGATATTAGATTTAGCTGTTTTTGCCTTGTGCATATCAAATTCTTTGAGATCCAGTTTCTTCTTTAAGATGAGTATAATACTACCAAAATTTCACCATTATTTTAAGAGTAGAGATTAGGTATACAGACTGAGAAGCATAGAGTAGGATCTCAGTGCTAGTTGATGATAAAACTAGAAATCATCATAATAAAAGCCATGTAAAAATTTAGCCCAGTACTTGTTATTACTATACTCTCCGCCTCTCCACCAGCCAAGTTCTGAGTCTAGGAACATTTTTCTTTTCTGAGATGTAACCTCTGCAGGGAATCCCAGAGATGTGGTAGCATTTTTACTTTTACAAATTTATTTATCAGTTGTTTGTGTAGCTGTAAAAACAAAGAGGAGAGAGGAAACTGTCCTTTAAATGACAGTATACCTAGGGAAAATGACAAGCTCAAGGTCGGTAAATAAATTATGTTTATATATTTATATACTCATGTCAGTTTTGTTACTATTTTCAAGCTGGCACTTGGGGGTTCACAGCTTTCATTTTATTATAGTCACTTTATATATAAAAGTATAAAACCCAGGGAAAAGCAATGTCCCAAGTGGTGTGCTGTTTCAAACACAAAACAGTGTTTTGAAACAAGAAAAAGCTTTTGTCTGCTTTCTTTGACTGCTTTTCAATAGAAAATAAACAACAAAATTTAGAAGCCCTTTAAAATGGATAAAATTCAATTAAAATTTATTTTTACTCTCTTAAATATATTTCTTCTTTAGAAAACTAAACTAGAAAGCTATATAAATAGGAAAGACATTTTTATGTTCCATAAGTTCCTGAGTTAGGAAAACAGAGGCACATGTGCTTATACCAATTAAACATTTCATAATTCACCTAAGAACAAAAAAGATGGGAATTATATTTTTATTGTTAATTATTTTTATATTTTTAGTTCTGTAGCTATTTCAGGGAAAGGGATGGCCTAACTAAACTGACTTCCCTACCCTCTACCAAAATATTTAGACCTATTGTGACACAAGCACACAAGAAGATTGCTAATTAGAGAAGATTTTTTGTTTTTGGTGTTTTTTTTTGTTTGTTTGTTTGTTTTCTCTAGTTGCCCTTTCAGATCACCTCCCCACTGTTGTCTGTCCTGTCCCAGCTCTGTGTTCTGGGAGGCTGAGTCCTTGGGTTGCACCAATGGCCTTTCTTTTTTTCCAGATTCTGTATGGATTGAGACTATTAGAGACACATGTAGATGATAGGAGAGAAAAGGAAAAGTAACATTAGAGTATCAGTTCCCTGGTTTCTTTCCTGCTAGGTCTCTGGCAATCACCTGTATTCTTGTACCAAAGGCCACAATTCTATCAGGCAGCTCTCATGCAGCTGCCTTTCCCAGTACAGTAACCTGGTAAGTTAAATGGTAAATGACTCCCCACTGCCGCTTTCTGCAGAATATTACACTATTGCTTTGATGGTTTCTGAAACTCTGGTAACTCTTTGGTAAACTGTCCAATTATTTAAAAATAATAACAATCCATTCTAATTTAACTGTTAAGTGTCTTTTCTGATCCTATCCAAATTTTAAGTGATACAGTTTATAATAGCAAAATTTTGGAAATCACTTAAACCACTATCAATTAGATATGAGTAGATAAAATATGGTACTCTCATGTGAATAATATATAGCCATAGAGAATACTCTATAGCATTAAAATTAATAAATAGAATCAATGTAAATCATCGTGGATGAATCACAATGTGAAGGAAAAGACAGGAAATTACAGAGTGTGGTACAGAGCATGATAATATTTATATAAATTGAATAAACACAAACTGATATCACATAGCATTTATCTACATGTATACATAAAGAGTGAATTGGAAGAACACACATCAATTTGTGATAGCAGATATTTTGGAAGGGGAATAACAGATGGTTAGTAAAGGAGAGTGTGTCTTTTATATTAAAAAAAGTTATACACAGGGAAAACTGAAACATAATAAAAGCAAATAACAACATTTTTTTCTGTTGGTGAGAAAAGGACTGTTTCTTTATATTATTGTTCATACTTTTCTGTTTTAAAATTTCTCAAAACTAACCTGGTTCAGATATGCTCACATCATAGTGGCAAGACTATAAAAGATGCTCAATAATTTTGTAATTATTATTATATTGTTACTTTAAAATGAACTATTATATCAATCTTCTGTACACTTCCTAACTTCTTCACTATACTCATTATTACTTACATACTTGTATTATACACTTATATTACTCCTTATATGCTTATTATTCAAAGGACATCATTTACCATTTATAGCTCTAGTTTTTATCCTCCTATGTCCCTGGGCTAGACTCTGTGCATTTCCTCTCCTTGGCCTTTTATGTAAGAGTTAAGAGTGTTCTTTTAGATTGTTTTTATTTTTAATTCATTTTTAATATTTGGTGTTGGATATGTCTATAAGAACTCTGTTCTCAAAGATTTGGTCTCTTTTATTTGCCTGCCTTGATGTTCCTGTAACTGTGTTTGCCTAATAATATCAGAATCACACTGATTCTTACAAGTGATGGAGTGAGAGGCACTCACGTATAAATTCAAGACTTGTTTTAGTCTTTTTTTCCTCTGTCTTACCTCTCTCATCTCATGAACTCTGACAGAAAGTTAATTGACAGTGCCGTTGATTTTTAAGCAAAAGGTCTAGAATGAGTCACATTTTTCTTTTACAGTTCGTAATCTCATTTGAATATAATATGATACTAAAAATTGTTTTTTTAAAGAAAAAGAGCACTGCAGTATGTCCCAAGGATCTAGTACTGTGTTTAACATATGATGATGATTAAATGAATATTGAAAAATGTATTCATTATTTTCATGTTCAAATAAAGGAATATTTAAACATTTAAACACAATATATTTTAGTGACTTTAAGGAGTTTAATTTTAAATATTTCTATACATAAATGTTATCTTAGCCTACGCACACACTGGACAGGCTCAGTAAGATGGCAATTTGCTTGTTGGAGTTTGAGAAGTGCTCTTGAAAGCAATGCCTGAAAGGAGTGAGGGAGGCAGAACTGGGCAGAGAGGGGATTTTGAAATGCTTTCACAGTTGCAACAGAGACTTCAGCTGATCCTACAGAGAGCCTTTGAGCTGGGATGGCTACTTAGATTTGTCTTCAATTAGGGAAGGGCTGGGGCTTCCCTGGTGGTGCAGTGATTGAGAGTCCGCCTGTCCATGCAGGGGATACGGGTTCGTGTCCCGGTCCGGGAAGATCCCTCATGCCGCGGAGCGGCTAGGCCTGTGAGCCATGACCACTGAGCCTGCGCGTCCGGAGCCTGTGCTCCGCAAGGGGAGAGGCCACAGTAGTGAGAGGCCCGTGTACCAAAAAAAAAAAAAAAAAAAAAAAAAAAATTAGGGAAGGGCTGAATATTGGAACTCTTGCATATAGCAGTCATTGGAACTGGGCTAGCCTACATCCATCTATTCAGTTGATCACAATTCCCAGACAAGAACACGCAGAGCCAGGAAAGGAGTGCCTCAGTCCTGAAACCTGGGGGAAAAAGTAAGGAGAACTAGAAAGTAAGTTCTTCATTAAGAATAGTGAAGAACTTGATTTCAGAAAACTTGAAATCTTTTGCCAGTGAGTGGAGTGTGCAAATTATCAGGATGTAGCCATTAAAGTTTTAATAATCCAGCTATTAAGATTTCTTAAGAGATGCAGAGAAAAAGACAATATACTGAGAACTTCGACCAAAGTACTGAGTAGAACATGAGAGCCACGGACTACTTGAACAGACAAGAGTCAAATCCATTTTAAAAATATAACTACAAAAACAAAGCAAGCTGTAGTAGTCTATAACAACTTAATTCTAATTACTAAATTGTGAATTGGTTCTAGTCTTCCTGGGCCAGATTCTCAAAGAGAATAGGCTAAAGTTCTCACCTCGGTATGGGGAGTAGTGAAGGGGCTTTTAAAGGAGAGGATAGGGGATGGTGTGTCCTGGAGTTCATGGGTAAGAAATTGCAAGCAACCTATCTTGGGAAGTAGAAATGCAGACAATGAACCTGTAACTCTTAAATCTATTACCTGTGATCTGGCCTATGAAAGAGATGCCTACTGACGGGGAGATTTCTGGAGTCAGTGTTACCATCTCCAAAATCCTAGCCAGTCATAGGGCCCATAATATTTCCATCAATATTTAAGCTGGGGAGGTAATTGCTCCTAAGGAGCACCAAACCTCAACTGAAACCAGGGCAGATTTGATCTGAAGGTCAGCTACTGGGACAGGATTTTCCTCATTCCCCTTATCCCTCAATTACCCCTCCCACTACTCAAGCCTATTAAATGCACAATAACAACAACAACTAACATTTATTATTTTGTTTGTCATTATCTACTATCTTTGAGAGAATTACTCCTCCCTCATCCCAACTCTTTGGTTCAGTTGAAGGTTGCCAGTCACTGTACCAACTCTCCTAATCATAGGAATGACCAGGTGACTTCATTTGTTTGGGCATAATTGTTGGGGCAATGATGGGCAAGAAACTCAAATTAGATTATTCAGAATCCTACCCTGGGATTTTTCTTTTTTAAAGTGAAACTGATGGGAGATATTTCATTCTGTTCAAAAGAATGGAAGAACAAACACCACTCTTGAGTAGCCTCTGGGCATATTTGTTCCTTGCTGTGCTGGAAAAAATCTCATTTGATGTGTGTTTTATGTAATTGTAAAGGATGGTGCTGACACAGAGAGACAAGACTTAGAATGATAATGAGAGTCCAGAGAGTATCCAACTTTCTTGTCTCCATTGTCCCCAAGTGACAGATTCTACAATAGTATTCTGTACTTTTGTTACATGAGCCAATAAATACCCGATTTTTTTTTTCTATTCTTAAGCTGGTCCAAGCTGGACTGCTGTCATTTACAATAGAAATGTTCTTATTATAAGCACTTCATATGCTCCAAATGATGGATTAAGCTTTTTAAATGCACTATATCTCATGTAAAACTCAAATAATCCTATGGGAGCAAAAATTAATTTATTATTATCCTTAGCCATTCATTTTAGGAAACTGAAGAAAGGATGTGGGAAATATTAATAATAAGGAACTGGAATGAATATGTATATATGTATATATATGTATATACCTATGTGTATTGTGTGTTCATATGTCTGTATACAATGTATGTACATACAGATATTAGATAGGTAGATAGATAGATACATAGATAGACAGATAAACAGATAGGAATATAGCTATGTAAAGAGGCAATACCTTATGGTGATTAACAGCACGGATTTGTAGTTGTATCACATGAGATAGAATTCTGTTTCCAGCACTTGTAATTCCAGCAGTGTATTCTTCTGGACTACTTTGGGTTTTAGTTCTCACACATAAATAAGGATAATAAGTGTACTCACTCCATAGAGTTACTGAGGATTAAATACACTTATATCATTTAAAACAATGAGTGATACATAAATATTCAGTATAAACGTTTTCTATATCTTACTTTAAAAGAATATATATCTCAATATATATGTGATTACGATGCATGAGACACAAGTGATAGATATAGATTGTACAGACTGTTAATAATAATTATAATCACAATGATAGCTACCACTGCCTGAGTTCTCACTATCTGCCAGTTGTATGTTAAGCACGCCTGGTATAATTTGTGACTGTAAACCACACAGATCATATATAGTTGCCAGCTCTATGGCCCTTTGAAAGGAACTGAGTTTCTCCAGTGACACAACATTATCTTTAAATAATATTTTAAGTATTTAACTTCAAATATTTATAGTTTAAAACAAATTTAATTAAAATAACTTCAAAAAGAACAATATTAACTTTTTGAAAGTTAATATATGTGATCTTAATACAATTCATTAATTTTAGAAACAAATAATTTCTAAATATTTCAGAGATCTGGATCTCATTCAAAGCCTATATTCTATGCATAAGTGATTTGTTCTTAAAAATGTTTTTGAATAAGAGGTATAAATGTTTCTTTACATAAAACATATATATATCTTCATATATAAAACTATATATAAATTCATGTATTTTTGCCCCAAACATGTGCCCATGTCTCTATTGAATCTCTGAACACCATTTCCAGAAACTTTCTCAGAAAAAAAAAAAAAAAAGACTAGAAGTTGATATGCAACAAGGACCTACTCTGTAGGACAGGGAACTCTACTCAATATTCTGTAATAACCTATGCGGGCAAAGAATCTGAAAAAGAATGGACATGTGTATATGTATAAGTGAATCACTTTGCTGTACACCTAATACTAATGCAACATTGTAAATCAACTATACTCCAATATAAAATAAAAATTAAATAAAAAGAGTGGAAGTTGATATTATATATTGTTCTGAAACATAACTTACTGCTCATTTTGCTATGAGCTCCAGCTGAGAACTTCTGAGCTCACTTGGGAGGAAGAAAACTGAACTCATTTTTCTTTCTCTTTTTATCTTTCTCTTTCTCTTGTATATATGCCTAACAATTGTCAAGGTATTTGTTTCTGTCTTGTATTGAATTTAGACTGCACTGTCATTGAGATCTGGGGAGAGCTGAAGAAGATAGGGTAGGAAAAGGATAGGGCCAGATTCTGCCCTGTACCACCATATATCTCAAAATTTAGAAAATAATCTAAAGTGTAATAATTAATGTGCTATAAATAATTTATTTTATCTATGGTATTTCAAATGGACAAAATGACACTATTAACACTAGAATTTGGACTTTTAAACATTTTTCAGTCACATTCCTATCAATATTGTGAAATTTTTTCAATAATATGTTACCAATATTAGGACAAGAAAGCAGTTAAAATTAGCCACTTATGGGCTTCCCTGGTGGTACAGTGTCTGGGAGTCCACCTGCTGATGCGGGGGACGTGTGTTCGTGCCCCGGTCCAGGAGGATCCCGCATGCTGTGGAGCAGCTGGGCCCGTGGGCCATGGCCACTGGGCCTGCGCGTCTGGAGCTTGTGCTCCACGACGGGAGAGGCTGCAGCGGTGAGAGGCCCACGTAATGCAGAAAAAAACAAAAACAAAAACCAAAAAAATAGCCACTTATAACAGTTTTTTTGCTTGTTGATAAATTGAACTAAAGTTATTTCAGCAAATCTTTATTAAACATTCACTAATTTAACAACTGAGCAAAGCACTATAAGTTATAGATATATTAGAACATTTCCCTACTTTAGTAAGATTATAACTCTATTTTTTTTCATTTTTTTGTGATACTAGAAGATAGAAACTAAAGGGAATTACCAAAGAAGATTCCTTTTAAAACACTTATTTTCTTTCATCTAATAATAAATGGATAGTCATACATTCTCAGATTCTTAGATGTAATATTCTGCTTTGCAGTTTAAATACATTCCAGAAAATTTGTCCCAGATACTTTGACATTACAAACAAACAAAATGACAAAAACAACAAGAACAATTTGGAGATAAAAGTGTATGGGTTTTTGAAATTTATACTACACTGAGGTTTTACGTGCTATGAAGTTTGCTAATGAAAGAATCAGTTAAATCTATAATCTATTCCTTGATTGGATTGCTCTCACAAGAAGGGTTAAATAAGCGTTAATAAGTGTTAAACAACATCAGAACAAAAGTTCACAGAACAAGTCCAAGTCACTAGTGCAGTTAATTTGTTTTTGCGGAGTCCATTTCTCAGTATTGATTTTTGATCTGGGCAATACATTGCCAGAAGCTGGAGCTATTTGCAGTTGAAAGGATTTACTCCATTTTGTTTATTTCGTTGGGCAGCTCATGTCTATGTACATTATTTCGTTGGGCAGCTCATGTCTATGTACAATCACTGCTTGAAAGAAAAATTGGAAAAGCATGTCAAAAGTATAGGTGCTTGATAGCAAGGTGGATTAATACCTATTTTCTGGGCTTCCCTGGTGGTGCAGTGGTTGAGAGCCCGCCTGCCGATGCAGGGGACACGGGTTTGTGCCCCGGTCTGGGAGGATCCCACATGCCGTGGAGCGGCTGGGCCCATGAGCCATGGCCGCTGGGCCTGCACGTCCGGAGCTTGTGCTCCACAATGGGAGCGGCCCCAACAGTGAGAGGTCACCATACCGAAAAAAAAAAAAAAAAACTATTTTCTATCTGGAGGGATTACATCTACCTTAATATGCATATACAATGAACTTGATATCCCATTTTTTCTATTAGTTGGATGTGGAAAACTCACTCTATTTGTATTGATACTTTTCATGTGTCTTCAGCAAGAAAGATAGATGTCTTTATAGGAATGGTCTTGCTATACTCTATAAGAAGTAAGGATCAACCAAAAGGTAGCATGCAAAAAATCAAGGCAATATTTTCCACATCTGTGCAGAAAATGCAATGGATCTGCTCACAGACATGCCTAGTTGACTGTTCAATATGATTGCTATTTAAGACATGAAGTTGTCATGCACTTGTTTACTTATATATGTCTTCTCCAGTATACTGGGAGCTCTTTGAAGAAAAATATTGTATCTTATTTATCTCTGTAATTCTCCATCAGGTATATTTTCTATCACATAAAAGATAATCAAAACACATTTGTTGGATAAGTGAATGAACCAATGAAAAACATTAACACTTTTCATTAAACTAATATATAATTGGGAATATTTGACAAAGAATAAAAGAATGTATTTTTTACAAAAAGCTTGAAGTCTTTTTGTTAATGTCAATTATCTTACCAAAAAAAAGAGAAAACTCTCTCATACAAATAGTTTCCCATCTTTTCATAAAATTATTTTCCAAATTACTTCTATTAATTTAAACCTATTAAAATATTCTGGATATATATTCATTCAATCATTTAGTTTTTTCCTGGGCAAAATTAATAAGCATCTCTCTGGAATTCTGAAATAAAAGAAACATGAATATGGTAGAATTGTTATTGGTAGAAAATTCAGAATATATGAATATATTAACTGGGCATTATATAAATATCAATATGGCAACTTTATTTTCCCTAGAATCAACTTCAAGTGTTTTACAAACAGAAATGGACACAGAATTATATGAATAATAAACAAATACTGAAAGACAAATATTTATTTCTGGACTGTAGAACTACCCAAATTGCAGTATGTGTTGTAGATTTACTTTGGTCTCATATGAATAGCTACAATGTTACAAGATATTTATTGCTTAAAATAGAAAAAATGAAAACAGCAAAGCTATGGGTCAAATATTTTACCTCCATTAGGAAAGGAATTTAGTATCTTTGAAAAGGGAACTCATTCAGGCAATTTTTAATGGAAAATGAAGTTCTCTTTTTCTATAGTGAGAAGAAAGAGATTTTGCAGAACGGTCTGGAGATTTCATTCATTTGATTCTGTTTACTCCAAGTTATCTGAAGTACTGCCAATATTTTATGTTGATTATCACTACTTGATCACAAGATTGAATTTTCAGTAATTTTACAAATGAATATTCCTTATAGCAAACATATACTATTTTTCATTCCCATAGGTGTGATTTCTGGAATACATATGTGTAGATCAGAATCCTTTTCTGTATCAAGGACAGTTGTAATCTACCTGAAATATATCTTTCCTTTCATTTGGAACATGCCAAGAATACAAAACATATTTTTTATTAACTGGTGAATAAATCTGAAAAATGAAATATATTTCTATAATAAAGTTTTTTGGTATGGAACATTTTTACTCAAGTTGAAACATTATTACAGAGTCAAAAGACAAGTATAAATACCATGATTTCAATGAATTAATTTACACTGTGAAATATAACTATCAAATAAGCTACTCATGTTCAGGGTCAATGTTTTCTTTCCCTTTCAGCAAATCTAGTGAGAATTCAAATATTATTCAGAAGGATGTTTAGTAAGCTTGAACTCTGAGCAAGTAAATCTACTTCATTCATCTGAATAGTTGATTACATCAAGATAAGGTAACACAATGCATCCATCTCTATTATAATAACATCTGTGCTGCAAGAATAAGACCCAGGCTTTAGTGGGCCAGGTTACTCTCCCCAAATAGCAGTATAAGAAGACCACCAATGTTTTTATCCTGATTATAGATTTAATGTAGACTACTCACTTTCCTTTAAGCCTCTCTTTCCTTAGATATAAAACAAGGAAACTTTCTGGAATATTTTTCTTAGTTTTAAGTATTTACTTACTCTGAGTTTATACCATCTTTCCTTACATGGATTTTGGATGGCAATCTCCTAGGTGATCCTTCCACTACAAATGAGATAATATCTGGTAGTGTTTAAAAATCCTAGCTCTGAAATCAAATAATCTGAGTTTAAAGCTGGGGGATCTTAGACAAAATAGGGATAATTAAACAGGCTATTTAAGGAGACTATGACCAGAACATAAAAAGTGCTCAAAAGTATTATGTACTTTTTTTTCACAGTTGTGAATAGTGAGAGAACATGGATTTTGGAATCAAATAGATATTTAATGCATTTAGGCAGTATACACTTGGAAGCCTCCATGTGCCATTTAAGGAATAGAGTGATAGGCAAAAACAATGAGATCTGAAAAATATTTCAGAGGGATTCCTACATTTCCTCATTGGCAGATAGTTTATCCCAAGACTATTCAAATAGAAAAGAAGCAGATTTATTTTTACGTTTTTCCTCCCTCTATCTCTTTAAGCTAGAGCAGGGAAAATAGCAGTGGAGGAGGGAGACAGTTCTGCATCTTTAGCAGCTCTATGGACATCAGGGTTAATCTTCATAATACCACTTCACTGAGTAAAAGTCACTGTTCTTCACCTTAGAGTGACTGCTTGAAACATTAACATATTCAATTGGGAGTTCCTGTGCCCTGAGGAATTGACACTCGTGGGTCCCGGGTAATGGCATTTCAACCCAAAGTGGTATTCCAGTCCTTCTCATGCAGCTTCTCTCTGCTCTGGAAACTCTGCCTTATTTTTTTTTTTTGCAATTCAGCTCAGGATATCTTCAATTACTTAGAAAGAGTTATAATAATGATTTTTGGATCTGTCTTCTAAAGTAAACGAAATAAAAGCAAAAATAAACAAATGGGACCTAATTAAACTTAAAAGCTTTTGCACAGCCAAGGAAACCATTGACAAAACAAAAAAGACAATCTACTGAATGGGAGAAAATATTTGTAAATGATATAACCAATAAGGGGTTAATATCCTAAATATATAAACAGCTCATACAATTCAACAGCAAAAAACCAAACAACCCAATTAAAAATGAGCAGAAGACCTGAATAGATATTTCTCCAACGAGGATATGTAGATGGCCAACAGGGACATGAAAAGATGCTAAATGTCACTATCATCAAGGAAATGAAAATCAAAACCACGATGAGCTATCACCTCACACCTGTCAGAATGGCTCTCATCAAAAAGAACACAAATAACAAATGTTGGTGAGGGTATGGAGAAAAGGGAACCCTTGTACACTGTTGGTGGGAATGTAAATTGGTGCAGCCACTGTGGAAAATTTTATGAAGGTTTCTCAATAAAGTAAAAATAGAATTACCATATGACCTAGCAATTCCTGGGTATATATCTGAAAGAAACAAAAGCACTAATTCGAAAAGATACATGCACCCCAATGTTCATAGCAGCATTATTTACAATTGCCAAGATATGGAAGCAACCTAAGTGTCCACCAACAGAAATGGATAAAGAAGATGTGGTATATATATACAATGGAATACTACTCAGCCATAATAAAGAATGAAATTTTGCCACATGCAACAGCATGGATGGACTTGGAGGGTATTATGCTAAGTGAAATGATTCAGACAGAGAAGGACAAATACTGTATATCACTTATATGTAGAATCAAAAAAATACAACAAGTTAGTGAAAATAGCAAAGAAACAGACTCACTGATATAAACAACAAACTACTGGTTACCAGTAGGGAGAGGGAAGAGGGGAGGGGCAATATAGGGGTAGGAGATTAAGTGGAACAAACTATTATGTATAAAATAAGCTATAAAGTTATATTATACAACACAGAGAAGATATCCAATATTTTATAATAACTATAAATGGAGTATAACCTTTAAAAATTGTGAATAACTATACTATATACCTGTAACATATAATATTGTATCAACTTTACTTCAATAAAAATGATTCATCTTTAAATAATATTTTCATAATAGTCTCACTCTAAAGGTTGGTTCTCAAAAAAAATGTGAATAGGTAGAAGAATAAATATTTTTCTAAAAATGTATTTGGTACAAGGAAATAAAATAGTCATCAATTTGCTTGCCTCACAGGCTCCTTGAAGCATGACTTTATCTCATCCATTTCTTGGTACTCTTTGGAGAACTATTACTAGAGTTTGTTTAGAGAGCTGGTTCTGACACTGCCTCGGTAGAAATCAGTGTGTCACATCCTGAGGCTGGGCCCTTAGAGCACAGCAAATGGGAAGACACTGTGTTCGGGAGAGTTGTCAGTCCTGCTTAGCATGTTGGGAAGGTTTGCCAATAACAAGCAAAGGACAAAAGCACAGCTTGGCTAACATTCTTCTCTACTCCTCCCTACTTAAAGCTTTGAAGGAATCAAGTTTCTACCTTCAGAAAAGACACTAAATGGAGAGAATAAGAGGAATCTTCTTATCTTTCTTGGTTTAATTTTCAAAATAAGCTTCAACTCTGGAAGTAAAGTTTAAAGAAGTTACTTATTATTTAGCATGTATAATCAAATTGGGATCAGCCTTCCTTAAAAAGGAAAAGTTGCTTCATATAAAATACTAAGATTGTATAGGTGAATAAATTGAGCTCATATATCTTAGCTGTTGAGGTTTGAAACTTGAATGTGAAACAGAGATGCCATAAACGATCACAAATTCAGTAATTTTTATAAGGTATCTTCTTAGATCATTCTATGAAATACTGATTTCTGATAGTAATTGGATAGTTCAGAAAGAGGAAAGAAGTTGAGGAGTTAAAATATGGAGAGTGAAAAAGGTGAAGTGACTTTAAAAAGAACAATATCTCTGCTAAAACCAGTTCACCCTGGAAACTCTGATAGAAATTCAAACCTGTAGGCAATTTGATCCAAACACATTTAAATTTAATATCGTAGAACAAGATCTTTTCACACCCTTAGTAAGAATTGAAGTGACAAATATAAAGTGTTTTAGCTATTAGACTTTCATGAATGATATTCCAAATTGTAAAATATTGTGTGTTTTGTTTTGATCAGATCTGTGTTTCATCTTTGAGAACAGACTCATTCCCAAAACCCTTCTAGTTAAAATAAAACAATGTGTTATGTAAATTAACATATAACATATCTCATCTGAAGTGTTATGTAAATTAAAACTGAGTCACTTTTTTATTATGCTCTTATCAGAACATTTTTTAACCTCATACACTCTCTGTATTATATATAAACTTTCTTTAAGATGACAAGCAACTCTAAAGTTAACGTAAAAATCCTCATTTCAAAGTATCTTTTTTTCTACTTCTTCATAGAACTGAGACAATGACTTAGTAAGAATTGTAGAAAATGGGTTAGATTGTGGTTAAGAATCTGAAAAAAACTTTGAATTGGAAAGTAATACAATTCACTTATTGTATTACTTTTCTGATGCTGCATAACAAATTACTACAGTCATTGCAGCTTAAAACAACAAAAATGTACTTTCTCACAGTTTCTGTTGATACAAAGTCCAGCCACAGTTAATTGTTTCCTCTGCTCAGAGTCTCGTCTGCTAATATGTTGGCAGAGGCAGCACTCTCATTTCTCATCTGAAACTTGGGGTCCTCTTCTAAGATCATTTAGACTTTTGTCAGAATTCAGTTCCCTGAGGTCTCCATTTTCTTGTTGGCTGTCCAGCATGGTGGCTTTCACCTCCTAGAGGCTGCCCCCAGGTGCTAACCACAAGGCCCTCTTACAACATGACAGCTTACTTCTTCAAAGCCAGCTGGACAGTTGCTCTTCTAGAGGCTATGACAGAGTCTTATACAATGTAGAATAATCACAGGGGTGACTAACTATCCCATCACTTTTTTCATTAAACATAATCTAATCAAGAAAGTGCCATCTCATCATATTACCAGGTCCTGCCCACATTCAAGAGGAGGGCCTATACACAAGGGAGTGGGATTTTCTGAGTCCATCTGAGAATTTTGCCCACCATAGTGATTTATTACAAGCCTACAGTCACTTATTCTCAATTATACAGTTTAAACACTCTAAAAAGTGATATGCCCTAACTCATTTGCTGACAAAATCTGAGCAGAACTGACAAGTAACTTACAGAATGTATTTAATCAATTTAGTACAATTACACATGCACATTGCCAAAATATTAATATGCCTTGTATAAAGTGTATTATGTATACACTGTTATATAAATATGTGTTGTTATGTGTATTATGGAACTCTCTGCTGGGGGTGTTTATTAAAATACCAACTATGTTCAGCATTACTTTTCTAAAATCCCCAAAATCCCAAATCCTGAAACACATCTGCCTTCAAGGGTTTCAGATAAGAAACATTTAGATTTGGACCAAATCTCTCTGACAAGGAGCTCATTGAGAAAGGGATTATTTCAAAGATATAAACCTTTGGGTAAGCTCAACATTTGTTGAATTAAATTGACCTTCATCAAGATAAGGGTGAGAAAAGGCAGAGAAGAAACCACTGTTTGTTTTTATTTCAACTCTAAATTCACTGGTTCATTTCACTGATGACACCTTCGAAAAACAGGGCAGTATCAATAGATAGGGATGTATATTACATAAAAAGGTGAGGGAAAAGATTTCTTTTACTAATTTGTTCAAATTATTCAACAAATGAACTCATAAGGGGAAAGATTAGATTTGTATTACTAAACTGTAGAACAGAGGAGAATTGTCTCTTTATTTTTTAAAAAATCTATACTATATTAAAAGTAAGACATTTTTTAAAATAGGTATGTTTATCTCATTCTTCACCCTTAGGCAGAATATCTGGCTCTCAGGGCAAAACTTGTTACACTAAGAGTCTAATTTATCCATCCAGATTTTGGGTCAACTAATAAAAAATTTATATGTTTATAGCTTATGTATTTATATGTTCCCCCTTTGCTCCAGATTTTAATCTTAAATCAGTAATCAATTATATTTACTAAAATAATTACCATATTTTAAAGGAACAAATGTATATCTTGTTGATAATAGCTAGGAAAACAAAAACCCTCAAAATGTATCAATGTTAAATGTATAATGTGAGAAGGAAAAAAAAAAATGCTTATAGCCAAGAAAGAAATGTAAATTGGACTGCCACCAAACTCTCTCTCCTCTAAAATATCTTACAATTTACACTTAATATATGTGAATTTACAAGCAACACCATAATGCATACTTAAAAGCAATGCTTGAGTTAATTAAATGAGCTCCTAGGAGAGCACAGATCTCATTAGTTCTTTGCTGTAGTCAGGTTGGACTTCGAGAATTTAATTCAGGATATTTGATTCCTCATAATGAGCTGAGTGATCTTACAGAAGCTTTTTTTAAATGTCATTTCTGCAATGGATTGTTATGCAGCTTCTAAACTGCTAGTTTAAATGATATATCCTTCTTTGTCTAAATAGTGCCAAAGCAGTCAGTCAATCAAGTCAGTTAAATCAAACTACTGTTATTTCCATTAAAAAACTAATAAATCTATCAGATTAAGTACAAAAGAAAACAAAAGGCTGTTAATGGATTTTTTTTCACTCTTCAATAGTCATATAAATGCTTCACTGTCATGTAAACAAATCAGGTGAAAGCTCTAAAGGAAAGTTATCAGAGCTGGGACTTTGCTTTCCAAACAACAACCCTAACTCATCTAAAGAGTGAATTCTAGGTCATTACTAGGTATTTTTTAGGAAGCACTCAGTCTGATGGAAAATATAGCTTCTTTTTTTTTTTTTTTTTATTTGAAAATAGCATGTATCCACAGATACTAATGTATTAACATTGTTTAGTTTATGGAGGTAAAACATGTGGTAGACAAAATCTGAACAGTGATAGAATTTTGGGGTTGTTAGCCTCCCTTTCTTAAAAAAGCAGCTTGGTAAGGAATCCATAAGATTTTTACATAGGCTATTGACATTTTACAGAGGACTAACATGGGTGGAGATCCATTTAGGAGTTCTGATAACGTAAGAGACAGTGGAAGAGGCAATTGGTATGTGAAATGATGCTACAGGCATGGTATTAAAATATTTCAGGTTTCAATTGGATCAAATTTTCTCATAGAGAGTTACTGTGTTGGGTGGGTAAAAATGAAAACCTGAGTTTTATAATTAAATGGCTTGTTCTGTAAGGAAATTCCCTACCTAAAAATGATACCTACAAATGATTGAAAAAGTGTCCATTAACTGCATTTTCTGCAATGCTTTTTTTGGATTAGAAGGAAATTAATTGTATCAAATAAATCTTGGAAGCTGGATTGTTCTAAAAAAAATCTCAAGCCCTTATATGTAGGCCTTAAATAGAGATTTTGTAGCTTAAAAACTAAATATGTAAACTTACAAGCAGGACTTTCTCCCTGGGAAAAATCTCTTGCATGCTTCCTTCAGGGCTAGTTGCCCACCCCCTCAAGGCTCCAGGTTCACAGTCTAGTTATACAGGTCTGTGTCCTTTTGGAAGCTGGCAATTGCAATGTCAATCACTCACCCCTTTAAAGTGATGTTGGTCACTGTAAATTTAAATTGGCCTAAGAGTCTACTGAATTATCAGTCTTGGTTCATCCAGGTCTGGCTGCTCACTGCTTGAAAGTCAATACTTGAGAGGCAAGTGTTGGTAGAAAAAAGAAAACATTGCTTTTTCAGAAATGCTTTAATCAGAAAAATGGCAATCTTGGGAGAAGGAGGACTCATGTCCCCAAAACCAACTCTGAAGAGCCTGCTTGGCCATGAAAGTTTTTAAAAGGAAAGGGGAAGTAATCTCAGTTAATTGTTGAGATAGGGGATCAGACTCATCACCATCCACCACTGTGTGCAGGCTTGTCGACTTCTTGTGATCTTTCTTTATATGATGTCTTGTTCACACAGTTTGTTAATGAGCTTACCCAAGGAGAAGCTAAGGAAGAGATCTGGTCATCTGTTAATTACTTGTTCTTCATTTCTACTTCTTTGATCTACAGAAAGAACCAACATGTTAGGCAAGGTATTGGGTGATCAAAAGATTTGAAAGGTGTGCTTGGGCCAGAGATGAGTAGAGCATGGAGGCACCTGGTTTACAAGTTGGTCAAATTATAGCTTTGTTAAAGTGACAAGACAAAATTGGTTTCTTGCTGAAGATGGTTTCCTGAAAAGAGCTGCATACAACTGCATAGCCAAATGAAATATAAAAACACAAATTTATTTGGAATCATGAATAAACTTATCCCTTTCTTCCATCCTATGTTTCTATCCTGCTATGACCTCTTCATAATTTAAAAGTGAAATGTGCATTACAAAATAGATAAAACAAGTGTGTCTGGTTAAGCTTTGGGATGTTAGTTTGCATTTTTCCTACTATCTTCCCCCTTTCAATTCCAAACAGTTAACTAGACCTTTTATATTTCCTTCCTTCAGGGAATTTTACACAACACAAAATAGAATATTCTGAAAGACAAAAGTTTCAACTGTCTATAAATTTAAGGTCATTGAAAAGATGATGTAAAGTGTCAGATGTAGGCGGGAAACTGGATGGCTTCCTTTAAAGCAATGCTTAAGAAAAGAGGGATTCCTGGATTTGGGAAGAGTGGAAATTTAGGAAGTTACTAAAACTGTGCCTTGGTATATGAGTGGCAAAAATGAGCTGGTAAAATCTCAGAGGGTGCAAGTTGTACAGGATGCCCAGATAAGTTAGAGCCTCTGCTTAGAGATTCTCAAACTCAGCTGAGATGCCTGAGCTCCATAAGAGACATGGAAAACTGGGATCCAAAAGAAATATGGCCTCAAAGGACCACAGAAACAGGAGTTCAGCAATGACCACAGTGCTTTGGAAAGCAAAGGCTCTTCCTTAGGTTTTCTGGCCTCTCCAGTTCTATACTGGGTCTCTAAAATACCCAGTAGAACAATTTTCTGCCCTGTCAGGAGGATAGGGGTTCAGCATCTAATTTAGCTTAATTTTCTTTAAGAACAAGTTTTCAAAGACAATGTTTCTTGCACAATTACATTTGTGGACTGAAAAATATACTCTCAGAAAAGTCAAAGA
The DNA here is from genome assembly GCF_008692025.1 of Phocoena sinus. NCBI lineage: Eukaryota > Metazoa > Chordata > Mammalia > Artiodactyla > Phocoenidae > Phocoena > Phocoena sinus. The sequence continues at coordinate 34,288,765 of NC_045770.1, read as the reverse complement.
TCAAATAAAGAAACACCCTCAAATAAGTATATAATAAATATAGAAATCTTGATGAAAAAACACAAACCCCCAACAACAACAGAAAGCCCCATCAAATCTTTAATGTAAATTGCCAAAAAGAAATTATATATATGTATATTATATATATATATATCCTTAACACTCTCTATGAGAGTTACTGGGGGTAGGAGACAATGTAAATGGAGAATCTTTCCAGAAATGTTAAAAAAAATCACTAACATCACTACAATCACATAACTGATTTAATAAGTAGTACAACATACTTGTAAAAATATATGCCTTCATCTATTTGGGGCGTCTGGAGGTTTAGGATTTATTAAATATCCAATTCATAGATAACCTAGGAACTGGAAGTAAGCATCGGACAGGGGCTGCATGGGATCCATTGAATCAGTCTTGGTGGTATTCATGATTGCTCTGTAGGGTGACAAAAATTCCTTCTATATCATTAGGACCTGAAAATGAGCTTCACTCCATTACTTACCCAGTAATGATGGTTTCTCTTAGAAAAATATTTTTAATTTTCCTGTGTATTCCATAGGAATTTTTTTTAAAACTGTGAATTCCCTAAAAAGAGACCTAGAATAGTTTCTAGGTACTTGAAAAGATGCATGGATGTGCTGTCAATTATGACATCTAATAATGAATAGTAATACAAATGAAACATATGTTTGATCACTCACTGACTACATCTCTTCTGTCACATTTGACACATTGATCAGGAGTACATGAAAAATTCAAGGAAAATTTGTAAATGTGAGTGCTAGATCACTGATTTTGAAGGATGAGATGAGTTAAAATGACCAGACCCTTTCAGAATGTATTTTAAAAGTGCCAGATCCTCAATTGGCCTTGTTTCAGCACTCAGACCCTTTTATTAATGGACCCTATCTTTGTAAATGCATTATATTCTTTAAACACAATGCCAAAATATACATGATCATAACATATATTTTATTACTGCCTCAAAAATTTGCACCAAACACATTTTTGGTATTGATATAGCCCCAGCTCTTGTGGAGTTTACATTCTTAAATATGAATGTGCAAACACAAAACAAACAAACAAAAAAACACACAGAAAATAACAAATACTCCAAGTTGTGACAAGTAATCTGAAGAAAAACAAAGCCAGATAAGGAGAGGAGGAAGAAAGAATGTACTGATTTATATAGGGGAGTCAGAGCTCTACATTAGCTCCTGCAAAACTTTTAAAAGATTGATAATGCAAAATGAAATCAGATCCACTCTTATACAGAACAACTGAATGGAGTTGGATCCAAAAGTCTGATTTGGAGGGAGGAACATTTTGTATAGACTCTCTGGATGATCAGATTGAACTTAAGTTTTGTATTCTGATTTGCTCTTAATGTCTCAGGCAGACAGGGTTTCTACTAGAAACTAAAGGGTTTACAATACATTATTTACTCTTACCTTACTTTAGAAATTTAGATTTGTTACTGCTTCTGAAAATAAATATATTGAATGTCATTTGCCTGTCAAGAATCCTCTTCTTTAGGGCCAGTTTCATCCTGCATATTATCTACATGGTTCCAGCATGAACATCCTTGTTACATTTTGCTCCCACTCATAGCCATAACCCAGGGATGGGCACCTTACCCAAGCTGGCCAATGAGACTCATTCATGGATTCTCAGAATTGGGAATGGAATACATTTGATTAGTCAGCAGCCGTTTCTTTGCAATTAGGGTATTTCTGAAAAGTGAGAGTCAGTCTCTCAGAGTGAGAGAAAAAATGAGAAAGAGAAAACTAATGAAAGGAAGAGAGTCATAAGAAGTGTAAAGAGTGCTCTGATGGTATTTGAAACCCCGACTCCAACTGTGCCTGATGCCAGCTGCATTTCCCATTTTTGGATACCATGAGATACTATTTTTTTGCTTAAGCTACTTTGATTAGATTTGGTATCTGCAAGCAGTATTCTAACTCACATAAAAAGATCGTATCACTATATTAATCAAGGTTCTGCAGAGAAACAGAGCCAATAGAATGTGTATACACGTTTCTGTCTCTTTGTGATAAATATCAGTATATACCTCTCTCTATTCATTTATTTATTTATTTTAAGGAATTGATTTACATAATTATGTAGGATGGCATTTCTAAAATCTTTAGGGTAGGCCTGTAGGATGGAGACCCAAAGAGCTGTTACTATATCTGGAGTATCAAGGTAATCAAGAGGCAGAATTCCTTCTTCCTCTTGGAACCTTATTCTGTTTTCTCTTCATGCCTTTGACTGATTGGATGAAGCCCACAAACATTATGGAAAGTAATCAGTTTTAGTCAAAGTCTACTGATTTACAGTTAATTTAATCTAAAAACACCCTCTCAACAGCATCCAGACATGTGTTTGATTAATTATCTTGATACCATGTCTTAGCCAAGTCAACACATAAAATTAACCATCACAATTACCGAATCCAGTAATTATGAGATTTTGCTGTAATTCGAATGAATAAGAAAATGGGCAACTGATTTTTTACAAAGGTGCAAAGGCAATTCAGTGGAGGAAGAACTATCTTTTCAACAAATTGTGCTGAAAAAACTAGATATTCATATGTAAAAATATGAACTTGATCCATACTTCGTTCAATATACAAAGATTCACTCAAGATATATCTATAGATATTGACTTATATGTAAAACATAAAACGGAAAACCTTTTGGAAGAAAAAATAAGAGAGACTATTTGTGAATTTGGGTTAGACAAAGAGTTCTTAGATACAATACCAAAGACATGATTTAAGAAGAAAAATAATAAATTGGAATTTTGAAATTGAGTCTCAGCTATCAAAGATGTTGTTAAAGAGTAAAAATTCAAACAACACACAGAGAAAACATTTACAAAGCATGTATCTGATAAAAGACTTGTATCTAGAATGAATAAAGAGTTCTCAAAAATCAAGGAGAATAAAGCAAACAAACCCATTTTTTTTTAAAAAAAAGGAGACAAAAGATTTGATACATATTTTATCAAAGAAAATATACAGATGACAAACACAAAATAAGATGTTTAATATCATTTGTCATTAGGATAATGCAAAATTAAAACCATAATGAGGGCCCAATACAAACCTACTAGAAAGTTTAAAGCTTAGATGACTGACCATATCAAATGTTGGTGAGGAAGTAGAGGAAATTTAACTCTCATGCTGTGCTTATAGGAAAGTAAAATAGTACAACTATCGATACTTTGGAAAAGAGTTTGGAGGTTTCTTAAAATGTTAAACATAAACCTACCACAGGATCCAGGGGTTCTACTCCTAATATTTACCTAAGAGAAAGAAAGCATATATTCATGTTAAGACTTATATGTAAGTGTTCATAGCAACTTTATTTGTAATACTACCAACTTGGAAAGTACCCAATGTTCATCAGCAGGAGACTGGATGAACAAATTGTGGTATCTTCATATAATGGAATACTACTCTACAATGAAAAGGAAAGAACTATTGATACACACAACAACATTGAAGAATCTCAAAATAATCATACTAAGTAAAAAAATCCAAACTAAAAATTTATACACTATTTGATACTATTTATCTAAATTTGAGAAAGTGCCAACTAATCTATAGTGACAGGAAGTAGAACATGGATTGGAGGAGGTATTGAGAGGTGAGGCCAAGGAGGACTACAAATGAGATGAGGAAACTTTAGGGGGTGATGGATATGTTCGCTATCTTCATTATGGTGATGGTTTCACAGGTATATAAATATATCAAAACTTATCAAATTACACATTTTAAATATATGCAGGTTTTTTTTATGTCCATTATACCATAATAAATTTGTTACAAAACATAGAAAGCCTATTATCATAGTCTAAATGGTAGACGAATTAGGGTGGTGACAGGGGTCATGGAAAGAAATTAGTGGGCTAAGGATTTACTTTGATGGTAGAGCCAGCATGAGTTGTTGGAAGTGAAAGAAACAGTGGGATAAAGGATGACTCCTAGGTTTAAGCCTTGAGAAGCTAAGAAAATAGTTTTTCCACTTCTAAATATTTATTGTATTCTTTGGAATTCCAAATTCTATAGAGATGCCTCAATAGTAATTACAATGGAAATAAATAGAAGCTCAGTGAATAGAGCCCCACCTAGTTGTTGCTGTATTCTTGTCTGCCCTACAATGATTATATCTCATTTTTGGTCATGTTTTCTCTATTAGTTTGCCACATAAGGTTTTATTTGGAAAATTAATTTCCCTGCTGAACAAGAAACCTGAAAATCATTTCACTAGCATCTGAGAAAATATATTGATTATTCTTCCATTCTTCCTTGGAAAACTAAGAATAAAAATATGAAAATATTGGTATAATATTTTAATAATGGGCAGACTGATGTCCATTATTTGTCAGACTCTATTTTCAACCATTTAAGTGCATTACAGTTTACTCTTATAATCCTTAATATGGATAGTATCAACCCCAATTTATAAAGGAACAGGATCAGATAGGTTAAATAACTCCCCCAAGGTCTAAAGCACACAGATAGTTGAGATGATATTTAAGCTAAGTCTAATAATTAAGTTTATGTTTTTCCCTGTACTGCCAGCAGAAAAAATCCCCCAAGATTTTCTCCAATCATAGAAAAGTTTAAACTATATTTCCTAATATGTATTTTGCTGCAAATCTGTAATGGAATTAAACAAGAATTTAGTAAAGTGGCTTACAGAGGGATCATGTTAATTTCACACTTCCTTGAAGTTATTAGTAATTAATAACATGCATAAAGTTTTACAATTCATTAGTAACTACTTGTCAAGAGTAAATGATAGTTTAATAACTGAGATTGTTTTTAATATTTTTAATACATGTATTATAGGTAAGATTAGAGTGTACTATTTCCTTTAGGGTTATTGTATATGTATATGAATGTGTGCATTTGTTTGGGGGCGTACAGATTTCAAAGGTACCTAGAAAATTCTTCAGAAAACTAGTGATGTACTCCAGGATCTAAGACTCTGAATTGGAAGGTCTAGTATGAGCACATATCTAGGTTTGAAATAAATACATTACCATGTGTAAAATAGGTAGTGGGAATCTGCAGTATAGCACAGGGAGCTCAGCTCGGTGCTCTATAATGACCTAGATGGGTAGGATGGAGGGGTGGGAAGGAGGTCCTAGAGGAAGGGGTTATATGTATACATATAGCTGATTCACTTCATTGTACAACAGAAACTAACACAACACTGGAAAGCAATTATACTCCAATAAAAAAAAGAAGCAAGATATAAAGTTAAGTAATAAAATATCACAGATGTAGACAGACTATCATGAGAATAATAGGACAAATTGATTATTAGTTCATTTCTTTTCTTATTTTCAGGACACATAATACTTTTAAGCTTATGGGCATTATCTAAGTAGTTCAAATTTTAATGGAGGGAATTAGATTTATATATATTAATATTATCTTTCATAATTTTCTGTTAATGGGTTTTGCTATTCTGAACTGTATACTTATAAGCACTAAAATGTTTGCTTCATTAGGTACTGAAAATATTTCAAAGATATAGCAGACAAAGGTGTTCATCACAACATTGTTGATAACGTAAAACTGGAAGCAATTCTAGTGTCTATTAAGTGAAATTAACTAAGAATAGTTGGTATATCCATATGATAGAATAATAAGCAGCCATTAAAAACTGTATAGACAATATTAGGAAATTATGAAATATTTACAGCATAGGATGATAAAAGAGACTTTCAATACAGTGTTTATAATGTTATCAAATTTTATTAAAACAAACTAAATAGAAATACTACTAGACACAAATACGTAAAAATTCAATGATGGTTATTACTTGGTGGAGTGATGGTTGGTGATGCCCATTTTCTTGTTTGCTTTTTCTTATTTTCCTAAACTGTTATAGTAAACATTCATTTACATTCAGAAAATATTTTTAAAGAATTAAGTATTTGAAGCTAAATATAGTAATAATAGTAATAAAGTATTAGTTTATAAGTGCAAATACTTCAGCATATGTATTTAGCATTATTATTTTCTAATTTGGGGAACTCAGGTACATTGGAACACCTCTGTCATCTAGAAATTTGCAGCTCAATGTGTAGTCTCCAGAGCAGCAGCATCAGCATCATCTGGGCACCTGTTAGAAATGAAGAATCTCAGGCTCCATCCACAGTTACTGAGTCAGATTCTGAATTTTAAAAAACTACTTTGATGTTTACATATAACAGTTTAAGAATCACTATTCCAGAGGACAAAACCTTCCTTATCTAGAAATATTGTTTCCTGATTTTGACTAAATGATTATGAAGGAGACGATGCAGCATTTAACAAAATATTATATAAAACAAACTCTAACTAGATAGTATTATATAAGAAAAACGTTGATTCACGTCTGTTTGCATATGAGGAATTGCATTTTGAGTTATCTTTTAGCAATGTAAAGTATGTTTATTATTCATATAGACCAGTGTTATCCAATATAAAGACACAATGTGAACTATATAGGAAATTTTTTTATTAATAAAAATAGAGGAATAACAGGATCCTCAAAGACAAATTTTGGTTTGATTAACTTTTGGTTTGAGATACAAATTATATTTTAATATAACACCATGTAAACAAAACACTAGCTAGATAGTGGATTATTTTATTGCTTTTTATACAATCCTTTTGCTTTCTAATCATTCCATTTGGTAGTTGGGAATGAAGGCTTCATCTTATAAGAGGGAGCAAAACCCTCAAATTCTTGACTTTTAACTTCAAAAGGTATTTTCCAGGTCCAAAATAGATGTTGTTTGGAGATACAAAGGGGCACAACCAGTGCATTTAGTCAACTTTTGTTGACTTTTTTGCTTGAGAGTAAGGCAGAGACACTTAGAAATGAGCAAGAGACATACATTTCCTCACAAGTACGTTTGGATCCTGAGCTGAACCCTGCTTCCTTTGCTTTCCTATTGCTTCTGCAAAAAGGAAGCATAGTGAATCCTTCTCATGTGTGGTGAAACAAGAGTAGATTAAAAAGCATCAAGCCTCACCATAGGTTCATGCTGCCCCAGTAGCACGGAAAGAAGGTTTCTGACAGAGCTTTACAACGACTCCATGCACCTCTGGTGGGGGTTGGAGAGAAGCAATAGTGGCATGGATACACCGTCAGAGGACATCCAGGTCTTGGATTGTAGCATTAAACTAAAGAGACGGTGTAGAAAGGTACTGAAAAACTTAGTGGAAGTAAGGGTATGACTGAGAAGTGGACTTTCTCTCCCCATCTTAGCTTAGCATTGGCTCCAGGAAGAAGAGAGAGCTGGAAAAACAAAATTCCTAAATTTGACTGAGCATGTTTCTAGGGCTATTAAGACTCAGTTTCACTATGATATTATAGGCATTTTAATTGTTTAAAATTAGTTTTTTCTCTTTGAAAAGGTATGTTTTTAATTTGATTTTTATATTAATATCTCTTTGAAGAACTACCAACATTTTCTAATATAGAATTATTATTATTTAATAATAATTAGAAAAATAATACAACTATCATTCTAATAATTTTTTTTTGGTGCTACTAGAATTTGAAACACTTGGAGAAAGGGGTGGGGGGGAGGCAGGGAAGGCCTAATTCTCCAAAAATTGTAAATTGTATTCTTTTGTTTGTTTAATATACTTTACTCTTATTTTTTAAAAACAAGTGGTCAGCTGGATACATTTTTAATTGTGTGAGCTTTATTTTCAATATTTTATTATATGGATTATTTTCTTTGTAATTGCCTGCAACTTTTCTTGTTTTGTTGCTCTTTTTTATTTTAAAGTATAATTAATGAATTTTAGTAAGTAATCAGCTTTCCTGACACTACTTTTCAAACTGTGTTTATAAAACACAGTCTTGTGAAAATTAATTTTTAATAAAAATTGCTCATTTGTTTTTACACATGTCAATAACTAATGTCAAGTTTAGGGCAGTTTTAAATACAAGTTAAGTCAAATTTTAACTCTGTTTATTGTATCCTTGTTCTAGGCATGATGCCTGACCCACAGTGAGTACCCAAGAAATGTGACAAAATGAGTAAAACTGAAAGTTACTAAAATATCGGCTCTTGAGTTTTGTAATTATAAATTCTCTGTTATTTTTATAGTAGAATTGGCAAATGCCTGCCATGATACCCCTTGGCAGATCTTACTATATTATTACCCCGACCTGAGCATTGTTTCACCCAGAATCCACACAGCATTCCAGCCATTTCTAGTTAAATGGCATTGCCATTTTAGATAAGCCAGTTTACCATCCTTGATCTAAAGGAAAGGGGAAGTAAAGAGACTGCTAGTAGGACAAAACTAGAGACAGTGTCCAGATCCAGAGTAAAATGGTTACTGAAGAGGAAAGGAGAAACCATAGCTTGTATTCTTCTCTACTGTGTCTCACTGAGACAGCAAAGTATGGTGAGGAGCGAAGTATGATAGTGTGGTATGACATCTGGGGCCAGGAGTTCCTGTATCCTTCATGTCTACAAGAAGGAAAGAGATTCTGACCAACACCTGTGGGGAAGAGTGGACAGCTTGTGGACTGTGGCAGGGCCCAATCTTAAGCCACTCAAGGGTGGTGCTAAAATCAGGAGATTCTGGAAGAAGCTGGTTTCTTGCCATGCTGCAGGTGGGGTATGAACTAGCAAAACACTATATACTGTATTAGTTTCCATTACCACATTTATTATACTCTCAGATGCCTACAATATAACTATGTACTATCTTACAGGGTGGCATTATTCAGGATAAAAACATGAGATCAAAGTAAATTTTCTCACCTAATTTCATGTTGCATGACTCATTATCAATTTGAAGATGCTCCAACTGAGGGTAAAAGTTAACTTTCTATCACCATACAGATTATAACTTTAGAATGTACTTTCCTATTTTTGTGGAATTTGATGCATATATTAATATTTATATTAATATATATTTAAAGAATATATATTTAAAATCATTTATACTCTAATTTTGTCTAGTTTTACAGGGAATCTTCAGTTCTGCCAACTTCTACATTTATAATTTTGTTTCTGTCATATGACATGGTTTGAAAATACTTTCTTTGTGAAAAGAGACATTAGGAAAATAAGACTAGAGTGAACCTTAGGTGAGAAAAGGTCGAAGAGATTGAGTCAGGGAATGAAGATTGGAAAATTAATTCTAGTCCTATTATGGCTACTTAAACGATCATAGTCAACTTCACTTTTCACAAACTTGCTATTTCTTATTTCTAAATGAAGAGTGGTTTGGCTAAGTTAGCAGTTCTTTTTTTTTCCCTGGCTATAACTTATATGTGTCAGATGACATTCATAAGCATGATAGACTTCCATGAGACCAGGAAATTTTATGCATGTAGAAAGGTGAGTGAGAGAAAAGATGATGGAAGAATAACCCTATTTGATTTATATTTTTAAAGTGCAAATAATTGAAAAAAAAAGTGCAAATAATTGACAAACTTAATGATAACTTATTGTTAATAAAGACCTACAACTAATTCTACCACACTTTTATGATTTAGCTCCACTGGAATATCTGATCCCTACCTCTTTACAAAATGTTTGAGCCTACACCATATCTTTAAAGTACTCCTAAGAATTGGTGGCATAGGAAATGCCACATCCTTCCTCAGCACCCTGTTCCCCATGTATTTAATGAATATGTTATAAGCAATAATGAAATATGTAGTTGCTTATTTCCATGGAAGTTTTGGGAATACCACAAGTAAAATCTACATGCTGCTTTGAAAATTTAAGAAGATTTTAAACCTCATTCTTCTAAATTCTTTAAGTTCATCCTTGTGAAGATGTATGTATTGTTTTATGTTCCATATTTATGAAAATTAAACTTCTTAAATAGTATATAATAAATGTCTCCAACCCTTATTTTGGTATTATAGTTGCCAGTTTAAAAAAATCCTCTGAGGAGGTATCATTAGATATTTTCTTGATCCCACTGCCCGCTACTTATGTATTAAGTTAATGAGAATTATTCTAAGGTTGTGGAGTCTCCCTATTGCAAATTCAAGTGTAACCCATCACAGTAAGGTAGGTAGAGTCATGACAGAGTGCAAGTTTTTAATTTCTATTATGCTCTTTAAAAGAAGTATCTATAGAAAAATTATGACCCTTTACTCTCCCAGAAAAACTAGGAGCCATACATTTATCTCCATCCCTAGATCAGGCCACCAACATTTCTCACCTTGATAACTGCAAAAACCTCTTAACTGATGTCTCAACACCAGCCTGATCACTTACCTCATCTAACATCTGCACTGCAGCCAGGGGATTCGACTGCAAACATTGAGCTTACTCTGTACAAAAGGCTTGAATAGCTGTAGGATAAAGACCAACTCACTAGGATCTAACAGTCCTTCCTCATCTAGGTTCTGCCAATCCCTGTGCCCCAGTGACTCTCACCTCCTTTCCCTCTACCACAGCCAGACTGAGTCAGGAGGATTCCCACAAACACACCACATGCTTTCAGATTTCTGAAGTCCTGGGGTGCAAGGTGGTACTGCAGAGCGGCAGAGAGCACAGTCACTGGATCTCCATTGTATTTGAATCCTGGCTGTGCCACTTCCTAATTATGCCACTTGGTCAAGTTTTGATCTCTCTATGTCTCTATTTCCTTTTCCAAAGAGTAGTAATTAGATAGCATTTATCTGATAGTTCATGCATGTAAAGCACTTAGAATTCTGTCTGGCATGCAGTGCCACTATATAATTGTTGTTACTCTTATTTCCCTTATTCTGGAACACTCTTCCACTCCCCATTGGCTAGCTTTAACCTTATGATGCTTCCTTTAACTGTCATTTTAAATGTCCTTTTGCTTTCTCTTTTTTGTGAGGAGGGGCAGCTCTCCATCTAGATTAAGAGTTTCTTTTTATTTTCTACCCATATTTACCTCTACTTATACTATATGTCAGGAAGTATTTTTACTTACTTGCCTAGCCCAACAAGCTGTAAACTTATGAACACAGAGACTGTGTTTATCTTGCTCATATTGGTCATTCCAATACCCAGCACAGTGCCTGAAATGCATAATAGTTAATAAATATCTGTGGCTAAACAAATAAATAATTAATTATAACAAATAATAATTTGTTATAAATAACAAATAGTAATTTGTTATAAATAACAAATAATAATTATTATTTTATTAATAGCTATTGAACTTTAAAAAACAGTGCAAGCATCCATAGAGGCACTCATGTATAATTGCACCATCAGTGAAGCATTGGTGAATGTGTGTGTGTGTGTGTGTGTGTGTGTGTATCTGCTAGTGGAACAGATGCATATGGTGTTAGTATAAAAAATATCCGAGGTCACCTCATATGTGCAAATAGGAATTAAGGAAGATTTTTTAAAGTCCAAACAGAAATGAAGAAGCCTACTGTGTGAAAGACTTATACACACTCCTGAATTCTCATTTTACTGAAAACATAAAAAATGCTGTCAGGAAAGCACCTTGCTGAAAATATTATTTTTGTATTACTTAGCTTTTGTCCCTTCTCTAAGGTGCTCCAAAGAACTCTATAGGATCAATCTATTAAATACTTTTGGAATAAAAATTAAAATTACTTCTGAGAATTTCAGATGCTTATTGGTAATAATAATATATTATTGTGGAAAAAGAAACTTTAAGTTTAGAAGCATAATATTGCCTCTCTAAGTTAAAGAAACATTATGTGTGTGTGTGTGTGTGTGTGTGTGTGTAATAATCTATACACTCACATATACACAACACCTGGTTTACTGAGAACTCTCAATCTTTGAAGGTGTACACGTGAAAAATATTGATTTCCTTGAAACCATTTTCCAAATATTCTGTCACAATTCCCTTAGATTCTGGACAGCAATAATCTAAATAACAATGTAATCAGATTCCATAACTGTTGTCACTTGTTCTTATTCTAACATTCCTTTTCTGATTCTAATTATCAAGTGTTGTTTATTTTAAGAATTTAATGTTATATCTGTTTCAAAGTTCTTCTCTGTCCACTCTCAAGCACCTGTTACACCTGGTTGTGGTCTGTTCTTCATTCAAACTTATTTCTCTCTGCTCCTTTTATTTGTGCTACTTCTTCTGGTCTTAGGGCAGAGAAGAGGGAAAAGAAGAAAAACACAAGTGTCTCCATCCTTAGGGTCCATTCTTTCCTTGTCAGGCTTGACTTGTTCATCTAGTTCATTGCTTTGTCTGTGGGCTCATCATAAGTGAGGCTGCAATGTGATGACAGGGCCCTCCCAGACGTCTTGTGTGGGCTTTAAAATGCCCTGGGAAGTTTGTCCCCCAGAGGGAGGCTTTAAGATTCATTCCTATGATATGCACCTCAGGCATGAGCAGTCCAAACAAAGACCCACTCACAATCTCACCTACACAGCACAAGCCACAGAGTATACCCAAGATGCATCTAACATTAAGAACTGAGAATTCTAGCAGAGTATTCCTGGACCCTTGCAACCTGACTGACCCTGCCATGCCATCACTCCCCAATTCTTTCCTTCCTTTTCTGGTAGTATCACGAAGAAGTGTCATCAAGGCTTTTGACTATGACTAAGCAAAATTCATGAAATTGTAGCTTCTTCTTGGAGGTTTGTACATTTTTACTATTCTCTTTCAGCCCAGTTACTTTGCTATGCGGAGGAGAAACAATCCTAAAAAAGAAAGGGAAGGAGTAACTTCTTTTTATAAATGTTACACTTTACAAAATTTTAGTTTCCCTCTTCTTATCCTTCTTTTATATCAGTCTACTAGATGGTGGTAAGAGCGGGCTCAGAGGGCTGGTGATTATGGTGGGGCTCATTCTCTGAGGTTAGGATGCTTAGGAAGCCCTTCAGAGGGGTGCTTGATCCCAGCTGGGAGTGGCTCCCTTAGCATAGAATTTGAGACACTTAAGGACCTTTTTCCTTAGCTTAGAGCTTTAGCTGCAGTTCTAGGATAACAGGAAAGATCCCACCCAATAGCCTCCTATGCTTTCCAGGGAGAGCCCTATCAAAAATTGAAAAATATTAGAGTCTTATCTCATGCACAGCATAGCATAGTGATTGGACACACAGACTCTAGAGCCAGATGGCCTCGGCATGTACCACCAATTCTATAATCCTTTGTAAAAGAAAGGTAATAATAATAATGATTGCCTTGAGTTGTGCTAACAATTTGTACAAAGCACTAAGAACAGTGTCTGATACTATATGAGTGTTTCTTCTGTTTGTTATTATTGTTCAATTGGTTACTTGTCAGTCATATGTTTTGCTCTGTTCCTAAGATACACAGCCCCTTCAAACCAACCTCTGGTAGCTATGGATGCCTCTGCAACATCCTTGGCTCTGGGTGGATAGCTCCATTGTTTATTCTATCAAGTAATTGTTGGAACCAAAACTGCTTCACACCCTGAAATACTCTGAGAGGTTACTAACAAGTGCTTATTTAATAGATGCAATCTTTTAGGATACTCATTTTAACAAAGAGCAAACTCTTAAACCCAGGTTAGAATTTTCACCCACAGTACCAGGTTACTCTCTTTGTAGATTTCTCAAGACTTTGAAATCCTAGACTAGAGAAATCATCTGTAAGAGGGGAAAGAATCTAGCCCCATGTCATCCTAATATCATGAATGCATTTGGTAGAAGAATAAAAAAACAAGCAACTGCCAATAAAAATAGAAACACATTATTCCAAATGGAAGAATTCTATGAAATTAAAGTTATATAAAATAATGGAAGGAAAACTAAAGAAGGAACATAACCCCTGAGTACTAAATTGTAACTGCCAAATACTAGTTGTGGAATTTTAAGGATATCATCTCAGTTCCTTGCAAGATGGAAATAACTGTATTTGATTTCTTACCACACAGGACTGCAAAAGATTAAATGGCATATGAGAAAATATTCTGAAAATGTAAACTTCTCTGTAGATATGATTAATAATAATTTTCAGCACATCATCTCAGAGCTCTGACAGAGTTTGAAGATGTTACACTTGTCTCATTTCTGCCTCCTAGGGATGTTGTGGTTTTTGAATGAAAAAATAAATATCTTATTTGAATATATCTGAAAAAATATCTTAACAAATTGTCCAGCATATAATAAACAATAACTGATGACTTAGTATTCTGGTAATTTGTAATTACTATTTAATTGCCTGATTCCCATGCTAGACCATGAATTCCTACACAACAGCTACTCTATTTTAGTTAGTGTTGCACCACTAGCGCCCAGAATATTGTAAAGACTTAATTTAATCGTCATTAAATTAATTTATTATTATTAATAATTATATTAATACAAGAATACAACATAAAAACAAAACATCTAGTATCACAATGGAACAGTAAAGAAGGTAACAATTCAGAAGCTGCCTGGCGTTGAACAGCTAAAACTGATGGAGAAATAAATCTATTATATGCTTTTTGTCAAGTTACAGGATTTTTTCCAAGAAATATATTTTTGTCTCATAGGCCCTTTTGCAGACTGCTGCAGTTGGTATATGTGGTGCTGGCACGTGTAAAGAGCCTGCCACAATAAAATTACAAGGGCTTCTGCCTATAAAATTTTATATACTGCAGATTTTGAATCTGCATTACTTTGCAGAAGCAATAGATTTTTTTTTTTTAACTTGGTGGTTGTTAAGAAAAAAGAACTTAAGAAAAAAATTAGTAAGTTCTTAAACTTGTCACTGTGAAAAATGAATCTATAGACCAAAGTCTTAAACACAAATCATTACAAAGGAAAAATTTATTACTTAAATAAAAGTGCTATAAATTAAGGAATTCTGCAGTATATAAAATCTTATGACCATGGGATCTTGTTGTATGCTAATCACACTGCTTAAAGCTCTTCACTCACATGAAAGGGTGGTGCTAGATCTTTAAAATATGCATATGACATGTTTGACTACACATTTAGAAACTCAAACTCATTATCAAGCTGAAAATTTGTTTAAATTTCTGTTTCCTGTCCACTGTTTTTCATTTTTTTAATAAATTAAAATATAATAACTTCAGCAGAACAAGTTTTTATGAAATAAAAGTATGTTTTATTATGTTGCACAACAATAAATTGATACTAAGCCTCCTAGATTGTTAGGCAAAGATGTGCTTATTGAGTTCCAAAATCATTTTTGTTTTATTGACCGTTGCTCAGAGAAAAAAAAAGGGTCTTCATCTCTTTAATTATCTCCTCTGTTCAAGCTTAGCTCAGAGAACTAAAGCCACAATGGTAAGTGTAGTGAAGCAAGTTTCTTTATGTTTATGGGAACAGTTTTTACAGCAAGCATCTGAGATCATAGTTGCTGCTGCAAACATCAGTCCAATGAATGTCCTTCTGATACAAAGGGCAAGTACATGACTAACAGTGGGACACCTACCATGTGAGCAGTGATGACATTGACTTCCAAAACAATCAGTCAAGTTGATAGCATTTATTTTTATTTATTCCACAACTGTATATATATCTTTTGGGGGTGGGATTTCCAACATGTAATGCCATACTGCTCTAGCTACTTATGCAGTAAGGATATCTTAATTATATTTCTTTCTTGTTCTGAATCTATTATTCAAAAATTCACCGAAACCAAAAGAGACCTCAAAGACTACATTGAAATCTAGATTATATTTCTTAAAAGTAGGTTTCCTTACTTGTTCAAAACTATGTTGATCTGTTCCTTAGAAATGGGATGAGTGTTTTGTTTTTGTTTTTTGGTACTTATACTTTCTTAATTGTGTTATTGTTATGTGTATATATTCACCTACTTCCCACAGAAGAGGTACACAATACATAAATAATTATTGGATAAATTATATACTTGGACATACATGTTATAAAAATATTTGTCTGGTTGATTTTCTTATTATTCAATTGACTTTTGAATATATCTTTTCTAAGAAAGAACTTAACTACCATGGTTATCCAGCAAATGAGCTTTTCATAAATGGTGAAGTTAAAACATACACTAAAAAAACATTAGGTAAACATTGTGACAAAGAGGGATTATGGAATCTAGAGTGGATGATTCTTATATCTGGCTGAACAAAAGAATCATTGCAACACATATTCAAAAATGTGCTCGGCCCCGGGCGTCCCCGGGAGTCCCGACCAGCAGGACAAATCCTTGTGAGTCCGAGGAGGAACCTGTAGGGGTTGAAAAGAGAAGAAGGGGCAGGAGACGCGAAAGAATGGAGGCAAGACAAAATCCTGATCAAGCCTCAAACCTTTATTGCTGCAATAGCTGTATTTATACAGTACAGAGAAAGGGGGGCGGGATCCAGAATAAGGGAAGTATTTGGCAAATTATCATTGGTGCTGCGTGCGCGGGCTTTCGTTTTAGGCGCGGGCTTTTATCTCATTAAGCAGGAAGAGAAGCAGGATGTCGGCCATCTTCTAATGGCGAAAACTTCTTGGCTCCCAACATCTCCTCCCTTTTTATTTCTTTTAAGGAGGTGGGCATTAACCGAGTGAGGGAGTAGTGACCTGAATCCTCCCGTGGACAATGTATGTGTGTCCACCATTGCTGGCTCTTGGTATCTTTTGGGGAGGAGAGGCAGAGCCAAGAATAATCTTAGATACTGAAGCCAAAAACAATGTTTAGATACCAACCTCTTTCATAATTCAGGTATACTCACAGGGAATAACAGAGATTACCTTATGTATAAAGGTTTTCCCTTGTGCATGCTTTGCTGTCACACTCAACTCGGTACCCATACCCTCCCATCAAAGAGGGGGGTAGGCATGTCTCTGTCTCATGCCGCTCCAGTGGAGGGGCAGCCAGAATCATCTTTTGGTTCTGCTTCAGGTTAAATTCTGAGGCAAGTGTGGAGGGGGTTCAGCCTGGCTGACAACCAGCAAAGATGACAGGATCAGGGTCACAACGGATAGTCCTTGTTGTCTTTGTCGTCTTTTCAATGCCAAGAGGATCTCCATCTTTTTCTGAAAAGGAAAAGAAATACAATCTCAGGGAAAAGGGCCCTGGATAATTTTCATTATTTCATAGAATTTATAGGTTTAATAAGACGCTCGGGCAGCCAACGTGCTCCACCTTCCTTGGTATTGTATACACATGCAGACCCCCTCCCCCAGATGAGGAGTGGATCGGGCCCATGCCACTTAAAGGTCAAAGGGTCTTTCCACATAACTTGTGCATATTGATTTTTAGTTTCTTGATGCCAAAGACGATCGGCGGCAGATCTACCATTAATATCTAATTGTAAAAAATTAATAACAAATAGGGCATGACTAAGAATATTTTTTGGGGAATTTTTTGTAGCAGTTAAATCATTATTTTTAAGTTTGGAAATGGTATTTTTAAGAGTTTGATGGGCTCTTTCTACTATGCCTTGACCCTGGGGGTTATAGGGAATTCCCGTAAGATGTTTTATTTGAAACCGGGTGCAAAAATCTTGGAAAGCCTGGGAAGTATACCCAGGCCCATTATCTGTTTTAATTATTTGAGGCTTGCCTAAAACTGTAAAACATTGGAGCACATGTGAAATAATGTTTCTTGTGGCTTCTCCTCCCTGGAGGGAGGCATATATAAAGCCGCTAAAAGTGTCAATGGACACATGAATAAATTTTAATTTTCCAAATTCAGCAAGATGGGTGACATCCATTTGCCAAATTTCATTAGGTAATAAACCTCTTGGGTTTACTCCAAGATGTGGAAGAGGTAAAAGTGTAACGCACCCTGGACAATTTTTTACAATTTGTCTTGCCTGCTCTCGAGTGAGCTTGAACAACAAGCGAAGAGTATGTGCATTAACATGATGTAGCTGATGAAATTGAGTAGCCTGAGAAATAGGATCAGAGGTTATGGTGCACATTAGGCGGGCATTTTTATCAGCTAAATCATTGCCCTGAGAAAGGGGTCCAGGGAGATCTGTATGAGCCCTAAGATGATCAATAAAAAAAGGCACTTGTCTCTGGAGTATAAGACTCTGAAGCTGTTGAAAAAGGGGAACAGCATTGGAAGAGGGTTTAATATATGGAACAGTTTCTAAAAGGGGGACGGACAAGGCTATATATGAGCTATCCGTATATAAATTAAAGGGGGTTTCTTGTAATATTTCAAAAACCTGAAGAATGGCAAAAAGCTCAACAAGCTGTGCTGACAAAAAGGGGGATTGTACCCTATAGGACTGATTGTTTATAACATATACAGCAACACCGGATGATGATCCATCAGTAAATACTAAGGCAGCATCTACCAAAGGAACAGCAGAAGTAATTTTGGGAAATATAAAGAGATGTTTTCTAGCAA
Source organism: Phocoena sinus (assembly GCF_008692025.1). Taxonomy (NCBI): domain Eukaryota; kingdom Metazoa; phylum Chordata; class Mammalia; order Artiodactyla; family Phocoenidae; genus Phocoena; species Phocoena sinus. Next base: position 34,270,491 of record NC_045770.1, on the reverse strand, counting down.
ACTGAAGGAGCTTATCAGGAGGATAATGATTATCAATATTACCCTGAAAGGAGGATAAGGAAACAAGCCATTTATCATCAGTTTGCAGTAACCAATTAAGTTCTTCTTTGGTATAGGGGAGAATCAAATGATCAGGATCTCTGCCAAAAAATTGACGGCTTTTTTCCCTGCCTAAAGTAAGAACCTTTGCTACTAAGGAAGGGTAGGTCTTAAGCACTTTGTTAGGAGAAACGGACAAATGTATCCACAAAAGGGGATGATCTTGCCATAGAACTCCAGTGGGTGTATGTGCAGTGGCACAGACAATAAGACTAAAGGGACGACCATAATCTAAAAAGGTAATCTGCTGACATCTAATGGCCTTTTCTACTAATTGAAGAGAATTTTTAGCCTCTTTAGTCAGCCTACGGGGTGACAAGGGATCTGATGGCCCTTGTAAAATTTCAAATAAAGGTTTTAACTCTCCCGTAGTAAGTTTAAGATATGGTCGTAGCCAATTAATATCTCCCAAAAATTTTTGAAAATCATTAAGGGTTTGTAAATGTGATACCTGTATGTGTATCTTTTGAGTGGTAATTATATTCCCATTTAATTCAAAACCAAGATAACAGTATGGATCTTTTAATTGTACCTTATTCGAAGCAATTTGAAGGCCAAAGGAAGCAAGATTATCCTTTAAATCTTGATAACAATTAAGGAGCTCGTCAGTTAATCTTCCAGCCAAAAGAATATCATCCATGTAATGAATGATATAAATATCAGGCCAACGAGCCCTAAGAGGATCTATAGCTTGTGCAACAAATTTCTGACATAAGGTGGGGCTATTTGCCATACCCTGTGGGAGGACCTTCCATTGAAAACGTGGCATTGGGCCTTTAAAATTAATTACTGGGAGACTGAACGCAAAACGTTCTCTATCTTGAGGATGAAGAGGGATAGTAAAAAAGCAATCTTTAAGATCAATAATAATTTTAAAATAACCAGCTGGAATGGCAATAGGAGAGGGCAAGCCAGGCTGTAAAGCTCCCATAGTAAACATCGTTTTATTAATTTCCCTAAGGTCTTGGAGGAGTCGCCATGAGCCAGTCCTCTTTTTTATCACGAATATAGGGGTATTCCATGGAGAAGTGGTGGCTTCCAAATGTCCAGCGGCCAATTGTTCCTGTACTAACTTTGTGGCAGCTGTGAGGTTTTTCTTCTGTTAAAGGCCATTGGTCCACCCAAACGGGGTCATCAGTTTTCCATCGTATTTTGTCCGCATGGGGCACAGGAAGGTCAACGGCCGCTAAGAAAAAGGCGAACTACCTAGGCCCTGGCGACTTATATTAGATGTCAGGGAAATAGGTTGTCTGATTCCTTGATTATTTTTTCCTAAACCTAAGCCTGGTAGAAACCCTTGATTCAGCATTTGTTGGGTCACCACCTCGTTGGGGCTGGCCATGATTAACTTTAATTGTGACAAGATGTCGCGTCCCCAAAGGTTTAATGGGATGTGTGGCAAAAATGTAAGGTTGCAACCTGTCCAGTATTACCTTCAGCATCTGTCCATGTAAGAACCTTGGAACTCCGTTTAGGATTGGTAGAATGTCCTATGCCTTGTAAATGAGTTATAGATACTGTACAAGGCCAAGAGGAGGGCCAATATTTCTCCGAAATAACTGTTGCATCGGCTCCTGTATCGACTAAACCTTCAAATTTCTTTCCATCTAACCACAGGGTTAAGAGTGGCCTTTCAGGAGTAATTTGTTGGACCCAATAGACATCTGAGGAACCAAAAGCAGCATCTGCTCTAGGGTAACTAGTGTGGCTCTTATTCAAAGAATTTAGGGGTAACAATACTAACTGTGCTATCCTTTGACCTCTAGGGATCGATATAGGGCCTTGTAAAGCAGATGCCAAAAGGGTAATTTGACCCGAATAATCATTGTCGATAACACCAGGTATAATTTGGAGGCCAGCCAAAGCAGAGCTACCTCTTCCTAAAATTAAGCCATAAGTATTTGGGGGCAGGGGGCCATAAACTTCTGTGGGAATCGGTTGCACTCCTTGTTCTGGGACTAATATTGAGTCGGTGGAGGCACAGAGGTCCAATCCTGCGCTTCCGGGGGTGGCTCGGCAGAGGGAGCCAACGTCTGGGTGAGGGGAACTTGTCCAGATTTTTGAGGATACAAACCGAATCGCCCCCTTGGTTCGATTCCAAGGAAGGGGCCAGGGGCTGGCCCCATGAAAAGTTTCCCTGTTTTTTGGGGAGTAGTTGGCCATTTATGTCCGTTTTTGAATAACATTCCGAAGACCAATGTTTGCCTCTTTTACAGCGAGGACAAACGGTGGTGGGAGGAGCTCGGGATTGATGTTGGGGTTGTTGTGGGTTAGCCTGTGATGACTGTCCTTGTCTATATAGTGGACAATCCCGGGCAAAGTGTCCAGGTTGTTTGCAATTATAGCAAGTTTTTTGTTGTTTGTCTAGGGCGGATGTGTCTTTAATAAAATCTTTTAGGGCGGCTCCTATTGCAAGACCAACAAAATGGGAGGGACCAATTCCGGAACACAATTTAATATAATCAGGCAAGGCTACCACCACGATGAGCCCGAAGGGCAGCCTGGCAGGCCGGATTAGCATTTTCATAAGCTAAATGTTTAACAAAGGCGTTATCAGTTTCACTGTCGCCCACCAGACGTTTGGTGGCGTCCGTGAGGCGGCTAATAAACTCACAATAAGGCTCTTCTGGTCCCATGGCGAATTTTCGCCAAGGAAGTTGTGGCCGAACCCTTAGGCGGGAAGGCGGCGCCAGGCCTTAAAGGCCAGCATTTTGTAGTTGAGCCAACAGACCAGGGGGAAAAGCAGCCTGAGCCTCATTGGAATCATAGGGGCTGCTTTAAGAATTGTTTCTCCGGTCTCAACAACCTTTTGGATATCGGGGTCAAAAAAAATGACCCCTAAGAATCTCTCTAATTAAATTCCAATATGAAAATGCAGTCACAGGTACTTTAGAAGGCCCAAAAGTCTTATAATAATCATTTAAACAATCTCCTACACGATTCCAACATTTTTTATCTATCGTTCCCTTCTTGTGGGAACCATGGACAAACATCAGACAAAAATATAAAAAAAATCACGCAAATCTTTTTTTTCTAAGCCTTAATCTTTCGCATCTTGAGGGAATCCTCGATCCCCTGAAGAAAGAGTTCGTGGGAACTCAATTCCTGTCCCATTTTTAAGCTCCACTTACCTTACTCTCTACCGGTCACAACTGCCGAAGGGCGGCTAGTCCTCCGGGGACCTAATCGAGCTGCACTTTCGAGTTCACTCTCGCGGCGGCTCAGTGGGTGCCTGGCCAGGCGTTCGTAAGCGTGCTACCTCCGTTAGGATCCGTTCCTCGGGCCCCACGTTGGGCGCCAATTGTGCTCAGCCCCGGGCGTCCCCGGGAGTCCCGACCAGCAGGACAAATCCTTGTGAGTCCGAGGAGGAACCTGTAGGGGTTGAAAAGAGAAGAAGGGGCAGGAGACGCGAAAGAATGGAGGCAAGACAAAATCCTGATCAAGCCTCAAACCTTTATTGCTGCAGTAGCTGTATTTATACAGTACAGAGAAAGGGGGGCGGGATCCAGAATAAGGGAAGTATTTGGCAAATTATCATTGGTGCTGCGTGCGCGGGCTTTCGTTTTAGGCGCGGGCTTTTGTTTTTAGGCGCGGGCTTTTATCTCATTAAGCAGGAAGAGAAGCAGGATGTCGGCCATCTTCTAATGGCGAAAACTTCTTGGCTCCCAACACAAAAATACCTATTCCTTAATTGTAGCCATCTAAATCCACTCTCTCAACACATCTTTTCCCCCAAACCAAAAATTTAGCAATACATGTAAAGAAAACCACATAAGATCAACCATAACAGCATTTCTAAGAGACGGAAAGAAACATGAACTTCAAATTATCCATAAACAGAGAAATAAACATGAAATCCCAGCAGTGCTTTGACCAGAGGTCTAGTGGCCACTCCAAGCCTGTGGGCATGGAGAGTGGGAAGGAGAGTTTAAGAGACTCCATGAAAAGGAGAATAAGGGAGTAAAGGACTTTGAGTATAGAGAAAATTATCCCTAGAAAATAAAGTCCAATAGGAAGAGCTAAATTACTAAACAGATTTCTGAAGCATGGTTCAGAAATAATGGCTCATAGCATCAACTTCAAGAAAGAAACAAAAAATAAATTACTAGGTGCCCAAAGGAGAAGAAAAATGAAAATTTATACATGGGGAATTGAAGAAAAGCATGTAAACAACCAAGAGAATGAAATTGAGATATATAACCTTTTTTTGTCTATATTCCTTATCATCCACTATCTCTCTGATCACTTTCTTTTTGTCTCACTTTCTCTCTCTCTCTCTCTCATTGTTATCCTTGGTGGAAATTACATGTATTCTCCCCAAAGGATGACAATGAAACAGAACTAATTATATTTACTTTATAATTTAGTAAAACTTGGCAGAAATAAGAAAAAATATACCTTAGATCTATATATTGTGTGCCTGAGCTAAAACAAGTAACTCCAAGACATATCTTACTAAAACTATTAATCTTTAAAGATAATAAAAATACTTAATATCTATAGGAAAAAAGGTAAAATTACTTATAATTACTTACAATAGTAAATAATTATAGACTGCTGTAGACTTCTGAAGAACAATACACAAAGAAAGGAAACAATGGAACAATTTCAAGAAACCTAAGGAAACAAAGTTTGAGTCAAAGGCTTTTATGCCCAGCAAAACTTTCCTTCCTCAAGAATCAAGAGTATAGAATAATAAACATGCAAGGACCCAGGGAACACTATACACACTGGCTATTTCTGCAGAATCTATTATATGGGTAGCTTCATCCACTAAAATATAACTCAAAAAATTTCAGCAAGAGAACTTCTGATGTGCATTTATATATTTAATTCTAGAAATAATTTTAAAATAAGTGCAAGGATATGAGTGGATGAACAGTATGAAAATTTTATATGCTTTGGCAAAGCAGAGAGTATTCAACTATAAAATGAAAGCAGAAGGGAGGGAGAAAAGTAAAAATAGAATGAGATAATTAAATGTTGTGTATCTAATAGATGTGAGTTAAAGGACACTACCTAAAAATGAAAATCAAATAGTAAAGTGCTAAATAAGGGGGGAAAAAAGCAGGGGTGGGAATTTAGGGATTATGAGGTATAAATACAAAGATAAAAAATGGAAGATAGATCCTAAATTTCCTAACCGCCAAAAGAAATTTTAAGAAACAAAGAAGGCACAATAAATTGAGAAACACAGTAAATAAAATACTGAACACATAGTAATTATACTAAAAATGGCAGTTAAACCCAAACAGATCAGTCATATCAATAAATGGGAATAGGTTTAACTCATCTTTTAAAATAAAAAGATTTTTAAATTGGCTTATAAAGAAAATCTATATCTATACTGTACACAAGAAACACATTTAAAGCACAGTCATTACAAAAAATAAATGAATGGCAAAAATGTATCTGGCAAATGGAAACAATAGGAAAGATATCTTAATATGAACAAAGTAGAATGCAGGGCAAAATGCATTAAAGGAGACAAAAAATGCTATTTTATATTGCTAATAGCTACAGTTCATAAGTTATATAAAAACATAGTGAGTATCTATGCACCAATAGAACAACCACACACAGAATAGAAACTTCAGGTGACACAAGGAGATATAAATAGAAAAACAATAACAATAATGTTGTCTACTTTCCTGTTGAATTGTCTGTCTTTTCTTACTGATTTGAAAGTCTTTGTTTTATATATAAATAGTATATAACTCTTTTGTCAGTGTCATGCATTACAAATATCACTCATAGGACTAGTCATATGCATATTTGACTATATGACTTGTATTTTCACTGTGATAATTGTCTTTTGATGACAAAATTTCCTAATTTTATTGTAGCCCAGTTTATTTTTTGTTTTATTTTTAGTGCTTTTATATCATGTTTTAGAAATCTTTCCTTACCATATTTCAAGAAGATATTTTTCTGTGATATATTTTGGAAATTTTGTTGTTTTAAAAACCTTTCACTTTTTGTCCTACTTTCCACCTTACATTATGTATGATGTGAAATAGGAGTCAAGTTATAATTTTTTCCCATATGGGTATGGAACTAATTTATTACTTCTTAAAAAGACTGTACCACCACTCTGCATTACATATTTTTAATATATATATCAGGGGCACATACATGTGAAAAATTCATGTATGGTTTCTTTATTTTATTCCATTGGTTTATTTGTGTATCATTGTGTCAGTATCATACTGCCTTAGTTACTGTAACTTTATAGTAAGTTGTGGTACCAGGTGGCCCACTCTCAAGCTATGTTCTTTTCCAAGGTTACCTTGGCTAATATGAGCAATTTGCATTTCCATATAAATGTTAGAAGTTTGTCAATTCTTACCAAAGACATGAGATGAGATTTTGATTGGTAGAACATTGAGTCAATACATCAATTTGGAAAACAATTGACAGTTTTATATTTTTTAATTTTTTATTGAGATATAGTTGTTTTACAATGTTGTGTTAGTTTCTTTGCCGTACAGTGGAGTTCCCTATGCTACACAGTGGATTCTCATTATTATCTATTTTATACATATTAGTGTATATATGTCAATACCAATCTCCCAATTCATCCCACCACCCTTTCTCCCTCTTAGTGTCCATATCTTTGTTCTGTATGTCTGTGTCTCTATTTCTACCTTGCAAACTGGTTCATCTGTACCATTTTTCTAGATTCCACATATATGCATTAATATACGATATTTGTTTTTCTCTTTCTGACTTACTTCACTCTGTATGACAGTCTCTGGGTCCATCCACATCTCTAATAATGACCCAATTTCATTCTTTTTAATGGCTGAGTAATATTCCATTGTATATATATACCATATCTTCTTTATCCATTCTTCTGTCTACGGGCACTTAGGTTGTTTCCATGTCCTGTCTATTGTAAACAGTGCATCAGCAAACATTGGGGTGCATGTGTCTTTTTTTTTTTAATTTTATCTGTTTTTTTATACAGCAGGTTCTTATTAGTCATTCATTTTATAGGCATCAGTGTATACACGTCAATCCCAATCTCCCATTTCATCACACCCCCACCCCCACCCCCCAATGCTTTCCCCCCTTGGTGTCCATACGTTTGTTCTCTACATCTGTATCTCACCTTCTGCCCTGCAAACCAGTTCATCTGTACCATTTTTCTAGATTCCACATATATGCATTAATATACGATATTTGTTTTTCTCTTTCTGACTTACTTCACTCTGTATGACAGTCTCTGGGTCCATCCACGTCTCTAATAATGACCCAATTTCATTCCTTTTTGTGGCTGAGTAATATTCCATTGTATATATGTACCATATCGTCTTCAGCCATTCTTCTGTCTATGGGCACTTAGGTTGTTTCCATGTCCAGCTATTGTAAATAGTGCAACAGCGAACATTGGGGTGCATGTGCCTTTTTGAAGTATGATTTTCTCTGGGTATATCCCTAGTAGTGGTATTGCTGGGTCATATGGTAATTCTATTTTTAGTTTTTTAAGGAATCTCCATAGTGTTCTCCATAGTGGCTGCATCAATTTACATTCCCACTAACACTGAAAGAGGGTTTCCTTTTCTCAACACACTCCCCAGCCTTTAACAATTGACAGTTTTAAAATTGTGTTATCTCCTTTCCTGTTTTGGCTTTATATATTGAGAATAAATTATCAAACACTAATTTAGAGTTATTTCATGCTTTAATTTAATGATCATTTCATGAAAGTTCCCTATTTATCTTTGAGAATGTTTACCATTTGAAGTCTACTTTCTGATTTTAGTCACTTTGTTTAGTGTTGATATGGTGTACATTTCATTTCATTCTTCAATCATTTAATTCTTTTATTTTCAAGCTATCTTTATTATTATAGTTAGGTGTCTTTCTTGTAAGCTGTATATAGTTGCATTTTGTTTTATTTTTCCAAGATGACAATATTTGTTTTATAAGTTTTTATTCAATTTAAGTCCTAAAATATTTAGATTTAAATCAACTATTTTACTGTTTTACTATTTGTCCCTCCTGCTGTATATTTTGTTTCTTTCTGTTTATTTAAATACTTTTGAAGTATTTTTTATTATTCCATAGTTTTTCCACTTCATAGTTTATTATGCATTGTTTTACTATTTTTTTTTTTTTTTTTTTTTTTTTTGCGGTACACGGACCTCTCACTGTTGTGGCCTCTCCCGTTGTGGAGCACAGGCTCTCGACGCACAGGCTCAGCGGCCATGGCTCACGGGCCTAGCCACTCCGTGACATGTGGGATCTTCCCGGACCGGGGCATGAACTTGTGTCCCCTGCATCGGCAGGCGGACTCTCAACCACTGCGCCACCAGGGAAGCCCTGTTTTACTATTCTTTTAGGGATAATCTAGAGCTTAAAACATGTCCTTGACTTGTTAAAGCTCAATAAATATTAGTACTGTTACCCCATTGCAAGCAATGTGAAAACTTTAGAACATTTTCTCTTCATTTACTTCACTTTGTGTGTCTGTGTATAGCATCGTTTCCATATATTTCATTCTGTATATATCTTTTAATCTAATTATATTGTTGTTATTGTTTTATACAGTCATTCTTTACATAGATTTGCCCATCTATTTATCTATAGCTCTTTATTTCTCCCTGCACCTTTGATTTCTTTTATGATATTTTTCATTCTGTCTGAGGAAATTTCTTTAGTATTTCTTTTATGGACCTGCTGGGATGAATTATCTTAGTTTCTGTTTGCCTAAAATATCTTTATCTTGATTGATTTTTGAAATGTATATATGTGTGTGAGTGTATATATATATATATATCAATAAGTATAATTTTTTTCTTAGGAGAGGATTTCTCTGAGTTTATTATTGTTTCCTTTGTTTTCTGTCTTGATGCTTTGGTGTATGTCTTCACCTAGCTCGTCTAAGTCAATAACAAACTAGCATAGTCTCCTTTTAAAGCAACTACAGAATTTTTCAGTTAGAATATTATGTTTTTCTAACCCAAAAATCCTTTGGAAATTCTGTTTTTAAAATATTAGTCAAGCTACATTTTAGTTCTCATTGCACTCACTGGAATATATAATATAACTAATTTCCTTCTTCCCAACTTAGAAGGGCTGTTACTATTTTGTTGGCTTGATGGGGCTCTGATGTATGTTCTTGGGAACTCCAAGTGTCAGCAGACACACTGGTGAAGGGAACATGGAACCTCTATTCTTATGGCCAGTAGTGGAGAGCGTGAGGGCTGCTGCTTTTCTACCTAAAAATCTTATACCCTCCCAGAAAACTGGAAGGCTCAACTCATTTGTTCAGACCCTTCTTGGTAGCCTGGGACAAATATTAACCCTTATCTCAACCAGCAAACTCTTTCCAGTATCTTGACTCCACAGCTCAGATAGTGGCCTGCCTCACTCAACCCAGAGGTGAGTAATCCTCACACCAAGTATTTCTGCCCAGGTTCCCACAGAACTCAAGCAAGACCTCAGAAACCATTTTACTGAGGAGAAGTAAAGAGAGTGGTATTTTTTAGTCTATATGAAGAGCTGTGTTAAGGTCATCAACTTCCTAAAAATCTCCACAGTTATTTACATAAGAAGAGCTTGAAGGTTAATGTACTTACATCTGCAATTCAAATTCTGCACTTTTTTTTTGCACATCGTTATAACTGACCTTCCCAGATGAGGAATTGTACCCAAGAACTCCTCGACTCATAGATACTAAATATTATAATAACAAGGTCAATAAGATACCATTCAGTGTATTGGAACTATAATTTACTAGATGACTGACAGTACACTATTCTTTGTAAAAACAATAAAAACAAAGTTTTGAAGTAATTTTCTAGCTAGTTAGGTTGTTACCTATCCAAATTGGTATTCATAGCTCTCAATTTATGGTACATCTTAAAGGTCAAGATCAGAATGCACACGTTGAATTTTCAAAAGATTCCCTTAGCCATACTTTACGGTCTGTAGTTCATTCTAATTGCTCAAGTTACATAGTTGTTACTTCACAATATTCTTCCTTGGGCTTTATGAAAGTTAATACTACATTTAGGTAGCTCAGTGATAATTGATAACACCAGAGACACAGATTATAGGGAACATAAGATCCTGCTGCCTTTATGTACATGTACATTTCTCATAAAATAGATTTAGTTACTTGCAAAAGTCTTCATAATATGTCTTGATGTAACATATTGTATTTCAACAAAAGCAAAAGTAAAATCAAGTGCTGGTCTGTCCTGTGACACAGTTATACTCCTATTTATACTCCTAGTATTATTTGTATAAATACTTATGCCTGTGTTTAAAATTCAGAAGTATATCTTTGTTCAGCAGCATTCAGAAATATAGCTTTGAATAATCCTCTGGCTACTTGGGTTATTTTCAGGATTTCCAGGATCTATAAGACAAATTTAAAGTGATATCTTGATTGGTTATTAAACTGCTTATTTGCTTTATAAATCAGCAGTGGATTCAGGCTGTAATATATTCACCATGAATATTCTTTTCTTACTTGAAAAATCTCTAATTTATATGGATATGTAAAATGGAACAGAAAAGCTGTAATGTATAATAAATCAAAATAACAAAAAAATCTACTAGAAATTTATTTTGAAAAAAATTCTTAGAGCATTTGAAATCAAGTAAAGAATAAAAATGTATTTGAACATGAATTATTTACAAAGTCTTGTAACAGGTGCGATAGGGATAAATAACATAATGTAATCTACTTTCAAGTAGTTTAATATGAAGTAAGGGGTCAGTCAGGAAAATTACTATATGTAATAGGTAGAAAGACATAAGTTGTAAATAGATATGTAGTTAGTAAATTATCCTCAATTAGTTTGGGAAACATGATTTTATTTTTTTTTTGGTCAACTCAAAAAACACATTAGTACACTAAAGGCTCTTATACTAAGGAAAAATCTGTTACTTATTTAACATTGAATTTCATTGATCATTGAACCCTAATCACACCTTATTCTTTTCCAAAAACCACTACTAATGTCCTTTGGAAAACCATTTTGTGGAACAGTTAATTGGGTACTTATTATATCTAGCAGAAGTAATGAAATGTAATGAATCCTGATTGTGGGAACTATGAAAATATCACAGAGTCAGTGGTCTGGGGCATGAAAGAATTAGAAGGATATTTCAAAGGTGAACCTATAAATAGGAGCTGCACATAAAAATATGGAGAAAATAAATGTTTCAAACTTAATAATCACATAAGCAAGCACTTAAAGCAACATTTCCGAAATAAGGGATAAATATGTACTTCTAGCTATTTTTGAAAAGTAATATAGTCATCAGATGAAAAAATTATTGACGTGTGTATGTGTTTGTGTGTACACAGCACTGAAAACATACATAAGAATAGACTATTTTCACATGAAAGAGGAAATAACAGCCTCTAAATAATGTTGCTTCATGGAAAATAGCTCAATTATTTCAATTTTAATAAAATTATGATAAAACATTACAAGGCTAAATCAGATCATTCATTTATGTATGCAACACATTTGTTTAGTTTAGATACATCAGGTAAATTCTGAGGGTTAGAGATACCTAAGTGAGCCAAAATAAAAAATTCCTCCCTGCATGGAGTTGAGACTTTAGTTTATCTTTTAATCAGATAATTATAGAAATAAATTTAAAAATACAGTACATGGTTTAAATGTACAACCTCTGATAATTGTGTTTAAAAGGAAGAGATGTTTGAGTTGAGGTTGAAGATGAGCAGGAGTTGACAAGGTGAAGGTTATGATATGAGACATGTCTGCAGAGGGCACAAAGACCTAGTGGAGGGTGAAACATGGTGCCCTCAAGGACGGAGCAAAGACCAGTGGGACTGGGACAATAGAGTGGTGTGGCAAACATGGAATCTCTGTGCACATAATGCCCAATTAGTAGTTGACAAGAAAATGATTTCATTTCTTAAATATAAATACCAATATGTTAACAGGATTTTGATAGACTAGATTGTTCCTTTGATTTACACAACTATGACACCAATGCTTTTTGGAATGAATAATATTTGACAACATGAAAGTTCAGTTTAGCTGAACAAATATTTCTTGAGTCAGGTCCTAAAGGTAAGAAAATGAATATGATACAACCCCTGTTGTTGAAGGAGACAGGCACATAAATATCTGTTGGTACCTAAGACCCCTCAAAGGCTTTCTGAGTGAGGTGAAGCCTGAGCTGACACATGATGAATAAACAGACAGGACTTAAAACTGGAATAAGAAGGGTGATCAAGATAGAGCTGCATAAGCAGATATGTGAGGCTTGAGAAAATAATGTTGCTGAGAACCCTAAGTAATTTAATGTTAACTAGAATATAAAATGTGAGAAGGGAAGAAAAGGGAGAGGAAGTCAGGAAAAACAAAAAGAAAAAAAGAAAGTGTTATATTACAGTAAATCTCTACATAAACCATTCTGAGGGATGTGGATTTTTTAGATCAGGGATTGAAAACTATGACCAGAGGCTTAATTTTGGCTTACTGCCATTGTTTGAGAATAAAGTTTTATTAGAACACAAACAAACCCATTTGATTAGGGTTGTCTATGGCTGTTTTCATACTTCCAATAGCAGAGTTTGTAGTTCGCTAGAGACTATATGGCCCACAAAGGCAAAAATTATTATCTAGCTTTTTACAAAAGTTGGCTGACTTTCTATAAATAATGAGTCATATACAGTATTCAAGCAAGAACATTTCACCTTAGATTTTATTTTAACTGAAATATATATGTATATATATATATGTGTGTGTGTTATGTGTATATATATATATATACCACTTTTTGAGTCTCTACTATGTGTTAGACCCCAGACTATATGATTTACACGTATTCATCAAATCTCAAAACTAATTTCCTAGGTAGACAGTAAAATCTCCCATTTTATTCATGTGAATATTGAGATTTAGGAAGGTTAAGTAACTTGCTAAGGCCCAATAATTTTGACATTTTGGAATCAGAATTAAACTTGTTCTGTCTTGCTCAAAAACATATTGTTCCACAGTCTGGCAGCAGATCGGAAAAATGAAGTCAAGAATTACATGAAGTCTGGTGTGAGGAATTTGTTGTACAAATCTCACCAAGCCACTATCTGGGTAGGAATTAGGTGGAAGGATGACAAAGATAAATTCAATAGTTTAGTATGAAAAAAAAACAGAACTTCTAGACTGAATTATTGATAGATTAGGTGGAGTGACTAAGGGAAAAGGAGGAGTAGGCAATAACTTCTGCTTTCTGGTTTGGGTACTTAGAAGGATGATGGATTCATTTATAGAGATGGGTAGTTCAGGACAGAAAGCAGATACATGGGTGAGGCAGGAATGATAAGTGATGTTTTGTACAGGGTATATATTTTCAAGTGCCTGAAATAGATCTAAGGGAAGGACATCAGGCTCTTGACTAAAAGGCTAAAACTGGGAAGAGACACAGGGCACATGCTAGACATGCATTTGATTTCAGCAATGAGTACATAAATAACAGAAGTTTCCCTTTATATAATTTTATGAACTTTTATGAAATATATATTTTGTAAAAGTCCATTAGATTTAGAAAAGAGCACTGTAATATAATGCTTAAGAACACAGTAGAAGCAGATTACCTGAGCTCACATCTTGCTGCTACCAATTCCTGTAACCTTATACAATTTATTTGATTTCGCTATGCTTCCGTTTCACGTTCCCTCAAATGGCAATTAGTAACAACACTTATAAGAATGCTGGGAGGATTAAATGAGTTGATACATGAAAAGATTTTTAAATAATGCTTGTAAATGGTAAGAACCATATAGGTGTTAGCCTCCATTATATTGTTTATTTTTTAAAAATCCTTAACAGTTAGCATTCAAATAGGATTTTTCTACATAATTTTTGACTACTCCATACACTGATGTTTATTCTAAAATGCAAAAAGATGAATATGAGGCTAGAAAAAGAGGCTGACCTGAATCCAGCATTTTCTACAAACCTGTATATATACAAGTGTATATTTCATCTGTTTACACATCTCTTTTTTAAAAAAGCAATACATTCAAAAAAATGAGCCATGGCCCTAGAGCATTGTATAATGTTAGAGTGAAGAAAGTGTTCAAAATGAAAACAAAAACAAATCCATAATGATTGGAACATGTCAAAAGGATGCAGAAGTCAACAGAGAGAGATCCCAATGGCCAAAACTGGAATAATTTGAGCAATAAAATAAAGTAGTATTGAATTAATACCCAAAGTATAAAGTAAATGTCCTTGAGTCTATATTAATATAAATAAATGATTGAATTAATAAGTAAATGGAGGAGAAGAGACAAATCTACACAGAAGAATTCCAAATAATTTGTGTAGTTATCTGCACTTAAAGTGGTGGAGCAAAACTCTCCAGTTTGACTGTGGGCTGTTCTAGTGACTTTCTTCCAAAGGGTATGGAAAGAGAGGGAAAAAAAGAGTAATTTGTGTTGGCGAACTTGAAAATACTACCTGGGTCAATTGATCAAGGTCAACAACAGTAAGTCATATTGGTACTATATACCCTTGATTTGGTGTGATCAGAAAGGTACCCTTTCTCCACAGCCTTCCTCCTGAGAAACATAAGCCCAGGCTAATCATAAGAAAAATATTAGACAAATCCAAGTTATTCTACAAAATACCTGTTCAGTACTCTTGAAAACTGTCAAAATCATAAGAAATAAGGATTAGCTGAGAAACTATCACAGCCAAGAAGAACCTAATGAGATATGATGAATAATATTATATGTTATCCCATATAGGATCCTGGAACAGAAAAAGGACATTGGTAAAAACTAGGTAAATCTGAATAAAATGTGAACTTTAATTAATAATATATCAATATGGGGCTTCCCTGGTGGCACAGTGGTTGAGAGTCCACCTGCCGATGCAGGGGACACGAGTTCGGGAAGATCCAGGAAGAATCCACATGCCATGGAGCGGCTAGGCTCGTGAGCCATGGCTGCTGAGTCTGCGTGTCCGGAGCCTGTGCTCTGCAACGGGAGAGGCCACAACAGTGAGAGGTCGCGTACCGCAAAAAAAAAAAAAAAAAAAAAAAAAAAAAAAATATATATATATATATATAAATATATGGATTCATTAACTGTGATAAATGGGGTATATGGAAGTTCCTGTCTTATCTTTATAATTCTTCTGGACATCTAAAATTATTCTGAAATAAACAGTTTATAAGAGAAAATAATCAGTTACATTATGTAAAATAGCAATCGTGAGAACCTTCATTATAATCTAACGTTCTCTTTCTTTTGGCCAAGTACTCTTATAGCAATCTGTTCAGCTATGCAATTCATTTGTTTTTCTTAAAAATAAAAAATGACAATTCAATATTAACTATCATCACCTTTGTTTCACTGAACTTTTTTCACTTTATGTGCAGGACATTATTTCATACCTTTAAAACTTCTGGGATAAATTACAGTATTGGGTTTTTACTACATAATTGTATATTCTTAAATTACTGTTGCAGTAGCCACTGAAATCCGGGAGCTTTCTAAAGTGTGTTACTTTTTCAGCAGTTAAACAGATAAAATAAAGGAGAGGAGAACTCAAGGGTAATTTTTGTAATTTGATTCTTTAAAATGATCAGGTAAGGGGAAATCTATAAAGGGCAAGTACTCACTATATAGCTTTCTAAAAAAAAATTCATAAATTTAAATCTCTGGAATCACTTTCTAATAAATTATACTTACTTCGAGTATATAAATGTATTATCATGAATATTCACAATGTAGCCGCTTACTGATCTCCTTTGGGCAAATGAATTTACAGACTGTAGTTTTACATACATGAGGTGAAAGGACATTTTCCACTTTAACATCACATGCATATTTACACACTATATGTCAGCACCTCTAAAATGCCTTTTCTATACCAGTTATTCCGTTTGAACACATTGTTTTAGTACTTGCATGATGATGTTTCCTGAGAAAACAACAGTTTTATTTTATTTATACAAAAGTGTCTTTACAATTAACTAGTTTATTACATTCTTCCATATGTTATAAAATTAGTGGAAAAATAGAAATTTTCTATTAGTGGAAAAATAGAAAAGTGAAATCAGTAAAAAATTACTGATTCTTGTGATACTACAATCAAGATAATGATGAAATTATTCTGTATGGCAAAGCAGTGAATCTTTTAATATCAGTTGGATGTTCATTAAAATTAAGTTGTATAAACAATGTGCAAAGGATAAGAACACAAAAAATATATACAAAATACTTGAAACAGTGTTGAAGAGAAAGTCTAAAGTGGGGACTAACGTTGTGAGCACAAAAACAAGTGTAAACAACAGTTTTTCTTCTGAGTCAAATGCAAAGAGAAGTTAACAGAGACATAAAACTGTTGAAAAAGTTAGATTACTCTTTAATTTTCTTCTCACCAAGTTTTGGAAATACATAATAAAATAATTTTTATGTGCTTCCTGATAATTCCCTATAAAATCTCTTACAAAATCACTCTAGAAAGACCTTTTATTTACTTATTTTTTATTGGAGCATAATGCTTTATAAGGTTGTGTTAGTTTTGGCCATACAGTGAAGTGAATCAGCTGTATGTATACATATATCACCTCCCTCTTGGACCTCCCTCCTATCCACACTGCAATCCCACCCATCTAGGTCATCACAGAGCACCGAGATGAGTTTCCTGTGCTTTATAGCAGGTTCCCACTAGCTATCTATTTTACACATGGTAGTGTGTTTATGTAAATCCTAATGTTCCAATTCACCCCATGCTTCCCTTTCCCCACTGTGTCCACATGTCCATTCTCTACGTCTGTGTCTCTATTCCTTCCTGGGAAGTAGATTCATCTATACCATTTTTCTAGATTCTGTTAATATACATTAATATGTGTATAAATTAATATATAATATTTGTTTTTCTGACTTACTTCACTCTGTATGGCTGACTCTAGGTCCATCCACATCTCTACAAATGACCCAATTTCACTCCTTTTATGGCTGAGTAATATTCCATTGTATATATGTACCACATCTTCTTTACCCATTTATCTGTTGTGGACATTTAGGTTGTTTTCATGTCCTGGCTATTATAAATAGTGTCACAATGAACACTGGACTACATATATCCTTTTGAATTATGGTACTCTCAGGGTATATGCCCAGTAGTGGGATTGCTGGGTCATATGGTAGTTCTGTTTTTAGTTTTATAAGGAACCTCCATATCATTCTCCACAGTGGCTGTATCAATTTACATTCCCAGCGAAGTGCATGAGAGTACCCTTTTCTCCACACCCTCGCCAGCATTTATTGTTTGTAGAGTTTTTGATGATGACCATTCTGACCAATGTGAGGTGATACCTCATTGTGGTTTTGATTTGCATTTCTCTAATAATTAGTGATGTTAAGCAGCTTTTCATGTGCCTCTTGGCCATCTGTATGTCTTCTTTGGAGAAATGTCTATTTAGATCTGCTGCCCATTTTTTGATTGGGTTGTTTGTTTTTTGATATTGACCTGCATGAGCTGTTTGTATATTTTAGAGATTAATCCTTTGTCAGCTGCTTCATTTGCAAATATTTTCTCCCATTCTGAGTTGTCTTTTCATCTTGTTTATGGTTTCCTTTGCAGTGCAAAAGCTTTTAAGTTTAATTAAGTCTCATTTTTTTACTTTTGTTTTTATTTTCATTATGCCAGGAGGTGGGTCAAAAAAGATCTTGCTATGGTTTATGTCAGAGTGTGTTTTTCCTATGTTTCTCCTAAGAGTTTGATAGTGTCTGGGCTTACTTTTATGTCTTTATCCACCTTTTAAAATACATTTATTTATTTTATTTATTTTTACTTTTGGCTGTGTTTGGTCTTTGTTGCTGTGCGAGCTTTCTCTAGTTGCGACAAGAGGGGGGTACTCTTTATAGCAGTGTCCGAGCTTATCACTGTGGTGGCTTCTCTTGTTGTGGAGCATGGCCTGTAGGCACGTGGACTTCAGTAGTTGTAGCACACAGGCTCAGTAGTTGTGACTTGTGGGCTTTAGAGCACAGGCTCAGTAGTTGTGGTGCACAGGTTTAGTTGCTCCGTGGCTTGTGGGATCTTCCCAGATCAGGGCTTGAACCTGTGTCCCCTGCCTTGGCGGGCGGATTCTTAACCAGTGCTCCACCAGGAAGCCTGTCTTTAATCCATTTTGAGTTTATTTTTGTGTATGGTGCTAGGGAGTGATCTAATTTCATGCTTTTACATGTAGCTGTCCAGTTTTCCCAGTACCACTTATTGAAGAGGTTGTCTTTTCTCCTATGTATATTCTTGCCCCCTTTTTCATAGAATAGGTGATCATAGGTGTTTAAGTTTATCTCTGGGTTTTCTATCCTTTACCATTGATCCATATTTCTGTTTTTATACCAGTACCATGCTGTCCTGATTACTGTAGTTTTGTAGTATAGTTTGAAGTCTGGGAGCTTGATTCCTCCAGCTCCATTTTTCTTTCTCAATATTGCTTTGGCTATTCAGGGTCTTTTGTGTTTCCATATAAATTGTAAAAATTTTTGTTCTAATTCTGTGAAGAATGCCATTGGTAAATTGAGAGGGATTGCATTCAATCTGTAGACTGCTTTGTGTGGTACAGTTATTTTCACAATATTAATTCTTCCAATCCAAGAACATGGTATATTTCTCCATCTGTTTGTGTCATCTTTGATTTCTTTCATCAGTGTTTTATTGTTTTCTGAGTATAGGCATTTTGCCTCCTTAGGTAGGTTTATTCCTTGGTATTTTATTCTTTTCGTTGCTATGGTAAATGGGATTGTTTTATTAATTTCTCTTTCTGATCTTTCATTGTTAGTATACAGGAATGCAAGAGATTTCTGTGCATTAATTTTGTATCCTGCAACTTTACCAAATTCATCGATTAGCTCTAATAATTTCCTGGTGGCATCTTTATGATTCTCTGTGTATAGTCTCTTGTCATCTGCTTTACAAATTACAAGTGACAAGTGACAGCTTTATTTCATTTCTGATTTGAAGTCCTTTTATTTCTTTTTCTTCTCTGATTCCTGTGGCTAAAACTTCCAAAACGATGTTGAATAATAGTGGTGAGAGTGGACAACCTTGTCATGTTCCTGATTTTAAAAGAAATGCTTTCAGTATTTCACCATTGAGAATGATGTTGGCTGTGGGTTTGTCATATATGGCTTTATTATGTTCAGATAGGTTCCCTCTATGCCAATTTTCTGGAAAGTTTTTAT